>NC_067404.1:48788418-49110362 GCF_016432865.1 Antechinus flavipes
TGTCTGCTTGTCTCCATGTGTCTCCAGGTGGGCTCTGAAGACTTGTGAGTATGGCCCTGGCAACCTAGGATAGTGCACGGACAGTCTAGCAGATGACCAGAAAGAATTTATAGAAGAACTCAAAAAGACTGCAAAAATCAAATGAGAGAGATTGAGGGAAAACTAAAATGAAATAAGGATGATCTAAGAAAAATAGGATTATGAAAAATAAGTTAACCAATTAAAAAAGAAGTTACAGAGTCTTAAAGATGAAAATAACTTTTTTGAAAATTAGAATTGGGCTAGAGGAAAGTAGTGAAGCTATGAAAAACCAAGAAATAATGGAATATAAAGAATGAAAAAATAGAAGAGAATGTGAAGTATAAGAAAAGTAATAGATCTGTAGAACAGATCAAGAAGAGGAAACATAAGAATAATCAGGCTGCCTGAAAGGTATGAGCAAAAAAAGAAAATTGTCCTGCATCTAGATAAGCCACCTTAATTATAGATGAGGAAGCAGATGTGTCCAGAAGTGGAGAGACTTACTTCTTGTTTTAGTTCAGAGTGTGATTTTGAACTCAGGACCTCAGACTCCAACTATAGCATTTTTTACAAGTGAGTAGCATTTTATTAGTTTTTCTAATTACATGCAAAGATAGTTTTCAACATTCATTTTTCTATGATTTTGAGTTTCAAATTTGTTCTCCATCCCTCTGCCTCCCTCACTCAGGATGGCAAGTGATATAGGTTATACATATGCAATCTTGTAAACATGTTTCCATATTAGACATGTTGTGAAAAAAACGAACAGAATTAAAGGGAAAAGTCACCAAAAAGACCCAAAATAAAAAAAAAATGAAAATAATATGCTTCCAAAAAATGTGTCCTGGAGGTATAGAAAATAAGGGGAATGTAGAAATAAACAAAATCCACTGATCACCACCTCAAAGAAATCCTGTGTGGCAAACATATAGGAATGTTACTGCCGAAGTTTGAAAGTCCCAGTTTAAAGAGAAATTTTTACAAGAAACAATGAAAAACCAATTCAAATATGCTGGAGCTACAATTAGAATTGTACAGGATTTATCAGCAGCTACAATAAAAAAACAAATGTCCTGAAATAATACATATCGACAATTAAAAGAATTAGGTCTGTGGCCAAAATTATAAAATTACAGCAAAATTAACAATAACATTGAATTTAAAAAATGATATTCAACAAATGAAGATTTTCAGGACTTTCAACCAAATCTGAACTTAATAGAAAAGTTGACATATAAGAGCCAACATCAAAGATTAATTTCAAGGGACTCAACATGGACAAATTATTTATATTTTTACATGGAAATGTACATCATATTTTTGAGATTGATATCATCAATTGGGTAGTTTAAAAGAAGGATTGAGGCAGAATTGAATATTATCTGATTCTAAAAAGCAAATGTATCTAGGAAAAATAGTAATTATGCTATGCAAATTAGGTACAGAGGAAGAACTGACAGAGGCATTAAAGGGGAGGAGGACTGATAGTTCTGAAATATACTCACATTGGGAATGTATTAATAAGGAAATGTGTGTGTGTGTGTGTGTGTGTGTGTGTGTGTGTGTGTGTGTGTGTATGTACCATAAAGGGTATAGCCCCTCCAAAATTTATAAAGAAATAAAAGGGGAGGGAATAGAATAAGGTGGGGTATAGCAGGACATGTAGATTTATGGCAATTGGGCAAGGTGTGTAGATTAATGGGAAAGGGATAAAGGGGGGAAAGGTGGCGTAGGATAAGGTAGGGGTACAGAATGGTGTTTAAAAGATTAACAGGCGTGGGATAAAGTATGTAGATTAATGGGAATGGGATTAAGAGAGAAGGAAAAGGTGGGGAGAGAAGGTAAGGGTGGAATTACCATTAAGTAATAGCAAAGCAAGTTAAGGAGCAGAATTAAATTAGAAGAGTTATCAGGCATAGGAAATAAGAGCTATACAAAAATATTACAATAAGAATCAGGAGCAGAATTTATTAGAAAAAAAGGAGATTAATAATCATTGATCTCAGATAAAGTCAAAGATTCAAAAGAGAGAAATTTACATGTCAGCCATATTCGTATTATTTTAAATGCATGTTTCCATAAGTGTAAATGTGTGTATATGTGTGCATGTTTGCATGTAAGGATATGCTTATGTATATAGATATATGGGTGTGTATATTTCTATATATAAATATATCTATATTTAACTATAGCCTGCTGGGGGGAAGTGGGGAGAATAAAAGAGGAAAAGAGAATAAAGTAAAAAATGCACAGCAGAGAACAAAAGAATAACCTACAAGAAAGCAAAGAAAAGATGGACCATCATAAATATAATCTCTTCTATTATTATATATACTTTCTTGAATTGGAAATTTATTATTACATATTTTGAATCCTCCCTGATGTTCTGCGGGACAAGTGATAATCTTTTGTGTTTATTTTTAATTATCTTTTTCTGTTTTCCTTTTTTATTTTGTTTTTTCTTGTTTTGTATTTGGTTTAATAAAAAAAAATTTAAATATAATTGGAGAGTATTTTACAAATTATATGTACTTTGCATTTTTTGTCATTCAATTGTGTCCAATTCTTCAGGACCTCATTTGTTTTGTTTTGTTTTTTATAAAGATACTGGGATAGTTTGCCATTTCCTTCTCTAGATCATTTTACAGATGAGGAAACTGAGGCAAACAAGGTTAAATGACTTTCCAGCAGTCACAAAGCTGGTAATTGTCTGAGGCCAGATTTGAACTCAGGAAGATAAGTCCGAGACCAGGCTACCACCCTATTCAATTGTCCACTGTGTTCCATCTAGCTGAACACAGATAATGTTTTATGTGTTTTTCTAAGCCATTATGTACTTTCAGAGATCCATATGTATGACTCAGTAACCTTAGTTTTTATTTGAGTTTGACACCAATAGGGTCCCCTTACAATAATTTTTTTCCTTTTTAAATTGTTTCCTATTGCTTCCTTACTGTTCCACTATTCTAGCAGAATAAGGGTTTACTTAAAAAATTCACCCTGATGAATAATTTCTCACTTTTGATTTGGAGTAGCATCTCTAACATGAAAGGTACATTGCTAAGTGCGTACTCTTTCCTACAACAAAATGGGTAACATTTCTTTATTTTTTTACTCTTGATCCATTGTTGTTCAGTTGTTCCATTATGTCCAACTCTCCGTGATCCCATGGATCTTAGTATGCTAGTAAGGAGTTAGTATTTTCTGTAAATACTATGAGCTAGTGATTAGGTTGGAGCCAATGACTACTGACACAGCAGTGCTCACACAACCTTGTCAGTTACATTTCATGCCAAATTATGGCAATTGTGGGAGTGTAACTTTAGATATGGAAGTAAACTTAAAAAAAAATTAAGTCAAACTTTTCATTTCATAACATTGGAAACTGAAACCTAGTGAGATAATGTAACATCCCAAGTCATTTTTTTAGGTGTTGTGAATGGCAGAACTCAAATGCAGGTCTTCCTGAGTTCAAGACAGAATTCTATTTAGTCTGCCACCTAGCTGCTTCAACTGAATTCTCTGAAATTCTCCTTTTTTTCATCCTGCCAATGGGCTTTTGATCCCATTTCCCCTTTAGGTTTTTGGTGGCAGTGAGTAGTAAACAACTAGGAGTTAAATTGCACATGCAGAAGAATAATATTTACAATGTGGGTTCAATAGCATCATTCTCTGGAGCTAAATGGTTTTCATTGTGCAGAATAATAAAAGTGCTCATGTCTGTAGTTTCTTGAAGTGTGAGCTGCCATAGTGTTGATTCCTCTCCAGGAGGCTAAAACAAAAGAGGGCTCCCAGGGAACTTAGTATTTTTAGATTCTTTTTATGAATTTCTCACAGATAAAAAATAGCTTCTAGTGAACACTGGAGTTGAAAATGTAAACCTCTGTCTTGTCTCACCAAAAAAAGGGTAAGCTTTGAAAGCAGGAAATCTGGAAATGTCTTTAATGCATTAGACATTGTAATAATTCCTTCTTTCTCCTATCTCTAAGGAGTAACCCCCTTGATCTGGAGTTCCCTGGACCGTAGATGAGGAGGAATGATTTGGGACCATGCTGGTGGTGCAGTTGTGGATGGTGAGGCTTAGAGATCATCTGGTAGAAGGATCAGTTAGAGAAACTAGGTATCTTGCTCACCTGGTAAAGACATCTCCAGGATGATGGGTGTGAGGATGGGTTATGGCAGGTACATGATGGCTGCCGTCAGGTACTTGAAGGGCCAGCATATTGTAGTGGGGTTAGGCCTGTTCTGCTTGGCTGTAGAAGGCACAAATGTCAGTAGCAGGTATGTAAGTTATACTAGAATTCCCTCAGAGGGTGTATTGAAGGAGGGCCTTTAATAAGAGAATAATGATTTAGTTAATACAAACATAATTAACCCAATTTGAGGAGTATAAAGAGCTTATATATTTATGATCATTACCAAGAGCTCTAGTTTCTCACCTTGAAAACCCTATTTTTAATTTCTTTCTGACTGTGCTTTGTTTTTACAATTAAAAACATGGCTTTACCTTTTGCTCTAGATAAAACCCAGAGAGTCAGCAATAAAGTCTAGGAAAATCACATTTGAACAGAATATCAATTTAAAAGAAACTCAGGATTGGTAAAATGAATGTGACTGGTAACCCTTTCATGCTAATCAGTCAGATGGTCAGTCCCAACTCTTAGGACCTAAGGACAGTTTTTTTTTCTGCTGATATATGCTTATTTGGAATTTACGCCTCTAGTCACTAAATTATCCATAGCCTTTGAAACAGTGATCCTGCTACTACTGAAAAGAGATCAAAGAAAGAGGGAAAGGACCCATATGTAAAAAGATATTTATAGTAGCTCTTTTTGCAGTAGAGAAAGACTGAAAATTAAGGTGATGTGCACATATTGGAAGATGGCTAAACATTATTGTATATGAATGTAATGGAATATTATCGAGCCATAAGGAATGATGAAAGGGACATTTTCAGAGGATGCTGGGAAGACCTCAGTGAACTTATGCACAGTAAAGTGAGCAGAACGAAGAGAATAATTTATATAATGACAACAACATTATAAAGAATAATAACGTTGAAAGACTAGAATTGTGAGCTATGCGGTGAGAAACCACTGTTCCAGAGGAATGAAAATGAAGCATATTATCTACCTCCTTCCAGAGGTGAAGGACTCCTCGTGTAGAATAAGGCTTGTTTTTGAACAAGGCCAATTAAGTAATTTATTTTGCTGGACTATCCATTTTCCTTGTTTTTTAAAAAAAATTTAAGATTTACTTTATGATGTTTGCTGTTTGTACAGAAGAGGGAAAGTAGGAAAAATACATCATAAATAGGTGTAAAAATAAATTACAAATTTAAAAGAAAGCTAATGGAAAAAATATGTTCCTGTAATGCTCAAGATTAGTTTCCAAAAGTAAGAATTTAATTCTCAAAGCACTAATCTATGTGGCATATAGATGTCTCTACTTTGCTTTCTTTTGTTAATTCTTCTCCTTTCTTTTTTCCTTTCCCCCACCTCACATCAACATTTGATTGAAAAAAGAATTTAAGCCATTTTCAGTTTCCTCAAAGCACTTACAATATATTTCCTGGGGGATAAATTGGTAATCTTCTTCATAGAGAAATTTTAATGTATATTTTTAATTTCTAAAATACATTTTATTGCTATCATCTTTTAGGTTTTTAAATGGCCTTCTTTTTTTTTTTTTCTGTTTACCTTTTTCTCTCTTCTCCTAGAGAGGCATTCCATATAACAAAAAAAATTTAAAAAGAAAAAAAGGTAGGAGATTTTGAAAATAAGCAAAACCAATCAATAGAACTTCAACTCATACAAATTAGTACTGAAAGATATCTTTTCATCTCTTCTATGAGGCTGTGCTCATCTTTATAATTCTGTAACATTCATTTTTGATAGTTTTATGGAAGTCATTCTTTTCATTTATTTTGTTTTAGGTTTGGTCTCTTGTTTTCATAGCTCTGCTCAATTCACTCTGTATAGTACATGTGAATATTTCCATGCTTCTTTATATTCCTCATATTTTTTATTTCTTATAGAAATGACTCAGCAATATTCCATTGCTTTCATATACCACATCTTAGCCATACACCAAACAATGGACATCTATTTTGTTTTCAAGTTTTTGCTGTCACAAAAAGTACTGCTATCATTATTTTGGTATATTTGGGGACTTTGCATGGCCTCTTTGGGAACTAAGCCCAGTAATGGAATCTCTGGGCTAAATGGTATAGAAGTGTTAGTCATTTTATTTGCATAATTCCAAATTGTTTTCCAAAATGGTTGTGCCAATTTACAGCTCTTCTATCCATGTGCTAATGTGCTTATCTTCCTACAACTCCTCCAATATTAAATATTTTTGTCATCTTTGCCAACTTTCAGGGTATAAGGCTAATCCTTGAGGTTATTTATTTTCATATTTCTCTCAATATTAGTGATTTTGAACATTCTTTCCTATGGTTTTTAATAGATTTCAATTCTTTTGAGAATTGAAATATTAACTTGTGTTTATTTACAACACTTTAAGGTTTTGCAAAGAACTTTACAAATATCATCTCATTTTATCCTCACCTGGGAAGTAGTTGCTATTGTCTCCATTTTAAAAATGAAACTGAGAAAGATGGAAGCTGAGTGATTGTCCAAGGTCAGAACAGGTAGTAAGTATCTGAGACTGGATTTGAACTCATATATTCCTGACTGTAGAACCAGCACTTTTTGCATATGTATACATGTAATGTTCGGGCTAGCTTTCTGGAAGACTTTGGGACCAGCCTTGATCTTAGTACATGAGGCAGGAGAGCCACCAGGAGAATAGTCAAAAATGGAATGTCTCATTTCTAGTCCTCTCAGCCCTTATATACCTTAGTACAATTACATCACTACAGCATACTGAATATGTGTGAACTAGAGAATCATTACATCACCATGCTAAGTACTAAATACATGTATACTTAAGAACTATCATCTTATCAATTCCACTGAGATAGCACCTTGTTGTATGTATCCTTATTTCAAATATATTTCTCCAGAGTTCTGACCTTCTACATATGTGTGTGTGTTTATATATATATGGTATATATTATATATGCATAATATATACATATGTTATATATAAAAAACCAAATACTTATCTGAAAAAAATTGGTACAATATTTTTCCCCATTTACCTACTTCCCTTCTTAGATGCATAAATTTTGTTTGTGAGGAACCTTTTCAATTTCATGTAATCTAAATAATATACTTTATATAGTGGCCTATGACCCTTGATATATCATGAAGAAAGCAGAAATTGCTTTAACTCTTGTTAGTAATTTTTTCCTGGAGTGGTTTGGGAGGTCATGAGGATTAGAGAAAATAGCTAGTCTTCCATTTAGTTACCAGCAATGAATTTACAGCTATTTACATTTTTTTATTTCTTTAATGAGCAATTGCTTATAGTCAAGGTCTATACTAGAATTTTGTAGGCTTTATTAAATTGATTCCCAAATATTTTATGTATTTTGTAGTTATTTTAAATAGAAGTTTCCTTTTTTGCCTTTTTATTATTATTATTATTATTTATTGTTATTTAGAAATGCTGTTGGTTTGTGTGGGTCTATTTTGAACCCTACAACTTTGCTGATATATTAATTTTATCAATTTGTATCTTTTTTGGGTTACTTAAGATTTTCTATTGTTATACCTTTGCCTATTTTTATATCTTTAATTTATTTCAATTATTGCTATTATAAAATTTTCTTTTGTAAATACTACAAGGGAAAGTGGCTAACCTTGCTTTACTGGTTTATTTATTAAGAAAGGTTCACATCTGTTCCTATTGCCTGTAATATTTGGGTTTTATTTAGGCACTTTTTGTGATGTTAAAAAAAAAAGAACCATTTGCCTGTTTTATAGGTTTTTAGCATATAAAAGTCACACTTTATCCAATTTTTTTCCTGTAGCTATTAAGATAATCATGTGGTTAGGGAAGTTTTTGTTTTGATTAATTATGTGTATTATTTTCCTAGGGTTGAATTATCCTTTCATTTGTAGTATAAGTCCAACCTGGTCATAATGAATTATATATTGGATAAATTGCTGTGGTCCATTTGACAAGATTTTGTTTGGTGTTATTAATTAATATTCATTAATGATATTGCCCTATAGTTCTCCTGTGTTTTATTCATCTTTGCTTTAGGTATTAGGACTATATTCATTTACTAAAAGGATTCTGGTAGTGTATTTCATTCTCAATTTTTTGAGAATAATTTGTATGATATGGGTATTTATTCTCTTAGAGTTAGATAAAATTTTTCCATTACCAGTTTTTCTTCCTTTGGTTTTCTCATTATCATTAATTCTCTTTCCTTTTCTGAGATCTTTTCTTTTTTTGAGAAATTTTTGTTTTTAAAACTAATTTTCTATTTCTTTTGTGTTTTCAGTTTTGTTAGCATATAAATTATTATAGTAGAGTTTCCTAATTCATTTTAATTTTTTGCTTTATTGTGATTTTAATTTATTCATTTACCATTTTGTTGATTGAATTTCATATCATCTTTTAAAGGAGTCTTTTCAAGAACCAAGTTTCAGTCTTGTTTATTATTTTTATGGTTATTGTCAAACTTTTTCTATTTTCTCTAATTTTCATTGTTACTTTTTTAAAAACAATTATTTAAAACTTAAATACAAAATAGAAAAAATACATTGCTATGTAACAGCAAAACATGAGAGGATTCAAAATATAAGGCAATAAATTTCTATTTCAAGAAAGTCTATATAATAAATACTACATTGTCTTCAGAGCTTTCTGTCTCTCCTCTACTTCTTTGTAGGTTTTCTTTTGTTCTCATCTGTGCACTTGCACTTTTTCTTTTTTTCTTTTTTCCTTTTTCCTTTCTCCCAAGAAAGCTATAATTGAGAATACACACACACACACACACACACACACACACACACACAAATATATACCCATATATACAAATATATACATAAATAGCTATAATAATGCATATAGATACATATACACTCACATACATTTATATAAGACCATACTGTTGAGGTTTGGAAAGGAACCTCAAAAGTTTGGAGTCACAGACTGGTGTTGCTGCTTTTAGACCCTATATGATAGACCATACCCCTCTCCTCCTTGGGGAAAACTGGGTTTGAAAAAACCCTAAACTTAAGGGGACCCAGAAATCCCAACCCCTTTCACATATGAATAGCAACGGAAACCCTCCTGTAGACCCCTGTCTCCCTGTCCCTGTGGGAATCTTCCTTCACATACGAATAGCAATGGAAACCTTTTGCAGACCCCCTGTCTCTGTGTCCCTGTCTTTGAAGTATTTCCTTAAAGATAACAAGAGCTGCAAGATGTTAGATAAGGAAGTAGACTGACCACTTGTCTGGTTTCTGTCAACCCTGCTCACACAGAACCCTATATAAAGCCCTATGTCCCCTTTGTTTGATGCCATGTGCTTTGGATGGGAATCCCGTGTGGTCAGTTGACTTTTAATAAAACTTTCCACCTAAATTAAATTGGTTTCAACTTACATCTGTATCGGGGAATAATACTGCGAGGTGTCTCAAAAGAATTTGCAGGCTTGAACCCATTCTAAGTCAAGAGGCAAAGTTTATTGTAATTGTAATATCATTTGGTAGCAGTCTAAATTCCAAGAGAATTTAGCAAAGAAACAGAAGCAAGGAAGACACATTTAGCTAGTTCTTCATGTTATAGATGTGCTCATTTTATAGCCCAGAGGTAGGACCAAGGAGTAGTCTCTGGAATTTGGTTCTCACTGACCAACAGATTATCTTTCTAACAGTTATTAATGAATTGAGGAGTGGTCTCTTCACTACTGTCTCAGGAGTTTCATCCATGGGACTATCCTGAGGCCAGAAGATTTCAGAATCAGACAGGTTGTTATTCTTAGATTGAGTCTGAGTCAGACTCTAAGTCAGAGGACTTAGAATTACTGACTTATTGTTAGAACAGAAGTCCCCTAAGGTCAGGTGACCTCAAAATCATTGCTGTCTCCCCTAGAAGCTATATTACATCAATACTATGCTTGTTTGTCCTCTGTTTCTCTGCAGATTGATAACATCTTCCTTGATAAATCAAAGCCTTTCCATAGGTTTTTTTCCCCCCAAAATCCACCCATTGTTTCTTCTTTTGTGCTTCTTTTGGAAGTATTTATATTCCTAGATTAAAAAAAAGTATATACATTTCATTAAGCCTTTCTAGTCAATTAATGAACAATTGATAAATTCCTTCCCCTTTTCTTTCCCTTCCCTTCCCTTTCCTTTTCCTTTTCCCCTTCCTCTTTCCTTTCTCCTTTGTTTTCTTCTTTTCTTCCTTTCCCCTTTTCCCCCTTTCTCCTGCCCTTTCTTTTCCTTTCTTTCTTATCTTTCTTCTTTCTCTTCCATTCTCTGTCCACATAATAGATCATACCTTTACTTGTAGGTACTTGGCCCTAAGTAATGTGAATTTTGTTCATTGAAACTTCTCAAAATATCTTGAGGTTTTAAAGGTTTAAAGTTTCATTTCTTAAGTGCCATGCTTTAAATCCAAATCACTCCCATTATCTTAGATTGGACAACAATAAGTTGCAGGCCAAGCTCTACTTAGTTATTGTTTTGGCCCTGATTGTCTCACAGTGAATGTAAATAATAATTTTTTCTGTTATAACCACAAACCCTGAGGGTCTTCCTCTCAACGACGGATTTTTTTGACTAGCTAAAAGAGGTCATTCTCTTAATCACTTATTGGGTATTGTTTCAGTTAAACTGAGACATATTAAAGACCTCAATTTAAGAAGGCCAAGGTCTCTCATTGCATCCACAGCTGCTTCCAGTTGTCCTGATCTCTATCTAGTCACTGGACCCACACAGCTCTAGAAGGGAAATTGAGGCAGGTGACTTTGCCCAGCCTCCCTCACTCAAATCCAATTCACTTGCATGTCATGGCATCCTCTTCCTGATGAGGTCCTCTTCTAGAATGAAAGACAAACAACAACCTCTCTGCTTTAAGTTTTTCTGTTGTAAACGACATAGTGTAGGATTTGGTTTTTATTTCACTCTGCTATCCATTCCATTATATGGGAGAATTCATCTCATTCACATTTACAGTTATGATTACTGTGTGTTCCTGATCCTATTTTTGCTCCTGTTTGTTCTCTCTCCCCCGTCATCCTTTCCTTCCTCACCAATATTTTGCTTCTGTTTATCACCTCCCTTGATATTCCCTCCTTTCATCACCTCCCTTTATTTAATCTCTTCCCCACCATGAGGCTGGTCAAGTCTTCTCTTCTGTGGCTGAGTTTGTCCCCAGTTTATATACTCTATTACAATTAAATCAATTCATCATATTGAGTATAAGCCAATCATTATATCACTAGGGAACCAATTATCTCATCAATTCCATTGAGTTAATATCTTGTTGTAGGATTAAATCAATCATTCTGAGCCTTAAGTATACCTTTTCAGAGTTCCTGCCCTCTACAAGCTTGGTTTGAGCTAGTTCTAGCACCTGTGCTAGATGCTGGGGAAGCTTGGGGGAAGGTGGGAGGGAGGAACTTCAATTATACCTAGGTTGCTCCTCATAATGATTGCAGTTGGGGAGTGCTAGGGGTTATCTGTTGTTTGTCCAGGTGGTGCTGCAGCTGAGACCCCCACATATTTATTAAGGCATACTTGATACCATGCAAAAGTCACTGGTGGTATCTCCCACTTTGCAGAAACTAACCTGCCTACTCTCCATCCCATCCCTTTGAAGAAACTGAAAACCCTAGCCATCCTATGAAGAGACCTAATTTAGAACCCCACTCATGTTCATGTACTGAAAGGAACCCCAGGAAGTTGAGTAGCCTTTCCTTTCCCCTTCACCCTTTTTCTTATCTCTTCCAATCCCCTCTTTAGAAACCTATCCCATTTCTGATGCTGAACTCTGCACCTTGGGCACCGGAACTGCTTGCAGCATAGCAGCTCCTTGGAGCCCCATTGACCCCTGTGATTCTTAAACTAAGTTATTGCCATTAGAATTGGACCTCCTCTAGATCTTAGCCCAGGACCTAGTGCTCATGACATGATTGAGAGCTGAGTGATATCTTACCTGTTCTGGACCTTGAGACTTAGAGGTTTGCTGCAGTAATTCCTTCCACATCAATTTCCACTGTCTGCCTTAGTAGAGGAGCTCACAGATGAGATTGGGAGAGGGTAGGGGTGAGACGAGGGAAAGGGTAGGGAAGATGGGTGGGTGAGTAGCTCTTACATTCTGTCTAAAACCCTTGTAGACCTGTCCCTACTGACTCCAGCCATGGGATTTTGGCACAGCATCTGGTTACCCTGATCGTTGTGCCTGGCAAACACCTAAGTGCCTCTTCCCTAGCTAGTATTCTCAATCATCATCAAGAAATTAGTATGTCTCACTTAAGTTCATGAATCTTGGAATGTTTAATTTTAGAATATAATCAAATTGTTTATATAAACAACTCCCCTCCTAAAAAATTCTGCTTGCCACACACCTGGGGAGCTTTCCCACTCATGTGCCTTATCATCTTAAACATGTAAACAAATAATGGTAATACAAGTTAGAACATAAGTTCAAAGCAGAAATTGAGGGAAATTGTTACAAGCAAATCAAACTTGATTGAATTCATATTTATGTATAAATTAAATCTTATGTATTTGTAAGAGAAAGCATGAATAAAGGAAATCTGTGGATCCTTTCGTAAGGTAAAGAATCTCTATGTAAAACAAATGATGAAACATGGTTTGTTGGACAGACTTGGAACCTCAAGATTCAATCTGTGATCTTGAACAAATGACTTCCTATTCTCTATCTCATTGTTTTCATTGTAAAATGGGACAGAGGTTGAATAGATGACCTTTGAGCCTTATCTTTCTGTGGTTCTGTAATTTATCTCTTCTGTAATTCTGCATTTTTATAGGCCAAGTTTTCTTAAGAGGAATACATTTACAGTAGGGTCATATCACTAAAACTTGATGAGAAGTAGGGTGTGACCTATTTGATAGAAAGCTACCCTTGACCTCCAAGTCAGAACAACCTTATTTCTGTGAAGTGCTGTCTCTGATGTTGGATCATCTCTTAAAGGCTGTAAGTTACCAACCAGGTACCATTCTGTATTGGTGGAAGCAGTTTCCTCACTAGGTTGCCCTATACCAGTGACAAAAAAGTCTGGCCCCAAACCCCAATGAAAGGCTCTCATCTCCTGATTAGGTAAATGGCAGATTCATGCTAGTCTTGTTAGGAGAACTTGGTATATAGAGTGTTCCAGTGAACAGTCCCAGGTATGGAAGCTGAGCTGCTAATGGCAAATTCTGGCTCTTCCACTCACTAGACATCTCTCTTCTTCTGTCTTCCCATCTATAAAGGGAGGGCTTTAGACCAGGTGACTTAGAAGAGAATTTCTATCTCCAAATTTAGGATCCTCTGAAGAAGGGCTAGATGTGTTCTCCCATTTCTTGGTGACCAAGAGTTAGTGCTATTAAGGGATCCTTTCCTTTTTCTCAAGTTGCTGGTCATTCTTGTATTGGTTCAACACAGATTCCATACACACACAGAGAGTCTCAGCAGCCATTTAGTCCCTAAACCCTCTTTTTCTACCGTATATCCAACAAGTGGTCATCCAGCCTGTGCTTAAAGACTTCTGGGGAGAGGCGTCTTATTTCCCTTGTCAGCTGCTTGAGCCTAAGTTGACTTCCTTTTTAGCTTTCATCCACTATTTCTTCTTCTGTCCCCTGGGGTCAAACACACTGTGTTGAATCCCTTTTGCACATGATTCCCCTGTATGTACTTTCTTACCGAATGTGGGCATCACAAAATTATGATTTATCATCAGTAAATGTTTTAACTTGCAAGCCTATTTTATATTCTTATATACCCAGGGTCACCTAAAAGTTTCTTGAGTGAAAAGGGTCATGGGTGGGAAAAGTTTAAGAAGCCTTCCTTTAAGATAGCTGTGGTGTTCCTTGTCTCAAAGTGTTTTCTGAGTGCTCCTGCTGACTTCAGCCAATCCTCATGTACCATGACCTTAAGGTCTTTTAGTCCCCTAAATTGTTTCCCTGGATGCTCTGGTCCAGTCTATCAAGGCCCTTCCTAGAATGTAATATTCAGAACTGAACACAATCATCATGTTGTCGTCTAGCCAGAGCAGAGGACAGAAGCTCTGCTAGAATCCCTCCCCCCCCAGTCCTAGACCTACCTTTCTCTCTTAACACAGTTTCAGATGACATTAGTTTTCTTTGCTGATGAATCACATGATGACTCATTTTAATCTTACAGCCCACTACTTTCTACCCCACCTTCTTAATTCTTTTTCATAACTCGTGTCTGACCATGCTTTGTAAATGTCGTGTAATTGGGGATGGGAGTTCAGAGATGAACTTTGAATCTGGGGCTAATTTAGAGTGCTTTTCTCAAGCCATCTAAATCCTGGCATTGGTTTGGTGCTTTTGATTTCAAATCTGAATTTAGAAATCCACTATGTCATATTGAAAGGAAAAAAATTGTTGCTCCCCTTATGCTTTAGTAAGCTCACGTATCAATTTAGGTAAATTGAAGCTCTCTGAAAATTAGCTATTATGTTCTGGGTACAGCAAAATATTGTTTTAAATGAGTAAAATTTGCTTACCTGGGTTGCTCATCTCCAGATGGGGAATGTACAAGGACTTTGGAGCATTGTACACAGTTCCATATTATTTTTCACCTAGTAATGATGTGAAAGGGCCCTCTCCCCCCCCCACCACCCACCCAGGACTTTTAATTAGACATTTATCTGAGACAAGATAGGCATAATTTTACACACCCATTAGCTAATATGCATTTAGAAATCTGTGATCAACAGCTTGAAATCCTGCCAGTTCTCTGAGCTCCAATTAAATATTCATAAATAAATGTGCAATAACCATCTCTAATTTTTTGATAACTTTTCCTTGAAGTTAAATTGTTCCCACCCAGTGAAAATATAAAGAGATGAGCTTTTTCCTGTTCTTTTTCATTGAGGTTGACAATCATTTGCCAGCTTTTTCTTTAAAAGCCCTGAAACAGCTAGAGCTCTCATTAGTCTAGTTTATACAATGTGACTTCAGTTCATGGTAGCCTGACTCAGATGATTATAACCGGATTGTAAAGATGACCTGAAAAATATCACTGAAACAGTTTTCTCTTCCCAAGTGCATATAAGTTTATCGATGGTTACAAATATGTGACATTTTCATTTCCAACATAGGTATCAATCTGTTTTGCATTTACGGTGTAGACATAACCCAGATGCAACTCCTTTCCTAGTATACATATTTCTTGGAATGAATTTTTTTTATATGTTATGAATACCCCTTTTATCTTAATACTGTTGTCTAATTATGTATCACTTTCATATTTTAATAGTGTTAACAATAATTATATTCCCAATACCACTTGTTGGCTAATGCCGATTTGTGTTTTCCCCAGCTCTAGGCCATGGGCACATCTTCCAGTAGACATTCATTAGCAACAAGTTTTGCAATTAGTAATAGCTCTGGTCTTTCTGTAGAGGACTATATGCTTGGCCATGGGCATATAGAGCCATTATTTTATTTTGATCCTTGAAACAACCCTCTCTTACAAATGAAGAAATTCAGGGAAAAGAAGCTAAATGACTCTGTCGTTGTGTGTAAGAAGTCAGTGACAAAGAGTAGAATACTTTTTTTTTTTAAATACTTGTTCACACAAGGTCAAGGCATTCCCACTGAAGGATGTGTCCCATAGGAGGGTGTTCCAAGGGCTGACACTGGAACTACAGGCCATCTGTTCAAATTCTGCCTTCTGATACTTAACTCTTGTGTAACCACAGTCAAGGCATCATACCTTCCTTAGGTCTCAGTTTTCCCTGCAAAAGGTTGTACTATATGATATCTATGGTCCCTTCCAGACAAAGATCTGTGACCATCTATGTGACCTTGAGAAAGGTGGCCTGTTTCCTCCTCTGAAATGAAGCAATTAGACAAAAATGACCTCTGAAGTGCCTTTTAGTCATAGACTTGATTCACCTTGTCTGTTGCTATACGAAGACAGGTCTATACTTTTGGAGAATGACTTAGAAAAGAGAGAAAAAAGAGGAGGGAGAAAAAGGAGTCTTCAAATCTCCTGTTTAGCCTAAGAAACTCATCCCATACCATTATTTTTATCATCACATTTTATTTTTTTTAATGAAAACTATATTTCTTTCAAATTCTTATGAATCTTCCAAGTCCCTGAGCATTCAAACTGGGAACTTCATTTACTAACAGGCAGCACTTATACACATAATTATTAGTAATGTTTCAATTACTGTAAAACAGTGATTGGGGCTTTATAATCGTTCTCCTAGATGACTCATTTAATTCCCCCATCACAGAATTAACATTATTTTTATTAAATATGAATAACCACTATAAACAATTCTTCAGTAGAGAAGTTATAATCTAAAAATATCTTACTAAAATCAGCTCCAAATTACCAAGTATGCCAAGTAAAATTTGAGCAGTCTCTTTCAAATTTGTTTTTTAAACAGTTCACTAAAATAGTTTTTGTGCTCTAGAACTTAACTCTTTGTGCTGATGATAGAAAAGTGAAAAAAGTTATTAAAAACATTGACTGAGAAATGATATTATGCTAATGGTCTTAATGCTTCCTTTTCATTATGTTAACAAGTTAGAAAAGGATCTGACCTCTTCTAGAGCATTGGACCATTTCATCGTAGTTTTCTTTTTTGGGTCCTATATTTTGTAATTGGATTGTACATTTTAGCTTTGATTTATTTAGTTAACTCTTTTGGAGAAGTTGTTCCAGTTTAGGCCTAGTAGGAAGGTTCAGTCTCTATACCAGTTAATTGTTCTATGCTGCTACTTCCCATTGTTATAGAAGTATATCATGGCCTCGTCATAGCGTCAGCAAGAGAGTCTTTCTTCTGAATCACTTTGTCTTAGTTCTTTCGAATTGGACTTGTCTCTGAAGATGAAAAAATGTTCCTCTCTTTGATGGGAAAAGTGGGCAATCGTGGATGTGGAATATTGTATATAGTGTCAGAGAGAACTGCTGTCTTAATTTGGTTTTGCTTAAGTTTTATTTTTCAGTTGTTCCAGAGGAAGGCTCTCTGGGAGAGAGACTTTTATCCAGAAATGACTAATATCTAGAATTTTTTTTCAAAACAGTGAAGCATTTTAAAAAATTTGCCCACACCAAACTGTTGAATAAGGAAGCAATCAGACATCTGTGCCCCATTACCAAACTGTGGTCTGAAACATAGAAATCAGGATTTCAAATGAAGTTGTAGAGCAAGTAGAAAGTTAGGGAAGGAACTCAGGAGACAGGAATCTGGCATGTAATAAGTTATATGATAAATATTTGTGGAATTGATTTTAATTTTGTTGTCAGTACAAACATGCACACAATCTCATCATTCTGATCCAACTTGAATGTATTTTAACTCTGCCTGGTAGTTTTAGAATGGCTCCATTTATTTGGTGATTCACCAAAAAATACATTAATGCAAGTGAGGTTTCATCAGGTTGCAACTCATCCAAAATATTCTGACATCCAGGCAATGTCGGCTTTTCTTCTTTTATTATACATATATCTGTTCTCTTATTTTAAGAATATTTTCTCATACATCATCCTTTACACTCCCAGTAAAGTATCAACTTCTTGAGGGCAACAACTGTCTCATTATTGTATTTCTTTCCCATTGCCTAGCAGAATTCCTGGCACATTGTAGACATTTAATCAAAAGTTTGCTTGCTTGTTTGCTTCATTAATTCATTCATTCTATTCATTCATTCAGTTCCATTCTTTCTGATAGGTGTTTCAGACAGATTTTCCTGAGAAATTCCTCCTTGAAGATAAAAGGAAATAGAAGAATATTCACAGCCCTTAACTTTTTCTTCCAATGCAATTTATCAAAATTATAATAGAAACTTCTTGCAAGACATACTGATTCCCTCCCTCGGATACCACCTCCTTTCCCCATGAAAACTTTGCTCCTTTCCCTAATTTGTAACACTCTTCATGTATCATGTCTTAGCCTAGCAGAGTGCTCATTGCAGCTGACTGCTTAACAAACGATTGATTTTCATAAACTTGAAGAATAAATATTCATTTTCCACCAGTTTGGCAAACTTGGGATTTTTGTAGTTGGGAAAGAGTGAAAGAATAAAACTCACGACCAAGGAGGTGTGGGCTTTCAAAGGCTTGAAATAATAGGTCGAAGAGAGGACTAAGAAGGAACCATGGTGTACTAATCTGTATTAGCATTAGGGTCAGGGTGATCATGCTGAGGTAGAGTAGAAAAGGATATTTTTATCCTCTGCCATTTAAAATTGAATAAAAAAGAAACATAATTGTGGTACCTCTTGAATAAAGAGTTTTAGGCTATGTTTGAATGTTGCTGAGGTTTTTAGTTTCCTAGTGGGAAAAAGATTAAGCTTGGGGAGAAAACATTACTTAAATTTATTTTAGTTCAAATAGAATTATGATTGTTTCCATGACTGAGTCACTCACACAAAAGAATGTACATAGAATAAGAGTAACTAGTACATGATTAGCTTAATGGGGACTCAGGATCTTGGAAGTGGAAGGACAACCTCATGCCTTTCATTGCTTCCCATTGGGATAACCAGAATACATTAGCATTTGTCTTCCAATTCCTGAAAACATTTTTAAAAATGGAAGTTTTTAAGCAAGGTGGATGATGTGACTTTCTCATAGTTTATTATTTGCAGGCACAAGAAATCAGGATCCGAATTTTGGTGATCAAATACTCCTTGGTGATGGTTACCTTCAAGCTGGAGAGTAGGATTTCAACTGATTCTTTTTCACGCTGCTGGCTGGGGGTGAAAAAACTCATCAGTAACAACAGAACCATAATAGTCTGTCTGTATGTTCTCATCAGAAATGGCTGCATTTTAATTTGGCACACAATTTCACGAGAGCAATTGGGGATCTGAATGACTAAAGCCACCTTGTGATTTCATACAATCAGGTATTCTCAGAAGTGGGAGGGATGTCCCAGACCATCTAGAGCAAGTGCTATACAAGTGTTAAAAATGAAGTTTAAGGATGGTAGAAAGAATACTGATGGGAGTGATGAGCAGTGCAGTTGAAATGTGAATTTATTCTGATGAAAAAATGGCAAGAAGAACCACAGATGTCCACTATGTAACATGAGATAATACCTTAGTGTGCTTCCTTTTGGATATGATGCACACTTCTTCACACTGAAATTCAAATCATCATTAAATAACCTGTTTTAGAGAAAAATGGTGTTGGAGTATTTGCCTATAAGTTTGGATCACTTTCTGGGAACTGAATCTCTTATAATGACACGTCAAATTAAGATTTCAGTTCATATGGAAGGAGGTAAGGAAAACAGCAGAGTAATAATAAAATAAAGGTATTAAGAATATTACCCAGAGATCTAGCTAAGAGAAATGCAAATGAGCCATAGTTTTTGAATATCTTTTAAATGGAAACAACCCTACTTGAACTTCTGATATGAATAGACACTTCCTATATTTCTTGATATTTGCCTAAGTCCTGCCACCTAACAAAAATGGGTTGAACCAAAGTTGATATTTGATTCTATAGGTCTTCAGGGAGGCATATAGATGCCAAAAAAAATGTTGACTTGCTTCTGTATTCTCTGCCAATAAAAATAAATGAGGCCATGCAAAAGATTTGTAGTATGTAAAATTTCTCATTTTTGCTGAATATGTAACAAGAATGTTTCCTTTTTCCTCTGATCTCGCCTCTGGGAGTAACTGCTTCAACGTTATAGAGAAAAGGCTTTTCATTTGCTGGACTAAAGGAGTTAATGTTATTACCTTCCGTTGGTAGACAGCACTGTGCTTTTGCTCCTTCTCACTATTATTTTAGTGGATGGATTTATTGATCATGTTTTCTAAATGATAAATCTGTTTAGAAGATAATAAATGAACCACGTTTAAGGGACATCTTCAAGAGGTCTGTTATTCATGGTTTTAAAGCCTGGTCTTTCAAACTGAAGTTGGGTCTACATCATTAAGTTTAGAAAAAAAAAAGATCTACAATCTTCTGTTTATTTTTATCATTGGCTTGTTGTAGTATGTTTCTGGATAAGGGATATGCACTATTATATATTTCATGCATAATCAGTTATCTTGCCAATCAGTTATCAAACATTTTTAAGAAGTTGTAAGAGTGAAGGTCAGCTTAGACATTTACCACACCCCATTTAAAGTCAGTGAGAAGGTGCCACTCCCCATTATGTTGATCCGGTGAGAATGGATCTCATTTCAGGAAGTATAGAAAAGCCTGATATGACAGAAGGTTGTTCATACTGGTAGAGGGGATTATTAAAAAAAAATCTAATTGGAATCATATTTAAGGGCCTGGAAGTGGAGAAAAGAGAGCTTTCCAGATAAACTTCTGAGGAAAAATAGGCAAAGGAGGAGTTCAATCAAATTCTTTTAAAGATATAAATATGATGCTGATATAGAAAATTACAGACCATATATTATAATGAATTTTGATGCAAAATTTTAATAAAATATTAAATAAAATGAAATTTTAGCAATTTATCACTGTGACCAAGTGGCATTTATTCCAGGAATTCAGAGCTGGTTCAGTATTAGGAAACTATCAACATTATTGACCATGTCAATAACAAACTAACAGAAATCTCAGTAGATGCAGAAAAAAGCTTTTGACAAAATACAATACTCATTCTTATTAAAAACACTATAGACCTTAAGAATAAGTGGAGTTTTCCTTAAAATGATGAATATCTAAAACCATCAGCAAGCATTATATGTAATGGGGATAAGCTAAACACTTTCTCCATAAGATCAGGGATGAAACAAGAATGCCCATTATCAACATTATTATTCAGTATTGTACTATTAATTTCAGTGTTCACAATAAGAGAAGAAAAAGAAGCTGAAGGAATCAGATAAACCACTGAGAAGAAATATCTTGGAGCCAGGGAAGGAGAATACCTTTTCTTCTATTTTCTCCTTTTCTGAGGATGACATTGTGAATGTTAGAAAGGTTGACAATTTGGACTTTTCTCCAGTGTTCTTGGTACAGGGTCGCCTAACAGCAATATCTGCATTAGGTATCAGACTTCTCTCTGTACAGGGCACTGTCATATTCTACCGTAAACTGGTTTTCTTCTTACTGTGTTTGTAGAACTCTATGTGGTACTTAACTAGTTTCTGTAGGAAGTGTTTACGTTGGGACACACCAGTGGTTTAGTGATTGCATTTAAGCCAATTAAAAATTTCAGGCTGTTGATTATTTTGCCCTCTATAAAACCCTCATATACTGTGTGTGTACACTTTGCTATCAGAAAATATAATGGTTTGGTGGTGTTTTTCATGCCACGATGCCAACATGGGCACGATGTATTTTAAAATTTAAGCATCTCTTCTCTAGTTTGTTTTCTATAATTTTGAGTGCCATATTATAAAGGTGAAAAAAAGGTATCCTTCCAACAAGGAGTCTGTGATTGCCCTTCCCTTAACCTGTCATGGTACATCTTCACTGGAGGTAGAACTGAGTAGGACTTGTGGATGATTATCAATAACATCATCACAGGATAACCCCAGTTCAATTGCCTGAAATGACTAGTTGCCTTTTCTAATGAGTCAGGAGCTTATAGAATACAATCGGTGACCACTTTGGGCTCCCCATTTTCCCCCAACAGCCACTGGTTTGGGACAATTTATGGCATATTTAATTCTGACCAATTAAAACAGTACATCATCTTTTCAAAGTTAGATGAATGCTCAATCTGTGTCCACCAGACATTCAGAAAGGGGAACTTGAAGTAAACATTTTCTTGGACTGTCCAGTATCCAGTACCCTAGAGTATTCTAGCTGTAGTGTTAAGGTATTGTTTCTGCAAACTGGAACGCTAACAGACGGATTTTTCTTTTGTCTTCTGTTACTCCATAAAGCAGTAGGAACAAACACAGAATAAAGCCCATAGCAACAAGTTATTTCTTTTACCATCTGGGTGATTTATGTTGTCTTTAAACTGCTTGTATTTTCGAGAGGAATCTGTTTCCTATCTTCAAAAGGATGCCATCCAACATCTCTCAGCTGCTAATTTTGAGCACTTAGAGGTTCCCTTGGGCTGCTGTCAGCTACAACTTATTGTATAGGTACTTTTTACTAAACTCATTATAAAGTGATTAGCCTCCAGCAAGATAGTGCAATGCTACAGTCTTTTTGTATTATCTGCAACTATGCGATCAGATTCCATACTGTCGAATCCTATCAGGTGGCTATGTGTGGAAAAAATCCAGGCTTCAATACATAGAGGAGGGACAGCCTCTCCCATCTAAAACTCTACCTTTCCCCAGTGCACACACGGGCACAGGTGGAAATGGTACGTTTTCTCTAAAGCTGAAATTCTTGCTGATGCCAGCTTCAAAGAACTATCAGAAAATGCACTATCCTTCTGTTTATACTTGATTTCCAAAAGATAATTGAGAGGTTTTTTTCTTGATTTTTCCCCACAGTGGGGCATTAGTACATGAACTTGTGTGCATATTGATGAGCATATTTGAATTTGATGGATCTCTTTTCTCACATTAGGGAGTCAGGCTTAGTCAACATTTTTTCACATCTTGACAACTCTAATCCAGGCAAAAGAGCTTATTAAGACAAAAGAAAAATGATTGGGCTTGAAACTACTTTGATATATCAATGGATCTGTGTTCTCATAGATGTGGGTATTGTTTCCAGTGCCATAGATTACAGTCCATCCATGCTTTCGCCATTCTATGACATATCCTCATCGTGAGAAGTCCGCTCATTATGCTGGAAGGTCTTCTAGATCTCTTGACATTTGAGAGTGTAGGTTGTCCATCACTTATTTCTTGCTTTTTGTACATGACTGACTCAACCTTTTTCTAGTTGTTCATTAATTAACAAGTATTTATTAAGCATTTGCCCAACTCTGTGTTAAGTGTTTGGATAAAAAGAAAAATCACAATCTCTTCCCTCAAAGAGCTTACCTTCTAAATGGGGAGGCAACATATATGTAATTAATTCCATAGGAGAGACAGAGGCAATGTGAGTATAGCTTGAACTAGTCTTGCAGGAACCCAGGAATTCTAGGAAGTAAAAGGTTAGGAGGAGGAGCCAGTACCAAGACCTGGATACCTGTATCATTAGTAGTGTATAACAATTTACTTGAGCCGACCACACAATTCTCCGTTGCTCGTTTGGTTGACCCACAACCCTTAATTCTTTGGAGATTGTGGTCCCTGTGCTTCACAGTTAGATAGCATCATTTGAGTCAGTGGGCTTAAGAATATCAAAAGAAAATAATCCATTTCTGCAGTTTCAATTTATCCCTGCTAGGATATCCCTTAGCTACTTTTAACTACTAGGTCTTCAGTTGTAAAAGTTGTACACACATGCCCCTGTATGTAAGTTACTTAGAGTTTTCTCTATACAGATATTTCAAAATTCATTTTAAATTGTGGGCCAGGGATGCTCCTGGGCTGCTACTCTCTGCTGTCTTGCTAGCATATAGTAATTTTTATGTTTTCATATTATACTAAGCAGAAAATAAGCAGGAATATAACTGTTGTGAAAAATATAATCCAGATGCGAATAAACAAATGTGTATATAGGATGCTCTTTGGGATTCCATATGCCATTGTTCCCCATTATTAATGAATGTAACAGGGACTTGCTTATATGAATATTGCGTACATATTTCCACATATTAGTGGATTTGTGACATCATTGAAGTAAATTACTCTTCCCTTGAGAATTTGTGCAGTCATAATACGTGTGTGTGTGTGTGTGTGTATGTATGTATACACGTGTATACAGGGAAATGTAATTGAAGTACTCAAGTGTGATTCAGTTACTAAAGTGAATTTTTCTTTTTCCTAAGCTTTATTTGCCAGGAGAGGCCACATGGTTTAGTGAATAGAGAGCAGACCTAGAAGCCAGGAAGACTTGCTTCCACTCTTCCGACCTCTGACCTCTGACACAGCCTGGGAGCCCCTGAGCATCTTACTTCTCCTCTCCATGCTCTGGGAAGTTCTCTCATTATCAATGGCATTGGTCAAAAAAGTTTCCTCTCTCAGAAGGTTGGGAGTTCCTAATTCAATCATGGTCTATTCTGTCTCCCTGTTCTCTTTGGGGCCTTACTTTGTGTTGCTACACGTGTCATGTATGTGTGGCTATATACTCAAAACTGTGACTATACATGTCATTCTCAGTTTCTCCAATATAAAATTGGTAATATTTTTGTTCATTTATTGAATAAAAGATTTTAAAGACAAGCTTAAATTCACTCTGGGTATTGTCATATCTTCACATGTGTCTGCGTGTATACTGCATGGTCAAAGCCCTTCTACTAGGATTTCTTTATTTTTTGTTTGTGTCTGTGTCATGTCTCCTTTGATGAAGTCTAAGAATAATTTTTTTTTTCAAACATATACAGTAAAATATTAAACGTTACAAAGGGACCAATTATGTTAAAATATGGTTATCTAAAATTTTTTAAGGTGACAGATCCCAAGTTAAGAACTCCTGCCTTATAAGGGATCTAGATTACTCAGTGGTTAGAGCTAGGCCTGATGTCAGGAAGACCTTCCCCTAAAACTGGCCTCTGTTTGCCTTAGTTTCCTCCACTATAAAATGAGGATGGTAACAGCACTCACCCCCTAGGGTTGTTATAAGGATCAAATGAGATAATATTTGTATAGCACTTAGCACAGTGCCTGACACATAATAGTTGCACTATTCCACCCCTCCCCCAATAAGTATTAACATAATGTATTTTCCTCTGATTAATACTCATATTTTCCTTAGCTTTTCATAGTCCATACAATTTTGTATATTTTTCTACTCATTTTGTAGAAGTCCTAGCCCCAGAGAATAGACAGTCTTATACAAGCTAATGAATGTTTCTCAGCTCTTTTAGTTTGCATATATCCCCTATAGCAATTCCACAAAGAAACATGCTGTACAAGCTGCTTAAAGGAACTGAACCCCTTTAGCCATTTGCTCTGATGGATTCTGTTCTGGTCCAGGATTGACTCGGGCCAATCTCTTAGTTTAGGGTCAGGATTGGAGGGAAAAGAAGTATTCACAGTCCATATAACATTTGACAAAAGGAAGTTTATTTCACAATACCATGGGAAAGATAGTTCATCTTCATATAGTCCCCCTCTTTAAGTATTTTATGTAGATTCATCCATGGAGCCCGAAGAGCCCCATTTCCTCCTATATTGAGCTTTTGATGCCTTAGGCCATCCAGAGGCTGTGCCAGTATTTCAAACCTCAATCTTATGGACTGATAACATTTCAGGGGCAGATTTAAGAATCATTTCTCAATCTGTTTTGTAGGTCTTTTTTTTCACATTAATACTTTATATTTTTAAAGTTTTTTTTTCCATTTTTTAAAATTAGTTCTATTATTTGTAGTCTCCTAGGTTTAGTTCTTGGGTATGTCTTCACCCATAATATTTCCTCTGCTTACTCTTCTCTCTAGCTTCAATTATTGATTTCAGAAATAATTCCAGGGCCAGACTTGGCTTCTTCTGCACATTTGGGTGAAGGTGGTTTGGCCCTGTTTGGGTTGTTTTTCCTCTGATTAATGCTCATCTTTTCCCTTAGCTTTTCATAATCTGTACAATTTCCCATATTTTCCTATTCATTTTGTAGAAGTCCTGGCCCCAGAGAATAGTCAGAATCTTATACAAGCTAATGAATGTTTCTCATTAGCTTCTACTTTCCTGTATGTCTGTGCCCAGGACACAGACTGCAGTGTCCCCAGTCACAGCCCTGCTTCAATCTTGGAAAAGCCCTGCCCCAGCATGTCTGCTCAGAGTGCTGCTGAAATTCTTCTGTCCTCCCTGAAATGCCTCGATTGAAGGCCAAACTGTTGGCTTCCTGACTCTCAAAGTGCCCTGGGTTTATGCTCTGCTATGTGATTCAGAGCCCTCTGAGGCATCCCAAGTAAGGGCATCACTACCATGTTCTGTTCCCTCTTGGGTGTCCTAGCCGTACTGTGGGCTTCTGCTCTACCCTGAGGCTGCTCTAGTCAGGGTATTCTTGTTGGCTTTGGGCCTTTCATCTGTTCACACTTGCTTCCCTGACAAGACTCTACTTCCACTGCTACTTCCACTGTCTTTTGTGCACTGTGCTGGTTTCAATGGAGGCGCTTACTGCTGCTTCTTCTCTTTGCTCTCCTCAATGGTCATTCGTCCTGGTAACCTTCATAGATTATTGCTGGAACTAGACGTGGGAGATCCAGGTTGCCCTTGAAGAGCTCCATCTTAAAGTCAAATGTTCCTATTTAGAGTTTTGCATACTTTTGAACTTGCTTTTCTTGTAGAATTGTAGGCCACAAGCTCAGATCTATCCTTTCTACCCCTTGAAATCTGCCTTCTTCAAAATCTTGGGTGTATTTCAGAGTATGTTTGCTTTTCTTATCTACTTCCAATTCCAAAATGAAGTTACCTTTAGGATATAATATATACTCTCTAACTGACATTTAAGGTCTTTCATGATCTGTTGCTTTTCTAACTTAAATGAGACTCTACAGTTCAACTAGCTAAAAACTAGGCATACTACCACCCACTTCTGTGTGGCTTGAAAACCTGTGACCAAAGTAAAATCTTTCCTTCCCCAAGAGTCACTTCCTCCAAGTTCTGTGTCAGTCATTATGGCAGCTAGGTGGCTCAGTTGATAGAAGACCAGGCCTGAAGTCAGGAAGATCTGAGTTCAAATTCAGCCTCAGATACTTGTTAGCTGAGTGACATGAGAGGGTCATTTCACCCTGTTTGCCTCAGATTCCTCATCTGTAAAATGAGATGAAGAAGGAATTGGCAAACCACTCCTGTATCTTTGATCAGAAAAACCCCAGTGGGGTCATGGAGAGTTGGACGCCACTGAAAAATGATTGTACAACAGCAAATGCTAATCAGTGATGATACAAAAATAATAAAACAGTCAAGGAACTCAAAATTTAAACCTTCTTGAAGACTTTTCTCGTGTAGGCAAGTGAGTTTTTTTCTCACTTTTCAAATTCTCCTTGACCTCTGCTAAAGTCTCTCCTTTGTAGCTAGTACATCCTGCCTCCTGTTATATCTATACATGACTATATTATTTTATTTCTCTACTGCACTTGATACACTATAAGGGTTTGAATGCAAGGAGTACATTATTT
Source organism: Antechinus flavipes (assembly GCF_016432865.1). NCBI lineage: Eukaryota > Metazoa > Chordata > Mammalia > Dasyuromorphia > Dasyuridae > Antechinus > Antechinus flavipes. Next base: position 48,815,633 of record NC_067404.1, read on the forward strand.
TGTCTTTTTTGTATCCCTGACACCTGCTAAAAATGGCGGACACATTTTGTGTTATTGTCCATGTTAAAGATTTCAGTAGGATAGGGCTCCCAGGGAGGAAATACCCTCTACCACCTCTGTCTGCTACAGAGTGTTGCACTGGAGCATATAGAGATTGACATTTTCCCAGGGTCATCTAGTCAATATATGTCAAAGGTACGGTTTGAGCCTCCCTTTTCCAGACTCCAAAGCCAGCTCTCTATCTCTCTATAGTACTCTCAGTACTTGCTTCTACATAGGAGAGACTTAACAAATGTGTTTTGATCTAGCTTTAAGGGTTTCTATCATTTCTATTTCTGCACTTTCTTGTCGACCTAAATCAAGTCCATAATAGTACTTCACTGTGTTGAAGAAACATTCAGTTTTATATCAATGAAGATAGGCAGCTTCTTGGTACCTTACAGCTTCTCATAGTTTTCTTGAGGGAAATAAGAGATAAAATGATGTGCTTATGTGTCAGAAGCATGACTTAAACCCAGCTCTTTCAGACTCCAAATATAGTCCTCTATTTGGTATATCCATTATTGTTTCTCAAAAAGTAGTATAAAATTAAAATTTACCAGATGTTCTGCATAGAAGAGGTAGGGGAAGTGGAGAAAAACAGGGGAAAAAGTCTCCAGCTGATGTTCCTTCACAATCTAGTATCAAACCTTCCTACTAAGTTTCTACTATTTGTGAATTTGCTTCCTTCTTCTCTGTCTTGGTCATCTCTACTATGCTCACATGATAATATCTCTTCTGCTTCTCCTTTTATTTACCTCTACCCAAATATTCTTTCTCCTCATTCCTGATTTTCTACACAAGGGCCTATCTTTTTCATGTGTGATGATACCCCAGGAATCCTTTCAATTAATAAAGAACATTCTTCTAGGAATACTTTTGTCTCATTAGTATGGGTCCTTCCTGTACATATTCCCTAGATATTCAGAATATAATAGAATGATATTTAATTTTTTTCAGACAGTTTTCTATTCTATGTATCATTTTATTTTTCTCTAATACCCCTATAAGAGAGATGAGTCATTTTTCTCTATTTTATGTGTGACAAAATTGACGTTCAGAAAAGGGAGTTGTTTCATTATTCTTCATAAAGAGGAATTCTTTTTGGTTATTCTTTTACCATCACTGCTGAGTTGCAGACAAATGACATACTACAACAGTATCTTGTGGTATAGACCAAATTTACTGTCCTGGTTTTTCTGATTACTCAAATTTAACTGCATATGGCTTTCAAGGTGATGGAAATCTGAGATGCAGTTTAAAAGTGGAGTGACTTCTATTTTAAGACCTCAACCAAAGAGAACAGTGATTTCAATCTGGATCAGGCTCCTTCTCCTACTTCACATTACATCTGGTCAAAGGGGAGGCCGATGGCGTAAGTCTTTGCTCCAACCAAAACAATGAGACTTCTATATGTGATAGAGAAAATGGGAAATCACATGCTCTAGTAGTTCCTCTCCCTGGCCCTAAGGAAAACTGAAGAAATCCTTGGCCATTTAATTCTAAATGGCTCCAAGAGTGACAAAGCATGAAAAAAGGCCAGTGGTGATGAAAGACCAGCTCAGTAGTTGGGTTCTGTTTGACCTGGTTAACATGCTTACTTTTAGTTGGTAATATTTTGAGTATTTGTTGTTTCTCCTGAATCCAAATTATTCCTTTCCACTGAAATTTGCATAGGTATCTCGAAATATTTCGGCCTCTGAGACTTTATTACAAAATTAGATGCAGAAACTGAATGCAGAAGTCGAAATTAAGAATTTCACATATTTCTCCAATTTTCATACTTGGAAATAGCTACCCTATGCAATCTAAGAGGGTGGCAATAAACTGATTTTCTCATTAGATAAGACCCTTTCTAGCTTATACTCTGTACAGAATAGATTTAACAATGGATCAAATGCAACAACCTCCAACATTTCAGTTGAGAAAAATGTTGTAAAAACTTGGGTTAAAAAAAAAACAAAACAAAACACATGGGCTTAAAAGTTGAACTTCCCATCAGGCTGTAGTGATTTCATTAGCTGAGCAGTTGGACATTAAAGTAGATGAAAATGCAAAACTCCTTCTGCCCGGGCCCTTGCTGACTGAGAAATACCACTGATATTGCAAGACAATTCAATTGACATACATATGTAATTTTGTTTAAATAATGATATAGTTGGCAATTCCCAGGGAGCCCATTTTGTCTGGGTAGGAAAGTTGCTGTTCTGGGAGTAATGAAAGTGAAAGTGTCAGGAGGCTAGAAAAAGAAAATGTGCTTTGAGGACTTTAGTAGGGACAGAGAATAAGGAAGAATTTTGCCCCCAAAGGATCAAGCTGAAAATAAGGAAATAAAAGAAGGGATGGGATCATGGGGTAGGGGAGTAGGGCAGGAGGGATAGGAGGACCAAGAAAAGACACAATTCTTTGACTGTTAATTTACTTATGTTTTCTTTGCAAAAGCAAAGAACCTTCACACTGAGAAGAACAGTATTGTAAAGGCTAAAAGGTAGATGAAATCTAATATGAGAGAAGGGGGCATGGAGATGAGATTCCCTGAGTGAATTGGAGTCAGTGATTTCAAATGAATTCTATTCTCAGGTAGGATGGTCACCTCACTGGATTGTTTAAAAAGGAAAATTCAAAGGAGAAAAAAAGAGGATTTGGAGGTGATTCTGTTCAGCTTTTATGAAATCCAACTCTTCTGTGATATCATGTTGTGAGTCAACTTTTAAAGAAGCTAACTCCTCTTTGTCTTTATCATTCCTTCCCTCCCTTTCTCTTCCCTTCCCTTCTCCTTTTCCTTCCTTCCTCCCTTTTCCTTTCTGTCCTTTCTCCTCTTCTGTTTTCCTCTCTTTTGTTCTCTTCTCCTTTTCCCTTCCTTTCCCTTCTCCTTTTTGTTTTTGTCCTTCTTTTCTCTTCTCTCCTCTCTTTATTATGTGTTGCATTAGCAGGTGAATTAGTAGTAGTAGTTCTCTAGCCAAGAAGAAAAATTCTAAGTTCACCTTATATAGTTTTCTACCTATAAAATCTAAAGTTTGCTCTGTGTGTGTGTGTATGTGTGTGTGTGTGTGTGTGTGTGTGTGTGTGTGTGTGTGTGTGTGTGAGTGTGTGAGAATTGCAGCATTGTAAGGCCAGAATACATTTGGGCAATCTGTCCCCTGGGATCCAAAGCTAAGAAACAGACAAGAGACAGCATTTGCTGCCTTTCTTTTTGCCAATAGGGCTAATTTCACAAGCAGGCAAAGTTAGCAAATGTAGAAAAATATTTTCACTCCAGACATGCTATGTAGCTTGCGATCCTGGTCATTAATCACTCCTTTGGGGTAAGATATTACAAGTGTTTTCTGAGAGTACTAATACATGAAGCCATTACCAAGCATGAACACCTTAATTTAAATGAATTCATCACATTAGCTAATCAACCATCCTAAGGAACGAGGCAAAGGTCAAATGGGCTTCCCTTTCAGAGAGAAAGTTCCAGATCATGGAAGGAAGGAAGAAAAACGAGTATTTCCTAAATACTTATTACCAGACAGTGGGGGTGCAAAAAGAAACAAAAAAGAAAGCCAGCTCCTTCCCTCAAGAAGCTTATGTTGGAAAGGGAGGAGATAAACACAACAGGGAGCTGAAAACCAGGGGCAAGATGGCTTGGAAATTACAAGGGAAGTCAGGAATAGACCTTGATGGAAAAGGAAAGAGATCCAGCCTTGGTTCCTCCAAAAGTGTGAGACTCCAAGAAGTCACCAATAGGAGAAATACGGAGCCTGTGGAGGGCTCTTCCATGCCTCTTCCAGGGGAAAGAGGACCCTGGCACTGAGAGAAGTTCCAGGATGAACCAGCAATACAAGGATCGTGACTTTGAAGACCGGAACAGAATTGGAAAGAGAATGGGGAACTGTAGGTTTGGGAGGGCCCTGTAGGATGTAGAATGAAAAACTGTAGGAGGAAAGCTGAGGCAGGGAAGCCAGAGTCCATTAGGTGGGGCCTGGACACCTGGAAAGATAGGTGCGAGTCCCTCAAAGGAGGCCTGAGAAAGCAATGGAAAAGACCTTCTTAGTGTTACCTAGGCTCAGCCCTGGTTCTGCTCATGTGCCTATAAGAGAGAGCCCTTCCAATACTCTGAGATTAGAATGTTTTTCCTAAAGAAAGGTTTTCCCAGTTAGTATTTGAGCATATGCTTAAAGGTAAATGCCTATTTGACAGAAAATCAATGAGGGTCAAAGCTAGTTATTTACCAGCAGGAGAGGGGCTATATAGGGCATCTCTGGCTGCCTGAGATGTGGGAAATGCTAGGTTCTCCCCTCCATTTGTTTTCTTTTTCCCCTTTGTTTGCCTTTCCATGTCTGCATATTTGCCCACAGCTGACTTTTTACCATTGCTCCCACCCCGATCTTCTGTTCCTCTCCTTCCCCAAAGTTTGTATCCTTGGACAAAGACTGCCCCAGAACTTATTAGCTTTTGAATCATACATAATTTCTTATGATAAAAAGTGTGTGTGGGAAAAAACACGCCCTATATAAATGCCACTGTGGAAGTTACTCATGAACAGGCCCTTTAGAATTTTTCAAGATGCTCATTTTGTAGAGAAATGGAAAAACAGAAATGTCAGCCCCAGCATCTGAAAGGGTACCGATCTCCTGGTAATGAGAGAGGCAGCTGTTTCAATACAAAATTTTCTAAGTAAAATGTCCCATTGTGACTTGGATTCCCTAATTAATTACACAGAACACTCTGAGCTTAGTGGTATTCTACCACCCAGAAAAAATGGGGGTCTTCCAAAAGAAGATTTAATCTAAGGCAATTTGATTGGAAGTGATCAAAGACAGAGATCAAACCCAGAAAAGGCTCTTCTGAATAAAAACCAAATCTAAAAGTGGTATCAAATTATAAATGGAAAATTCATGGTAATTTTGAGGTTTTGAGAAACAGAGTATCAGAAAATGGGGTTTAATCCAACTATCCATAAAGGTAGGGGAGTTGTCGACACATTAGGGAGAGAGACTAAACCTGGGATTTTATTCATCCACATGGGGAGCTGCCAGATGAGGAAACCCATTCCTCTCTCTCCCTTCCCTTCCCTCTCCTTCTCCCTTTCTCTCTTACACATGTGCATGTGCTGTAGCTTAGCACCTTTTTTCATCATCTGTCCTCAGAGAGCTTGCTCAGAACACTACAGAGGTAAACTGACTTGTCCAGAGTCATGCAACCAATGGGTCAGAAACAGGGTTCCAGCCCATGGCTGCCATTACCATGGGTAAACTACTCATTATATTAGGTTTGTTCTTCATGAAATGATCTGTCCCTCCCCTAGAGGTAATAGTATTTCTTGATTCCTCAACAAAAGTCTACTCAAAAGATGATGGATAGGTTTGGCCACGGTAGCTCACAGAAATATCAGTTAAAGGGGTGGTAGGCTTATGAGTTTTGCAGGTATAAGGAGCATCAAAATCCATTAATTAAGCATCAGGACACCTGCAGGGAACCTTTGCCACATAATGACTTGGAGGGGGGCACATGTTTGTGGTACTCATCAAGCCTCATCACTTAGACCTTTTCTTTTTCTTTTTTTTTCCTTTTTTTTTTTAACAATTTTTTCTCTCTACCTTTTTTGTTTCTTCTAGGCACTCACTATTCTCTCCTTTCTTCTATCTTCTTTCCTTCATTATGCTAAGGTCATTATATCTAGAACACAGCTTAGTTTGGACCTTTTTGTTCTATTCATTTCACTTCAGTTCAACCTAATTTAACAAAAAAAGTGATTAAGCAGCTACCATGTACAAAGCTCTTTATTCAGTGTTGGAGATACAGATACAGGTTCTTTCCTCCAGCAGCTTATAATCTAATGATATTATTAGACATGTGCTTAGGTAACTATTACAGAAGACAAAAATAAATGAAAAGGAGATTGCATGGAATATGGAACAGACATGATATTCACCAGTCATGTCATGTGAGCTCACTGATTTTCTCAGGTAAAAATAATCTTCACAGCATTCATAGAATGGAACAAGCTTATTTGCTATAACTTTCTCAACTGAGGCAAAAGACTGCACCCAATTCTGTTTTTTTTTTTGAATAACTTTTTATTGATAGAACCCATGCCAGGGTAATTTTTTACAGCATTATCCCTTGCATTCACTTCTGTTCCGATTTTTCCCCTCTCTCCCTCCATCCCCTCCCCCAGATGGCAAGCAGTCCTTTACATGTTGAATAGGTTACAGTATAACCTAGATACAATATATGTGTGCAGAACCGAACAGCTCTCTTGTTGCACAGGGAGAATTGGATTCAGAAGGTATAAATAACCCGGGAAGAAAAACAAAATGCAAGCAGTTTATATTCATTTCTTTGGGTGTAGCTGCTTCTGTCCATCTTTGATCAATTAAAGCTCTTTTTATCGAAGAGATCCACTTCCATCAGAATACATCCTCAAACAGTATCATTGTTGAGGTATATAATGATCTCCTGGTTCTGCTCGTTTCACTTAGCATCAGTTCATGTAAGTCTCTGCAGTCCTCTCTGTATTCATCCTGCTGGTCATTCCTTACAGAACAATAATATTCCATAATGTTCATATACCACAATTTACTCAACCATTCTCCAATTGATGGGCATTCTTTCATTTTCCAGCTTCTAGCCACTACAAACAGGGCTACCACAAACATCCTTGCACATACAGGTCCCTTTCCTTTCTTTAGTATCTCTTTGGGGTATAAGCCCAGTAGAAACACTGCTGGATCAAAGGGTATGCACAGTTTGATAACTCTTTGAGCATAGTTCCAAATTGCTCTCCAGAATGGCTGGATGTGTTCACAATTCCACCAACAATGTATCAGTGTCCCTGTTTTCCCACATCCTCTCCAACATTCCCCATTATCTTTCCCTGTCATTCTAGCCAATCTGATGTGTAGTGTACACACAATCAGGTGTGTAGTGGTATCTCAGAGTTGTCTTAATTTGCATTTCTCTGATTAATAATGATTTGGAGCATATTTTCATATGTCTATAGTTTCAATTTCTTCATCTGAGAATTGTCTGTTTATATCCTTTGACCATTTATCAATTGGAAAATGGTTTGATTTCTTATACATTAGAGTCAATTCTCTATATATTTTGGTAATGAGGCCTTTATCAGAACCTTTGATTGTAAAAATGTTTTCCCAGTTTATTGTTTCCCTTCTAATCTTGTCTGTATTTGTTTTGTTTGTACAAAAACTTTTCAATTTGATATAATCAAAATTTTCTATGTTGTGGTCAATAGTGATCTCTAGTTCTTCTTTGGTCATAAATTCCTCTCTCTTCCACAAGTCTGCAAGGTAAACTATCCTATGCTCTTCCAATTTATTTATAATCTTATTCTTTTTTTTTAATTTTAATATCTTTTTATTGATAGAACACATGCCAGGGTAATTTTTTACAGCATTATCCCTTGCATTCATTTCTGTTCCGATTTTTCCCCTCCCTCCCTCCACCCCCTCCCCCAGATGGCAAGCAGTCCTTTACATGTTGAATAGGTTACAGTATATCCTGGATACAATATATTTGTGCAGAACCGGACAGTTTTCTTGTTGTACAGGGAGAATTGAATTCAGAAGGTATAAATAACCCGGGAAGAAAAACAAAAATGTAAGCAGTTTATATTCATTTCCCAGTGTTCTTTCTCTGGGTGTAGCTGCTTCTGTCCATCTTTGATCAATTAAGGCTCTCTTTATCGAAGAGATCCACTTCCATCAGAATACATCCTTAAACAGTATCATTGTTGAGGTATATAATGATCTCCTGGTTCTGCTCATTTCACTCAGCATCAGTTCATGTAAGTCTCTGCAGTCCTCTCTGTATTCATCCTGCTGGTCATTCCTTATAAAACAATAATATTCCATAACATTCATATACCATAATTTACTCAACCATTCTCCAATTGATGGACATCCTTTCATTTTCCAGTTTCTAGCCACTACAAACAGGGCTACCACAAACATTCTTGCACATACAGGTCCCTTTCCTTTCTTTAGTATCTCTTTGGGGTATAAGCCCAGTAGAAACACTGCTGGATCAAAGGGTATGCACAGTTTGATAACTTTTTGAGCATAGTTCCAAATTGCTCTCCAGAATGGCTGGATGTGTTCACAATTCCACCAACAATGTATCAGTGTCCTTGTTTTCCCACATCCTCTCCAACATTCCCCATTATCTTTCCCTGTCATTCTAGCCAATCTGATGTGTAGTGTACACACAATCAGGTGTGTAGTGGTATCTCAGAGTTGTCTTAATTTGCATTTCTCTGATTAATAATGATTTGGAGCATATTTTCATATGTCTATAGTTTCAATTTCTTCATCTGAGAATTGTCTGTTTATATCCTTTGACCATTTATCAATTGGAGAATGGTTTGATTTCTTATAGATTAGAGTCAATTCTCTATATATTTTGGTAATGAGGCCTTTATCAGAACCTTTGATTGTAAAAATGTTTTCCCAGTTTATTGTTTCCCTTCTAATCTTGTCTGTATTTGTTTTGTTTGTACAAAAACTTTTCAATTTGATATAATCAAAATTTTCTATTTTGTGGTCAATAGTGATCTCTAGTTCTTCTTTGGTCATAAATTCCTCCCTCTTCCACAAGTCTGCAAGGTAAACTATCCTATGCTCTTCCAATTTATTTATAATCTTATTCTTTTTTTTTTTAATTTTAATATCTTTTTATTGATAGAACACATGCCAGGGTAATTTTTTACAGCATTATCCCTTGCATTCATTTCTGTTCCGATTTTTCCCCTCCCTCCCTCCACCCCTTCCCCCAGATGGCAAGCAGTCCTTTACATGTTGAATAGGTTACAGTATATCCTGGATACAATATATTTGTGCAGAACCGGACAGTTTTCTTGTTGTACAGGGAGAATTGAATTCAGAAGGTATAAATAACCCGGGAAGAAAAACAAAAATGCAAGCAGTTTATATTCATTTCCCAGTGTTCTTTCTCTGGGTGTAGCTGCTTCTGTCCATCTTTGATCAATTAAGGCTCTCTTTATTGAAGAGATCCACTTCCATCAGAATACATCCTTAAACAGTATCATTGTTGAGGTATATAATGATCTCCTGGTTCTGCTCATTTCACTCAGCATCAGTTCATGTAAGTCTCGCCAGTCCTCTCTGTATTCATCCTGCTGGTCATTCCTTACAGAACAATAATATTCCATAACATTCATATACCATAATTTACTCAACCATTCTCCAATTGATGGGCATCCTTTCATTTTCCAGCTTCTAGCCACTACAAACAGGGCTGCCACAAACATTTTGGCACATACAGGTCCCTTTCCCTTCTTTAGTATCTCTTTGGGGTATAAGCCCAGTAGAAACACTGCTGGATCAAAGGGTATGCACAGTTTGATAACTTTTTGAGCATAGTTCCAAATTGCTCTCCAGAATGGCTGGATGTGTTCACAATTCCACCAACAATGTATCAGTGTCCCTGTTTTCCCACATCCCCTCCAAATTCCCCATTATCTTTCCCTGTCATTCTAGCCAATCTGACAGGTGTGTAGTGGTATCTCAGAGTTGTCTTAATTTGCATTTCTCTGATTAATAATGATTTGGAGCATATTTTCATATGTCTATAAATAGTTTCAATTTCTTCGTCTGAGAATTGTCTGTTCATATCCTTTGACCATTTATCAATTGGAGAATGGTTTAATTTCTTATAGATTAGAGTCAATTCTCTATATATTTTGGAAATGAGGCCTTTATCAGAACCTTTGATTGTAAAAATGTTTTCCCAGTTTATTGTTTCCCTTCTAATCTTGTTTGCATTTGTTTTGTTTGTACAAAAACTTTTCAATTTGATATAATCAAAATTTTCTATTTTGTGGTCAATAGCGATCTCTAGTTCTTCTTTGGTCATAAATTCTTCCCTCTTCCACAGGTCTGCAAGGTAAACTATCCTATGCTCTTCCAATTTATTTATCATCTCATTATTTATGCCTAGGTTATGAACCCATTTTGACCTTATCTTGGTGTACGGTGTTAAGTGTGGGTCAATGCCTAATTTCTGCCATACTAATTTCCAATTTTCCCAGCAATTTTTGTCAAATAATGCATTCTTATCCCAGAACTGATGTCTTTGGGTTTGTCAGACACTATATTATTAAAGTTATTGGCTGTTTTGTCCTTTGAACCTAACCTATTCCATTGATCAACTAGTCTATTTCTTAGCCAATACCAGATGGTTTTAGTAACTGCTGCTTTATAATTTTAGATCTGGTACAGCTAGGCCACCTTCATTTGATTTTTTTTTTCATGAATTCCCTTGAAATTCTTGACCTTTTGTTTTTCCATATGAACTTTGTTGTTATTTTTTCTAGTTCATCAAAGTAGTTTTGGGGAGTCTGATTGGTATAGCGCTAAATAAATAGATTAATTTAGGTAGTATTGTCCTCTTTATTATATTTGCTCGCCCAATCCAAGAGCATTTAATATTTTTCCAGTTGGTTAGATCAGACTTAATTTGTGTGGAAAGTGTTTTGTAGTTTTGCTCATAAAGTTTCTGATTTTCCCTTGGCAGATAGATTCCTAAATATTTTATACAATCAGTAGTTACTTTAAATGGAATTTCTTTTTGTAACTCTAACTGTTGGGTTTTGTTAGTGATATATAAGAATGCTGATGACTTATGTGACTTTATTTTGTATCCGACTGCACCCAATTCTAAAGGAAGTTGGGGTGAAACCTTGTGATAAAAGCACAGACATGAACAAAACAACAGTCAATTATTTTTCTCTTCTTGAGTCTTAAAGCTCTGTTTGAGTGATCATGGAAAACCAGATGTAGGCTTCTAAAAATCAGTGATCACACTTTATCCAGTATATAGTTATGGTACCACATTATGTGTCCATCGATCTGCTGAATTGTTTTGCTTCTTTCATTCCTCCTGCCTATGCCCCCCAATATCTCTCCTGTCCACATTCTTTTTCTCTTTCCAGTCCCAGTTCAAATGGCAGGAGTGATCTCTTTCTCCTGTAAACTCTTATGGCCTGTTCTTTGTCCTGATCATGTGGCATTTATCGTATGCTTCCTTATATGGTAATCATTTGTTCACATCCTGCTCTTCTTTTCTATATGATAAGCTCCAAGAGCATTGAGGACCCGCCTTAATCATCCTTATATCTTCTGCCTCCGAATTGTACCTTTGTATAGGCTTATCACCCAATCAAAAGTTCATAAGAGGTATAGAATTTGGGGCTGAAGAGGACTTAGAAATTATCTATCAACCCCTTCATTTTGTCATTGAGGAAGGAAAATCCTTTGATATGTTTCCTAGGACCAAAAAAAATGTGGCTGCTGGGAAAGCATCAATAACTATCCATCCATACGCATCTCATCGGTACAAAAAATAGAGAACAACTTATGACACATTATTTAGGACATCATTGATGAAGGCATAAGAAGGAAATAGGCAGACTTTCATAAAAGATATTATACATCTATCTCATATTTTGAGTCCTGCAATTGATTGAAAGGTGGAGCAATTATAGGATGCCCGTGTAATTGTCTCTTGTTGATTGGAAAAATAATTTGATTTGAAATAGTAGAAGACCAACTTAAATTTCTCCTCCAACATAGCTTTGCCCTCTATACATATCAAAATCAAGATGCAATGATAGAGATATCTTTGTTTAGCAAGCCTATGATTATGAATATCAATTGAGGCATAATGCGGGGTGACATCTGCAGGGTGCAAGATGGCCACTGTAGACTACAAATGGAAGAGGGAGATTCTCTGCAGATGGTGAGGTCTTTCAGCTGCTCCTGATTGTGAATGATATCATGCACTGCAAAGCATTTTCAGTGAGAGTCACGAGTACCTCAAAGAGTGTATATTAAGCATTCACATAGGAAAAGCCAAGTGAATATGAAATACATTCTGCCTAGATTATTCTGTGCAGTTATATGGACAAGTTATAGCAGTGGTCCACAACTACATATATTTTGGACAGACACCGTTTGTAGACAAGAAAATGGGCCACAAATGATGATGAAGTTGCTTTACATTTGGGGAATTACACAGTACTTTCAATGATTTCAAGTTTCTCCCTGAAACAAAGGCCCATCACTTTAATACCTATATTCTTCTTATGATACTAAATGTCTGGAAAGCATAGATCTCTGAAGAATTCAAGGTTTGGGTTGCCCCAAAGTTATTGTAAAGATTCATGGTGATTATAAGGAGATCACCACACATTACCAGTAAAGATCAATTCACAAGAAGCAGTCTAAAAGGTATCATATATATATATATATATATATATATATATATATATATATATATATATTATATATATATATATGGCTTTATTTCTCAAACATAGAGGGAATTGCATCAAATTTCTAAAAAAATAAGAACCATGTCCCAATTGATAAATGATCAGAAGATATGATCTACACTCAAAGGGTAATAAATTCAGGCATATTGTTTGACCCAATAATACTATTACTAAGCACAAATACCAAAAGAGATTTTAAAAAAGAAAAAGGACCTATATGTACAAAATAGTTGTAGCAGTTCTCTTCTCAGGGCAGAAAATTGAAAATTGATGGGATCCCCTCCAATTGGGGAATTACTGAATAAACTGTGTTATGTGATTGTTATGGAATAGTATTGTTCTGTGGGAAATGATGAGCAGGATGCTCTCAGGAAAAAACTTGGACAGTCCTCCATGAAATCAAGCAAAGTGCAATGTACTGTGTACAAAGCAATAGCAATGTTTTGGGGTGACCAGCTGTAAATGACTTTGTTATTCTCAACAGTTCCACAACTACTCTGAAGGACTTAGGATGAAAAATCCTATTCATACCCAGAGAAGAAACTGATTGTGTCTGAATACAGATTGAAGCATTCTCTTTCTCTCTCTCTCCCTTCCCTGCCCCCATTGATCTTTCTTGAGGGTTTTTTTTTTAAATTAGGGTGGGGGATATGTGTTTTTTTTTCAGAACATGACTTTTTATAGAAATGTTTTGCATAACTTCACATATGGTCTATTAATGGCCATTGAAGTAGAGATAAGGGAGAGAATTTGGAATTCAAAAGTTTAAAAAATAAATGCAATAAATTGTTTTACATGTAACTGGGGAGAATATTAAATAAATTAATTAATTAAAAGTTATCAAATAAATCCTTGAATATCAAAGGAGGTGAACTAGTCAGGTAGCAAGAACAAGGGCTATTTAGTAAACCTGTCCCTTGCTCCATTTGGTATCCACATAGAGCCAGGATATCTTACACCTTTCTCCCTTTCCCATAGGAACTTTGAGATAGTGAATATCTACACTCAAAGGGTAATAAATTCAGGCATATTGTTTGACCCAATACTACTACTACTAAGCACGAATACCAAAAGAGATTTTAAAAAAGAAAAAGGACCTATATGTACAAAATAGTTGTTTTAGAGGTCTTCCTCCCTCAGTCTCTTTTATTGTAGGTGGGACATATTTAATCCCTAAATGCCCCTAAGGAGTTTACTGTCTGATAAGAAAAGAGGCTAGGTAAAAGAAAGCTAGAAAAGAAAAGGTGAGCCAGGGATCAAGATACCATGGAGGTTACCCAGGGGCCCTGGGGCAGCTGGTTCTATGGAGCTGAAACCAGGCAGGAGTGAGCTGAAGATAGAATTTCTGTCCCCTTTTGAAGGCTCTGGGTAGTTTGGTTCTTTATGCTCTAAGGCCTCCAATCAGTGGTGTCCAAGGACTGAGTGTACTGCATGGTGATGAGATCAGAAGTGATGACATTATTTGGGGAGGGGCATCTAGTCCCCAGACAGAAGTACCATTGCCCAAATTACAAGGTTGTCCTCAAGATCAATGCAAACCAGTAACTGGAGTGCTTTGCAAACCTTCGATCGCTGCATAAATGTCATTGTTATTTCTTTTGTTGTTGTTGTTGTTGTTTTTTGCTGAGGCAATTGGGGTTAAGTGACTTGCCCAGGGTCACACAGCTAGGAAGTGTTAAGTGTCTGAGGCCAGATTTGAACTCAGGTACTTCTGACTTCAGAGCTGGTTCTCTACTTACTGCACCACCTGGCTGTCCTCATTGTTATTTCTTACAAAACTTTTTTCTTCTTTTTGAATTCATGTGTACAATGTGAGATAGTATTTTGGAAAGAGCCCTGAACTATTCATTGCATTAGGAACTCCTTGAGGGTAGGGACTATCTTTTGCCTCTTTTTGTATGCCCAGTGCTTAGCAAAGTGCTTGGGGCTTAGTGGGTGCTTAATAAATATTTATTGATATTAATAGTGACATTGACATTGCAACTAAGTGGCACTCAGAAGACCTTGACTCCAATTTCTGTGTAGCACTCTGACACTTCTGAACGTTTGACTTCAGGCAAATCATCTCTGTTTTTCTCATCTGTAACATGAAAGCATTGCCTAGATGACCTATAGTATCTCTTCCAGTGCTACTGTTTCGCATGTGTGATGCTGAGTTTCTGAATTTCAAAGCATCTTTCTATCAGTTCAGTTGGAGGGGGGGCGGGAAACTATCTTTTTAGCATGACTAAGACTAAGGCTGGCTAGATTAGGGGTAGCGTGTGGCTCTTAAGTGTGTTGATCTACTTATTTCTTTCCTTTTCCTTGGACCATATGTGGTCCATGTACTTTCTAGTGAAAGGAATCTAAAGCAGGGCTCAAAAAACAATAGTGTGAGTTCCAAATGTGCCTTGCTACCTGTTTTTAATACAACCCTCGAGATGGGTTTTCTACATTTTAAAGCACAATACAAATTATTTTAAAATATAAAAACCACTCTTTCCTGGGCCATAGGAAAGGTTACAGCTTCTGGCATGTCTCTACCAGCTCTTGGTCTTTAATGGATGCATATATATGTATAGGTATGGGTATAGACTTATTTGTGTGTGTATGTGTGTCTATACCCATATATATATACATACATACATATACACACATACCCACAGATATCTGCATATATGTACACAATATCATATCTATGTATTACATATGTGTGTGTATATACATATGTATGTGTGTATATATGTATACACACACACACACACAACATGAGATAACTATCTCTTTCTTGCTTTTTCTATATAAATGATAGAGGGAGAGAGAGAGAAGTATGACTGGATGGTTCTATGTTGTCAGCTTGATTTCGAATAGTCAGAGGCAAGAGTATGATCTCTTGCATTTTGGGAGAATACCTCAAATCATGCTTATAAAAAGCAGCATGGATTATGTTCTGTGTTGGGGTGACACCTTGTATCACCACTTGTAGGGGTGAAGCTGTCAGGGAACTGGACACAAGGATGCTTCTGGGAAGGAGTGCTGAAGCAGAGTAGGGAAAGGGGATTCCTCTTTTAGCCAATTCTTTTTGCCATTGATGTGCTGAACTGTGTTCTTACAACTGTTAAAAGACTGCAAATGGAGTTCCCTTGGGCATGACCCCACCATCTCCTAGTTATTCTCTGCTAATCTAGCACTACCATTCTTTACTAGTTACAGATTTAAGAAATAGGGGTTATGAAGTCATCACAGAGTTCTCAAGAGCGTAACCCAATGAGTATTTCCTTTTATATAAAACCATCACTACCTATGTTGCTCTATGTCGGCTAGACCTGGAAAAGTTGGAGAGATGGTTAGCTAAGCTTTCATATGGGGATAAAATAAAACACATGGGCTTTGAAGCCTAGAAAGATGAAATATAATTGGAGGGTTGGGGTAGAGAGGTTAAAGGGGATGCATCTAACACATCTTTCAATTATGAATAGCTTGCAAAGTCTTATTTACCAAAACCTTATTTTACTTGAATTCATGATTCTCCTGGAATCAGGAATGAGGACTTTAAATATTGTATAATAAGCAAACGAAACCCAAATCTGCATTTCAGAATGAAAAACTACAGAAATGCTTTAGAAATTAGTGTCATAAATGCCAGGTCATTAAGGGATTATTAAAGAAAAGTTGGGGCCATTAAGGGACATATTCCCAACTTCTTGAGATGAACGTAGTAATTGCCCTTTTTTAATTTTTGTTTTTACTGAGGCATTTGGGGTTAAGTGATTTGCCCAGGGTCACTTAACTAGGAAGTATTAAGTGTCTGAGACCAAATTTGAATTCAGGTCCTCCTGACTTCAGGGTTGGTGCTCTATCCACTGCACCAACTAGCTGCCCCTCTTGAGATGAACATAAAGGAAATGTATCTTCCCCAAAATTATTTCTCTTTGCCACAATCAAGGCAGGCTGTTGGGCTAGGTAGATTATGGAGATAATATATAGGTATAGGCATATATGTGTGGGTATATATATATATATATATATATATATATATTATATATATATATACACACACACACACACACATTTCCATATATATATATCTGTGTGTGTATGTGTATATATATATATATATATATATATATATATATATATATATATATACACACACACATACACACACACAGAGAACTATATAGTATCTATGTATAACATATGTATATATGAGCTAGCTGTCTATCTCCATCTTTCTTGCTTTCTCTGTCTGTCTGTCTGTCTGTCTCTCTCTTTCTCTCAATGCTATTTTCATGGTCTCCTGTAGAAATATAATGCTTGATAGGACTGGGTGTCAGAAACTTGAATTCAAATGCCACCTCTGCCTTTCACTCCTGGATATCAACTTCTTCATGTGGAAAGTGAAGAGGTGGCCTGGAAGACTTACAAGTTCATAGTTCTGAACCACGATTTTGATATGTAGATTAATGGATTTAAAAACTAGGTGAAAATCCATATAAACTAGAGGGTGCAGCAAAATACAAAAAAGAAAGTGGTACGACAGAAAGAATGTATGAATGTATATGGTTCTCTTTAAGGACAATATTCACCCTTTTTGGACGGGTATCCAAGGTCAGAAATCTTAGCAGCTTAACAGAAAATACCAGAGCTATGCAAATTGAAGTAAAATTGATTTTAGGGGCACAAGGAAAACCTTTCAGCTCCCAATTTTCACCAACAGAAATTTGCCCCTGAAGCTGAAAATTCCACCATTAGCACTTTTATTTCTCCAGTATAAGGGCATTAGTCCAAGTTAAAATATAGATATTCCTTAGATAGAGATTTAAGCTATTATTAGCATTAAGAACTTAGTGTGAATAGGTTCATTAATAATTTTTTCAGCTGACAGCTGAGAGAAGGTTTTGAAATGGTAGAAAAAGAGGGATGGGAAGCATCGCCTTGAGGAGAAAGAACTCTAGTTAGTCAATCAGATGAAGGATTTCGATGTTTTAAAAGGGAGGTTACCAAAGGAGAAGAAAAGGGTCCTTAAAGAGAGGGTAACATCAGCGTAGAAACAAACAAGCTACTTTACAGCTTGGTGGAGGAGTCTGTTTCTGTCCAGGGGAGCTTATGCTGTTAACATAAATAGATGGCTTGCATTGCTCAAATGGTAAATGATCAAAGGATACAAACAGGGAGTTTTCACATCAAGAAATCAGCACTATCTATGGGCATGTGAAAAAGTTCCCTCAACCACTTTTGATAAGACAAATGGAAATTAAAACAACTCTGAGGTACTGTTTTACACCTATCAGATTGGTTAAGATGAAAAACAAAAGAAAATTATAAATGTTGGAAAGGATTTGAGGAAATGGTGACACAGATGCCCAGAGTTGTGAACCATTCTGGAAAGAAATTTGGAACTTTGCCCAAAGGCAAATTTTCCTTTTGGAAAAATTTTCCAAATTTTCATCCAGCAGTGCTGCTACTGGATCTGTATCCCAAAGAGGTTATCATCAAGGGAAAAGGGCATTCTGTGCAAAGATATTTGTAGCATCCCTTTTCATAGTGGCAAAATGCTAGAAACTTAAGGAACGCCCATCAACCGGGGACTGGCTGAACAAGCCGTAGCATATGAATGTAAGGGAATGCCATTGTGCAATAAGAAATGATGAACAGGCAAAATCTGGTAAGACTTGTATGAACTGATGCAGAGTGAAATGAGCAGAACCAGGAACATGTTGTACACCATATCAGCAACACTGTGTGATGACCAGTTATGAATGAGTCAGCTCTTCTCATCAACTCAACGATGCAAGACAAGTTCAAAGGACTCGGGAAGGAAAATGCTATCCATATTCAGATAGAGAATTAATGGACTCTGAAAGCAGATCAATGCATATTATTTCACTTTGTTCTCTTTTGTGTTTTTTTTCTTTTTATTTAATATTTTTACATGATAGCACGTGTAACCTATTTAAAGGTGCTTTCCATTTTCAGAAGAGGGAGACAGAGGGAGAATTTGGAACTCAGAATCTTCTAAAAAATGAATCCTAAAAATCCTTGACATGTAATTGGGGGGAAATGCTACTTTTTACCAAAAAAAAAATATGGCTTATGATCCCTTTTTTTTTCTTCAAACATGGGTCATGTCCACCCAAGGAGTTGTGAATGTCTCATGTTTACCCACAAAGCTTTGGGGCATTGCCTGAATACATGACTACTGAATGCCTGCTTTGTCATGTGTGCACACACTTTTAGAACACGTGTTTGTTGATATAAAAACTGAATTACCTTTCCAAGGCAACATCCTATGAGGTGGTGTCAAGGTTATAGCATCTGATGTTTGTTTGTTTTTTAAAAAAGGAGGGAGGCATTTCTATATTGGAGGAGGATTGGAGGAATACATAATGAAAGCACGTGGTAGAGGTTAAAATAAAGTCATAGGAAGAATCAGGGGTGTAAGTATACTGGAATATTTGGGAACAACCAAGCCCCCCTCGCCTCCCTTTTCACAACTCACCCATTTTGGCCTAAGAGTCCTAGTAAGAAATAGTGCCATGAAGAGGTAGGGGTTGTTACCTTGAAACCTTCTGGACTGAAGAGTTTTAATCTGATAAGATAAGAAATGGGGAGTGACAGGATCAGTGCTGTCTGAGAAAGATTACTGTTACTGTGGTGACAAAAGAAGAAATGAGATCAAGAAAAGAGGGACAACATCCAACTGTTATCAGCCTTCTGTCTGTCAACAGTGGCTCAGTCACACATTTCAGAAGCCTCTTTGGCTAGTTGGACTCCACTCTCCCGGTTTGCATTTGGCACCAATTGCCTCCGACTCTCCCGGAGAATACTTTCCTTCTTCTTTTCCAATACCAAGAGAGCAGTATCTAGGGAACTTAGAGTGAGCAGCTCATATTATCTATCCCAAGGCAGTGGCATTCGTTAGGGTCATGTTAAGTGGGCTTCATTTTGCTACATCACGGCAATCTGAAACTTTGGGTACAAATGTGCATTTTATCCTTCTTTTGAAACTTCTTTTCTCTCTTGTGGGGATCTCAATATTTTTAATGCTTTGTATTTTTGTCACCGTCCCTTCTCAGAAACACCCTCCATGGTCCCCCTACCTCCACACGCTTATGACAAATTGAAACAGATACAGCTTCAGCCGGCAGCACATGCTCCATTTTGTACCCCTAGTCAATCCCTACTATGTGTCAAATTCTGGAAGTACAAAGAAAGGCAAACAGTGTCCCCAAAAGGAGATGTTTATGTCCCAACAACTGCAAACCTGGAACCAATCTTAGATACTGTGTTTCATTTCAGTGATGACATCTGTTTGTATTGTCAGTCATACCTTTGCTGTCATTGTACATGCCCCCATCCATCCTCACAACTTTGAGCTCTCTTTTTAAAAGGAACGTACCTGGGAGTGAATCTTTAAATAATCACCTCCTGATCTGTGTTGTGCAAATGTACTTTTCTTAAAGGTGAACTGGCCTTCACTGTAGGAACAGGTGACTTGTAACACCTTTGACTGGCCTTCTAATAGCTTCAAGAAAGGCATTTTGTCATTTTCTCTTTAACCCATCAGGTTTAGGGTGGAGAAGGAGTTCTAATTCTTTCCTTTGCTCCAGTTATGTCTCATTTGAGAAGCTCTATCTTTCAGTCCATCATAAGCTATTGCATCAGCTACCACCCCCCTCCTCCTTTTTTTTTTTTTTTGCGCACCTAAAGAAGGTCAATTTCACCTTCTACGAAATTCCAGGCTGGCATGTAGTGATGCATTATAGTGCCTGGATTGGGATCGATGCTTTCAAGACAGGCTGTGCCCAACATCAATTACCTTGGTTGAGAATCCTAAGAGAGAGTAAAAAACAGTGGCTACTGAGTTTATGGGGGTGGTGATCACTTTCCATGAGCATATTTTTCAGGTAGATTAAAGTATATAGGATGACCAAAGTCATTGCCCATAAATATCAGATGATGCTATCTCAATTTAGGATGGTTTTCAAGAAAAATGTGTCTTTCCTTTTTCTTTCTTCCTGTTTTTTTTTTTTTGAAGAGGGAGGGAAGGGAACAATGAAGAGGGCAATATGGAGTTAGGAAGAGGAGGAGACAGATTTCATTGTGCAGTCTGTCCTTTTGAACTAGAGCTCATTCAGCTCCTCGACATTTTAGCTGCTGGCATATTAATGTGTGTTCAGGAAAAATGACTCTAATCCAAGCGCTGAACCGAGCTTCATTCCAAGGAGAACAGAAAGCTGTGTGTGTGTGTGTGTGTGTGTGTGTGTGTGTATGTGCATGCGTGCATATTATTTTATTACACATACAACTCATTGGAGAGATCTGTGTAGGTCAGATGTCCAACAAAGGTCAGAGTGTTGTTTCACTCTTAACCCGATGCAAGGCTGAACTGGTAGAAATACTACTCTAGAGGAAAGAAAAATTAAAAGGGAAAAAAAAAAACATTTCTACCACTCAGGAATACTGACTTCCCTGGCTAGGCAAGTACAATGATTGGTATTTCTAGAAAGGCAGAAGAATCTCCATGCAGGGCAGTACCTTTGGGATTCCATGGCACTACAGACCAGGCTCAACACTTGACTCTCTGGTGACCCCGACTGGGATCAAGCTGCTAACACCTCCCCCATCTTTCTAGGGTTTTCCAAATATGAACTAACTTACAGGAGAGGCCATACGGTATTTGTTTTTTTAACTTCAATTCCTGCTCCTGGCAAAGAACGGAACACCCTTTTTCAACACAGAATCAGAGATTCTACAGATTGGTACAAACTTCAGAGGCCCTTCAGTTTAACCCACATTTGGACAAGAATTCTGTGTAATATCGGCCCAACAGGTGGTCATCTGGGCTCTGCTTAAAGACTTCCAGTGAGAAACAGCGTGGTGCTTTTCATATCAGTCCATTTCATTTGGGGTTTGTTTTCCCTTACAACAAATCTCCACCTGCTTCTTCACATCTTCTCCCCATTGCTCTGAATGCTACCTCCTGGGACCAAGCAGAAATCTAACCACTACTCTACATGATTGTTCTTCACATAATTGAAATCAACTGTTATTTTTCCTGTCCCCATGCTGACTTCTCTAAGCTAGATAACTTCAGTTCTTTCAGCTGGTTTTCACCCACCTGAACTCAAGGCCCTTCATCATTCTAGGCTGTACTGCTCTGGAAGCTTTCCAGCTTCTGAAAATGTAGTTCCCAGAACTGAATATAATACTTACTCTAGATGTGACCTGACCAGAATGGAGTACAATACAAGTGTCATCTCACTGGTGCAACCTAATGTTTTACTGGCTGACGTGTCACACTGTTGACTAATATTGACTTTGCATCTCACTAACAAGGTAGCGGTCAGAGTTCTGGACCTGGAGGCAGCGAATCCAGTCTCAGAGTCTTACTAACAATAAAACTCTGGGCAAGTCACTTAATCTGTCTGCCTCAGTTTACTTATCTGCAAAATGGAGATAATAATAGCAACTTTATCCCAGGTTTGTTGTGACTACAAAGTAAGATAGTATCTGCAAATAGTATTTGTAAATACGTTTGCAGACCTTAAAGTATTACATAAGTGCTGGTTGTTACTGTTTCGGCTGCTGTTATTTTCTCTAGATCGTCTTCAGGTAAATTATTGCTTTTCATATCTATGTCATTTTGTCCTGGTGAGGTTGATTTTTGAAAGAATTATATTATCCCTATTTAAATGTCATTATTCAATGCAAGGGTCCAGTGCTGTAGCACATCAAGTTTTGTTTTGTTTTGTTTTGTTTTAAACATCCTGACTCTGTGCTTTCTTGTGTTGTTTATACTTCTAGCTTGGTATTGTCTGCAAATTGGATAAAGAGGCCACATCTTTATCCAAGTCTGGAATAAGTGTGTGAGACAGGGCTGGGCCAAGTGCAAGTTCTTCTGGCTTTCCAATGAGGTCTCCTCTAAAAGTGTCCAGTAATGACTCCTCTTTGGTCCTGGCTGTTCATCTCAGGACACCTGCATCTCCCCATCTTTTCTACGAATGTAAACAGGAGACACTTGGTCAAAATGCTTTGCTAAGATCTAGGTAAACTCCATTCGCTTGATCTATTGATTTGGTTGCCCTGGCAATAATAGCCTCCTAATTGTTTACTCTTTTCCAGTCTGCATTAAAAAAAAGAATCTTTTTATAAGGCATAGTAGGTCACCCTTCTCCTCAAAATTCTCCAGTGACTTCCTCTTGCTTCCAGGATAAAAATCTAAGCTCCTCAGCTTTATATTTAAAGCTCTTCATTCTCTAGCCTCTCTTGGTACTCTTATTTCAACCTTAATGTATTCTCAGTTTCACCCAAACTAGCCCATGATTTGTTCTTCCTGCCATTCTAGCTCTTGCCCCTAGATCTCCATACATGTTACCCACACCCCATAACTACCAGTCTGAAATGTCCTCTCTTCTTATCTCCATGTCTTAGATTCTTTCTGCTCCTTCAAAACTTACCTCAAGGGTTGGCTCTGACCTGAAGCTTTCTCTTGCCTCTACACTTGATAGAATACTTTTCTTCCTTAGATGATCTTGTCTTTCTCAGTGTTCATTTTGACTTCCAAATGAATGTGATCTCCCTGCCTAGCAAGGGGCCTTCCAGATAGGTCTTTGAAATGAACTAGAGTTATTACAAATGGATTTAAATGATTTACATGATTTTCTATTTCCCCCTCCCAGCAGTATTTTTCCAGTTACATCTAAAGATAATTTTCAACATCCACTTTTGTAAGATTTTATGTACTAAATTTTTTCTTGCCTTCACCTTTTCCAAAACAGCAGTCTGGTATAGATTATACATGTATAATAATTTTCATGTTGTTGTGAAAGAAAAATCCAAACAAAAGGAAAAAAAAAACAAAAAAATGGGAAACGGTACACTTCAATCTGCATTCAGTCTCCACAGTTCTTTCTCTGGATGGCATTTTTCATTATAAGTCTATTGGAATTGTTTTTGATCCCTCTGCTGCTGAAAAGAGCTAAGTCTGTGAAAGCTGATCATCATGTAATCTTGTTGTTACTGTGTGCAATGTTCTCCTGGTTCTGCTCAGTTCACTCAGTATCACTTCATGTAAGTCTTTACAAGTTTTTCTTCCATCTGCCTGTTCATTATTTCCTACAGAACAATAGTATTAAGTTACATTCCTATAACAAACTTATTCAGCCATTCCCCAATTGATGGAAATTCACTTAGTTTCCAGTTCCTTGCCATCACAAAAAGAGCTGCTACAAACATTTTTGCACATGTGGGTCCTTTTCCCTTTTTTCTGATCTCTTTGGGACCCAGACCCCCAGTTGTGATACTTTTGGATAAAAAGGATATGCCCAGTTTGATAACCCTTTGGGCAGAGTTTCAAATTTCTCTCCAGAATGGGTTGGAATAGCTCACAACTCTAGTAAGAGTGCATTAGTGACCCAGTTTTCCCATATCTCCTCATTTATCATTTTCTTTTTCTGCCATCTTATCCAATCCAATAGATGTGAGGTGGTACTCCAGAATTGTTTTAATCTGCAATTCTTCAATCAGTAATAACTTGGAGCATTTTTTTATAATTCTATAGCTGGCTTTAATTTCTTCATTTTAGAGTTGCTTGTTCATGTTCTTTGACTATCAATTGGGGAATAACTTGTAAAAATTTTTATTTTTTCAAGAAAAAAGCATTATTTTCTTTCCTTCTGACATTGGGGGAAAAAAAAAACAAAAGCCTCATCACAAATATTCATAGTCATAGTCAAGCAAACAATTGCTACTATTTATAGTGTTGTAATGGATTCAGCATCATGCTAACCTAACTCAAAACTCTGTACCTCTGGCGATTCTTGGGGTAGCCATGATTATAAGATTCTCTATTGATCTATGTATGAAGAAAACTAGCAGCTAAGGTTAGGCCTCTTAATGGCGAAGCAAGGGGGTCTGATGCTTCTGTTGGGGAGGGGTTCCGTTGGGGTACGTATTTATCTTCTCTGTGCTTCCTTTATAGTTTTCTTCCCACTTCACAACCACCAATTCAGAAGGCTCTTTTTGCTTTTCTCTTATTCCTATCAGCGGTTTCCCCTGAATGGGAGAGAGAATGATGTCCTCCTTGGAACCACTGCACATTGCTGCTTGTTGCCACCTCCCCTCCTCCCCACACACACATCTTAAATATCTTGGCTTTCTCACCACCTTAGTGCTGTTCTGCTGGTGCTCTTATGCTGTGAGGCAGACTTCTTTATCTTATGGTTTTAAATTGACATCTTTGTGCACTTTTCTCAGAAAGGCCACATGGCCTCTCATAAGCCTTGCAAAGTGACCTATTCTGATGCAGTCCACAACCTCTCCCTCCATTATGTTTCCATCAGCACCAGGTTCCCTCCTAAACGGAACAAGCATCTCAATGTTTTCCCCTCCTGGTGACTGTTGATCACAATTTTATTTGTAGCTCATTTGGTAGAATAGAAATAGTAATCCTACCATATGAGTGATATACATTATCTCTGGGCCCTTTGGTTTGATAGACACTCTTGTTTGAGGGTCAGGGCTCCATGCCAGCAGCATGCATGGAGTTTACTGTGTGGAATGGATTTCTGGATAATAAGTTTCATAATATCACAATTATCAAGGAAGCAAAAGGTCACCAATAATATTATCCCCCTTATACTAAGTAATCGAAGAAGGTTTTATCTCCACAAGTACCCAAGGGCCACTGTGTATATGTCTTGAAAAGTCTGATGACTGAAATAATTTCTAGCTTCCTGATGTGGCTCTTACTCATGTTAGTCAAGTCCCTTCCTTTTCAGGCACCTATTTCTTGTGAAAGATCTAATGGGTAGAGCTTCCCTAACCTCCACCTGGAACTTTAGGTAGTGCATTGGTCCCCTGATTATCAAGCTCTTCTTTATGGCCAGAACTACATTAATCCAACTAAAAGAATATTCATTCCACAGTCATTGGGGAAGAAGCAACTGACGTCTTTGAGAAAAGAGTCAACCTAACCAAACCCTCTCTCATTAGTGACTAGTAATACCCACATGACAACTCTCCTGTACTTATTTGAGCCTATTTCCTTTTGCTTGATAGAGAGCTGCTCAATACCCTCTTCACATAACCCTCACTTTCTTGAAGCTTGTTCCCCTTTAATCAGGGACACAGTATACAACACACTACCCTTGTGACCTTTGGTGATTTCTTCCCATCTCTGTGCCGTGCCTCAGGTTTCTCCCCTGAGATTAAACTCCATGGCTTCTAAAATCACTTCCAACTCCAGAGCTATAATTTTATGTGCCTTCATTCTAAGCAACCCCAACCTGTTTCCCTTTCTGCAAAGGATCTGTTTTTGTTTCAAATTCTTCTTCTCTGAAACAATTCCATTTCCTTCATATGTATTCTTAAAAATCTGTTGTCTCAAGTTACATACTTCTAATAAGAGCCTTTCCTGATATGGAGGGAAGAAGGACTCTTAGGTACATGACAATAATAGACTTTAGAGCCCCCAAATAGCTTACAAGGATCTGTTGCTCTGCATATTTCTGAGAGTAGTTTAAATCCTTTTTCATATTTTCACAATAAGTGTGATTTATTACACTGGCATAGTTGCCAAAATTATTCCAGTATCTTTTAAATCTGTATTGTCAAAGTATCTTAAATGTTTCAGAGAAAAATAAATTATTTTGTTGCATTACTATAAAATCATTTGTAAAAATTTGTTAAGATTAGAAATAATCATTCAGATTCATTTTTGTGAGCACGGTTTACCTCTTTTGTTAATGGGCATAAAAAAAAAAGACCTCAGGGAAAGAGGGTAGGCTCAAACTGGCTCAGACCAATCTCAAGGACGCTTAAGTGGATTCATCAAATCTTTATTAAACACCTGTGCTTTATGCCGGCTGTTGTTCTTTTTATACTGTGAGCCTACCCATTGGGGAAGAGCTTGGCTCCTCCCAGTTGCAGGAGTCTATGACCTTAGGGGTCAGGGAAAGAGCTTTATTAACCATGTTAAATATGTATAGGAGACATTTTTGATAAGCCAGTTCACAAGAGAAGGTTCTCTCTCCCTCTCTAGTCA
Organism: Antechinus flavipes; assembly: GCF_016432865.1. Classification (NCBI taxonomy): domain Eukaryota; kingdom Metazoa; phylum Chordata; class Mammalia; order Dasyuromorphia; family Dasyuridae; genus Antechinus; species Antechinus flavipes. The sequence continues at coordinate 48,842,002 of NC_067404.1, forward strand.
TATTTCTGGAAGCACTCAGTTAAACTTTGTTGTTGTTTTTTTAAAAAAACTATTCATATATATTCATATATATTTTGACCAAGTGATTGGAATTAAGTGACTTGCCCACTTTTACATCTAATAAATATTAAGTATCTTAGGCCAGATTTGAATTCAGGTCCTCCTGACTTCATGGTCTGTGGTCTACCCACTATGCCATAGAGCTGCCCCAAGCTTTATTGCTTTTGGTAATGACAGTTGGCCTAAGCAGACCTATTCTTTGTTTTAGTTCCCCGAGGACGTAGAGGCAGATGTAAAGTCACAAGTGATTGATCTACAGAGGCCAGTGTTTTCTGTCTTGAATGTCACATGCCTTCAGAAAGACTAGCAATTGCTTTATTACAGCATGAGCAACCTAGGTGGGGCAGAACATGCAGTGTCAGTTCCGTGACTGTCACATGTATAGGTTTCAAGACTGAATGAGTGGTAAGGAATTACTTCTTTTTGGTTTCTGACTTTGGTTTAATGTAATAGTACTTTCACAATTATTTATCTTAATGAGTGGGGAGAGTCCTGTCTCCAAACATTTCTACTGGACTTTGAATGCAGCCCGAGACAGTGGTATTTCTTCTAAGTACAACCTTAGCTTGTGGTACTCTTACCCCATTGTTACTTACCCAGGAACAGACTGGAAGGCTGTGGGGAGCAAGAAAACAGAGAAAGAAGTGGCCTTCAGTATAAAAATTGCTAACCCAGCTGTCTGTATTCTTTTTATTCAGAGAATATTGGCTATATTATTTATTTCTATTTTAAAATTAAACTATCTAAGGCTGTAAGGAAGATAAAGCTATTTAATTCATTTCAGTACAATAAATATTAATTAAGCACTTCCTAAGTGCAGAGTATTGTTCTAAGTATTAGGGAAGATGCAACGATTATTTAAGATGGGGTCCCTATTCTTAGGGGATTTATTATATAATATGGTGGATGTGACTAATATACAAACAAAATGAAAGTATTGGGAAAGTAGAAGTCAAGGCTTTATATTTGTAGCAGTGATTATAGGCCCAGGTTTCCCTGAAGGTCTTGGAGAAACATTTTTCCTGTTTCATTACTTGTAATTAGGCTTTACTTACAGAGGTAGGCTGCCCAGGTGTTCATGCAGAGACTGCCTGCCCACTAATTGAGAATCCATGAATCTGGTCAAGTGTTTGACTGCATAACCTTTGACATTCTCTTAGTCTGGCAGACACAGCCATGCTTACATTCAGCAATATGGTTCTTTGAGAATGAAGCAGAAAGCATATATGTATGTGTATGCTTATGTGTGTGTGGATTCTTCAAAAGGCTAGCTACTGTGATTCTCTTTGATATATTTAATAAGAACAGTATCTAAAATGTCATTCAATTGCTATAAATAAACAACTTCCAAAGGTTGTAAAGGAAAATGGCATAAAAGAGGGATTGGGGATATGTTTTCACACAGAGAGATTGATTAGGGAGGGAGAACTTGCCTAAAGTCTAGATGAACGTACTTTTCTGTATCAAATGAGCCATTAACTCTTGAGCCAATGTTTTCATCCTCCTACAAATAGAGGAAGAACTTCCTTTTGGTTTTGATAAATCTGCCAGTGCCTACCAGGACCTGTCATTCTCCTTTCCCTAGCCTTGGAAAGGAGAAGATAGAAATCCTATTAATGAGTGAAAAAATTCCAATTAAATTTGGATGTAGGATCTGGAGAATATTTCTATTCTCTTTAACTAGAATTTCTGTAGGTATCTTGGTGGAAAACTCTATTGTCACAAGAATAACTCACCTGACTCTAGAACCTGAAAAGTTGTCACTACAGGTAATCTCATGCCCTTTGAAGAAATCAGCAGACTGAGTCACAGAGATGTCACATGGCATCCTAAGCAAGGGTCAACTCTGTTAATTTTGAAACTATTGTCATATACCCTGCAGGTACTCTCAAATGAAAAGTAGCTCAATGGTGCTGTAGTGGATAAGAGTCCCAGTCCTGCAGTCAGGAAGATCTGAATTCAAATGTGACCTCAGATACTTCAAAAAAATATAGACCCTGGGCAAATCACTTTACTCTGACTCAGTTTCCTCATCTGTAAAATGAATTTGAAAAGGAAATGACAAGCCATTCCAGTAAGCTTTGCCATGAAAATCCCAAATGAGGTTATGAATGTTGTCACTGAACAACAACAACAACACTGTGGTCAACAACTTGTGTGCAACAAGTTGGTGCCATAGAGTAAAAAAAAATCTTAACACAGATTCCTTTTTTTTTTTTGACAAAATGAGAGGCATGCTGTAGATAGAGGTTAGGATAAAGTAGTTCAGACTGTTCTTGAGAAGATGGAGGTGTATAAGTTAGACAATAATAATGCAGTTAGATGAAGTCGCAACTGGTTGGATAACCAAACTTAAAGATGTCATTGTGGCAAGTGATCTCCAGTGAAGGATCTTAGGAATCTGGGCTCAGCCATATTCTGTATAATATTTTTTTTTAATAATTTCATTAAAACTATAAATAGTATACTTACTGAATTTGCAGATGCTGCAAAGTTGGGAAAGATAGGTAACACAATATGTAATGGAGTAGGGATGCAAATGGATCTTGACTAGTTATAATGTGAGTCTCAATGTAATAGTTCGAAATTCTCCAGGGATAAACATCAAGTCTTGTACTTGGGTACAAAGAATCAACATCACCAGTATAAAATGGGGGTTATATGGTTAGATAATAGTTATTCTGAAAAAAAAGATCTCTGGATTTTAATGAACCTCAAGCTCAATTTGAGTCAGCAGTACAATGTGGTTATTTAAAAAAAAAAAAAAAAGAGTGTTTTCCTGGGCTGTATAGCATTAAAAATATATAGTTTCCATGAATAGGGAACTAAGTGTCCTATTGTACCATTTTGATTAGCCATTTTTTGAAACATTAAGTTTGATTATGGGCATCAAATTCAGAAAGGGATACTGATAAACTAGACAATGTCCAGATGACCCAAGGATGGCACCACCCAAGGATGGCACCAGTTTTTATGTTCATGTTTTATGAGAGAGAAAGTCATATTGATTATGTGGCATCGGGAGAAAAGGAAACTCAGGGAGGAAGTGATAGTTATCTTCAAGTGTGAAGGGCTGTCATATGGAAGCTGATTGGACTTGTTCTGTTAGAACCACATGAAAAACTTAGAGGAGTTTGGGGAAGGAGTTTCAGAGAAGAATTTTGGTTTTATCTAAGAGCCAGCAAACAACCTTTCCAAAGAAAGAGGGATAGCCAAAAGTGAAATGACCTCCTAGAGTAGTGGTCAGTTTTTTCCACTTGGATGTCCTCAAATAAACGTTGGATTATCACTTGCTGGGTGTATAATATTCTAAGGATTGTTTTTGTGCAAGGGTTGGACTAGATGGGTACTGAAGGCCTTTCCTACTCTTAAATTTGATGATTCTATGAAATTCTTGCCTTGCCATCTCTCTGAAGCTAGAAGGAGAAAAACCAATTGGATATTTATTAAGCACCTACTGTATTCTAAGTCAAATATTGGATGCTGAGGATACAGTTATGTAATAAAAAAATCTCACTATTGCTTGCAAAGAACTTCTAAATAGAAAAGCTGGCAAGGGCAATAGAGGAGTGGACCTAATTCTGAGGAACAAGGAAGAACTGGTTAGGGATGGAGAATTCACAGGATCATTGGGGATATGGCCATGGCATGGTAGAGCTCACAGTAGCTATGGGAGCTGAACTTTGATATCTAACTAATTTATTTTTAGGAATTCAAACTTTAAAATTTTTAGAGAAAAGATAGATATAAATAGATATAAACCATTATTATAATTCTAAATGACTAAGTCCCTTTGAGAGAATTAGAAGGAGCTCAGAACTAAAACTGTGACAGTAGAATCTTTAATGATGCAACAAAGGAAAGAAACAAATCTAAACTGACAAAAAACCAAGGGAAGTGTACAGGTAACTATAATGAACTCAGGTGCAAATGGTGGAAGGTAGAGCACATAAACAAACATACATTATAAAGAATGGCATGGAACTAGAAGTATGCTGTCTGATTCAATATTTTTTATCAGCTAATTGGATGAAGACAGAAGAGGAATACTTATCACATTTGTGTAAGACACAAAGCTGAGATGGATAGTTAATATATTATGACAGCATACTATAACTGTCACAGGTAGTGGTAAGGTTATAGGCAGCTCAAGAGGCACTCTTGTGCCTAAGGGCAGTCCTGAAACTTCAGATCATGTGGCCACATCACAGGGATATTCACCTTTCAATACCCAGCAGTGACAGTAGGATGCTGTCTGTAATACCTAGCCCAAGATAATCTTCACTGATGGTCTCTTTCCACCGACATTAAGTTACTGGAAATCTGTGCTGAACTGAAAGCCCAAGGCTAGAAGAGTTCCCATTGGAGTCTATTCTCCATGAAATTCTCTCTTCTGTCCTAAAGAAATCTGTGATTGTATTTCCCCAACCCCCATTCTACAAACTTTGTCTTTTTGTGTTAGAAGATTCTGGTCCAGGGGAGTCAAACATTACGAATAAGAAGAAGAGCCACCTTACAGATCTCTGCTTACCTGTGTATATCTGTGTGAGGCCAGAGGGCTTTAAAACAGGTCTTGAGTTGGTCAATATACCAGAGTCTGGTAACTGAGTGTCTTACTTGAGAAGCAACAGGAAGGTTGGTGTATATGGGGAAGGCATACAGGGGTCCTCAATCTATGGCCCACGGGCCAGATGTGGCAGCTGAGGACGATTATCTCCCTCATCCAGGGCTATGAAGTTTCTTTATTTAAAGGCCCACAAAACAAAGTTTTTGTTTTTACTATAGTCTGGCTCTCCAACAGTCCGAGGGACAATGAACTGGCCTCCTATTTAAAAAGTTTGAGGACCCCTGGATATAAAAGGACTGGGAAAATGTGGGTGAGGGCAGGGTTTGAAAGGGCCTTGAATGCCAGAGGATTTTGTATTTGAATCTGAAGGTTTTTATTGACTATGGGGTGAGAGGGTCCTTTAGGAACATAATTTTGGCAACTGAGCTGGGGTATGGATTAGTGTGGGGATAGACCTGGGACAATGAAACCCCTCAGTAGGATATTGCAATAATCCAGGTAATGAGGTGAGAAGGGCTTACACCATGGTAATGGGGGTATCAGGAGAAAGAAGGAGGCCTATATAAGAGATGTTACAAAAGTAAAATCTACAGTACTTGGTCACAAATTAAATATGGGGGAGGTGGTGGGAGAGTCAAGACTGCTACCCATTTTGGGAGTCCAGGTGACTTGGCAGGATGGTATTAATCTTGAAAGCCTGCTCCAAAATGCTCATCGCCTCCCAAACCCCATGTGTTTATCCACTGGGAGAAATATGGTACTCTTTTGACCAGCAGACTCAGGATCTTAACTCTTGAGGATGGTGGGGAATGGGAAGGAAAGATTAATTTTAAGAGGAATAAATTTAAGGCTCTGTATCTAATTCAAAACATCAGTTTCACAAGAATAACATGGGAGAACTAGCTTGACCAACAGATCAAAGGAAAAGGACTTGGGGATTTTAGTTGACTACAAGCTTGCTAAAAAGCTAATGCAATTGTAGGCTAAATTGACTTGAAGGCCAGTTTCCCGCCCATTGGAGGCAATGACTAGTGTCTCCTGCACTGTTCAGATTACACACGGAGTATCTTGTTCTGTTGTGAGTGCCACATTTCAGAAACATCACAGGAGAACTACAAGGATAGTGACTGGACTGAAAGCAATGCCATTTTAAGACAAAATGGAGGGAGGAATCCTGGAGATTTTTAGCTCAGAGAAGAGAAGATGTGCAGGGGGCATGGGAGTGAGCAACCTATTTGCTCTCCTGTAGAATTTGAGTCATTGGTAGATGAACAAGGAGGGATGAGCCTTTCTCAGCTTGGCTCCAAAAGGCACAATGACGAGGAATGGGTTGATGTTCAAAGGAAGCAGACTTTAGTCCTTTATTTGGAAAGACTTTCTGATGATGAATAAATAGAAGCTATTCAATAAATGACCTAAAAAAACTAGTGAGCTCACAGTTTGTGGGAGGATTCATGGGATTTGCCCTGAGCAGTAGATAATGCCTCAGGTCTGCTTGTAGTGTTCTTTGTATTGGTGTGTCTACATCTGGTCTAGATCTTTACAGCCCTGTCCTCCTCAAGCTTGAGCCAGTCGAGTGATCAAGGGTTTTGCCAAATTTAGGGTATCACTGCCGGGCCTGATTCTTGGAGTGGTTTAGAATTTTACTTTTTGTTTTTGAATGCAGGAGAGTCCAGTAATAATGGAAGACTCTAGAGGTCCAGAGCTCCCGTGGAATGAATAATTTCAGCAGAGCTTATATTTCCCATTTCAATGCTGTTGAAACAATTATAACTAGTAATGAAGGTTAATCTATCTCCAAAACATTTTTTAATAAGTTAGGAGTAAAACAAAAACAATTTGAACCCACCGAGTCTAACTTCCTCCCACCTCCACATTTGTAACAGTAGCCTGGTCCTATTAACCACATAACTGATTCAGATATAATTGTTACTACCATTTATTTTTCAACACAGGAGATTATGAAAAAATACTTGAAAGATTTAATTAAAATCTGTTCTTTCACATTTAATACCTCCTAATGCGTTTAATTAATCTGAATATCCTTAATTACTTCTGTAATTTTTGCCATGTGTAAATAGCTAATTAAAGTATTAGACTACCCTCAAATGTAGCCCAGAATTAAATATATAAATGTTCTCAGGCTGATTAAAGGATTACACCAAAAAGGGTAGTACAACTTTTGATAAGGTACACTGTATTCTTTTACTTTTGGCTTTTAAAATTCACAAACCTTTCACTACCTTTTCTCAGCAGATTGATGCTCCCAGTCTGTGGTCCTATGTGAAGATATGTGACCGAGAAATTTTCTTTAAAACCATAATAGCCTTTTGTGGCTGACCCTTGATTGCTGTTCTTCCAGCACTGAATGTAATTCACATAAATACAGAGAAGTCCTGCCCACACCTATTGAGGAAACAAAAAAGTGGCCCCGATGGCAGGGAAAGTTGCCCAGCCCCAGCATCACAGTGTAAGACCTGGGAGGGCCTTTAAAGGTCCTGAAGTCATATCCCCTCATTTTACCCTGGAACAAATTGAGGCACAGAGATGCAGTGACTTAGTCAAGGTGAAATGCTCAATGTAGATTAAGCCTATGAAAGGTTGAGATTGAAGCTGTCACGCGTTTCATTGAAGGGGAGCTTCCTGTCCCCTCACACCCCTTTGGCACTGAGCTCAGTGGAAGGGATTTTGCTAGAAAGACAAAGTTTTATCTCTCTGCTTTACTTTCACGAATGAATTCAGTCTCCTAATGAATTCAGTTAATTTTCTAATTTGCCTCTAGCCTGATATTAGGTATCATACCCAGCACAATGGAACACAGAACCTAAAGACTATAGGGCTTATTCATTTAATTAGAGATTTTTTTCATCTTTAAATCACTTTGCAAACATTAATTCAACCCTACAGTGCCCTTAATATGTATTATTAACCTCAGTTTAGATATAGGAACATTGGCTCTATATTTCTGAAAATTGCCGAAAGAAACAGAGCTGATTTTTTTATGATTTTGAAAGGAGGGCCCCTTGGCTTAGTGGTGTGCCTTTCTGCAGAGATGTTTATGCTGCCTGCCTTAATTCCTGAATCCCTTGAAGAATCTCAGCTGTGGAGAGCTCTTCAGCATCCTGTAGCAAGGGAATCATAAATGCATTCAGTGAAACTTGAGGACTGCCATATTGCTAATGGCCCAGTTGGTGAACTTCTTGGGACTAGTTTGTACACAAGCAGGATCTGGTTAATTCTTTCAGTCATTTGCTATTTTGTAAATAGACGCAGATCTTTTAGGTCTTGTGAGAAAGATGAAGAAATTGAGGGAAACTAAGAAACTTTCTAGCAATTGCCAGGGTATCTTGGTCTATAAAGTGCTAGACTTGGAGTCAGGAAAGCCTGAGTTCCAATTCTGCCTCAGATACTTACTGCCTCTGTGAACCTGTTGATTTATCTGTAAAATGGGAATAATAGTACCTCACCTCATGGGATTTGCAAAAGTGATTTGGAAACCTTACTCAGACAGGTTGTTATTGTTGGTCCTTTGTTCTTGAAGAGGACCATGACTTCAGGGAGGTGATGCCATGACTTGCAAGTGAATCAGATGGAAGTGAGGGAGGTCACAAGATATAGATCTGAAAGACTGGAGGTAGCTCTGAATGCAGTGGGAGACTTTAGTTTTTTAAAGCTAAGGTCTTCAGCAGGTCTCAGTTTGACTGACACAATGCCCCATCAGTGATTAAGGGTTGATTGCAATTAAGGCAAAGAATCTCCTCTTTCACTTAGTCCAGAAAAAAACCTAAATAAAGAAATGAATGAATGAATCTGGGAGGGAAACCTCAGGGTTTCTGGCTAAAGCAGATATGACTGCTACTTGCATTCAATCTGAGTCAATCAGGACCCAAACAATGACCACTGGAGCTTGACCCACCTATTAGGTGGCCTTATTAGAATCAGCTTTGTTTTGGTTTAAGGCCTTAAAACACTGCTTAATTGCTAGCTATTAATATACTTCATGATTAGTCCTTGTTAGCCTTAGAATGGTCACTTTGTAGTTTTTGGCTTCTTTTCTGTTAGCACACACAAGCTAGAAGATGAAACCAGACAGGGTCAGCCTTCAGTGAAATTATGGAGTGGGTAAAATATTGTATCCCTTAAACTAATATACCATTTGAAATATATTGACCTTGAACTCTTTCCTTTAGTACAAAGGGATGCTACTTTCTAGCTGACAGATTAGCTAATCTGGTAAACTAATTTGTGCTCCAGGGAGAGGACTATTAGATTTTTCCTTCCTTTGCTAGAGAGCCTATATATTTAAATAAGGACCTCTTGGAGATAATGTTTCTATTACCAAAAAAATCAAAGTATAATGAAATCACAACAGGAAAGAGCCAGACCTTGTAGAGAATTTGAGCCAATAGAGGAATTTATGGGCTAGCAAGGCCCACAAAACAGCTTCCAACCATCTCATATATGATATTACCTATTATCTTCATTGAACTAGTCCTGAATCACATAAGAGGATCCTTTGGAGAAATTTAGAAATGTATTTCCTGGAGAAGTAAAGACTTGGTGAAGGTGAGATAGCCATTTCAAATATGTGAAAGTTACCTAGAAGAGGAATTAGACCTTGAGTTGGCAGGTGGCAGATTTGGGCTCAATGTAAAGGAGAAATACCAATTTCTGAAGTGAAAGATCTGGGGAAAGATTTCTGAAGCTATATTCAGGGAAAGAAGGTCAAGAAAAGGATAGGAGCAATGCTAAGGGTAGCTGGACCATAATAAGAAAAAATAGTGAAGGCAGATACAGAAGAGATTTGGTGTTCTTCCTAGACAACATCATGAATTTTCAATTCAAGTAGATCTCATTTCTCTTCCCACTTTGGCCTGAGTGGGGCTTAGTTTATCTTAAGTTGCTCAGAGCTTTTATCTTGGCATTGTTCAGAACTGTAAATTTTATCTCCCCTGCAATTCCTCTAGTTCCTAGTTTACAGTACATGGACTGGTAAAGAAAGAAGCCAGTTTCCCAGGCCACGCAAACTTTTTTTTTCTTCTACTTAGTTTATTTATTTTTAATAAATGTTGCTTTATGAATCATGTTGGGAGAGACAAATTAGAACAAAAAGGGAAACACCACAAGAGAGAAAGAAAAAAAACAAAAAAAGTGAAATAGCATGTATTTATTTACAGTCTCCTTAGTTCTTTTTCTGAATGCAGATGGCAGTTTCTGTCCAAAGTTATTCTGGGTTGCTTTGGATCTCTGAACCACTGAGAAGAACCAAGTCTTTCATAGTTGACCATTTTTGCTGTTATTGTATATGATGTATTCTTGGTTCTGCTTTTTTCACTCAGTATCAGTTCATATAAATCTTTCCAGGCTTTTCTGAAATTAGATTATTTATCATTTTTTATAGAACAAGAATTTTCTGTTATCTTCATATACCACAGCTTATTCAGCCACTCCCCAATTGATGGGCATCTACTCATTTTTCAATGGTAACTTTTAAGTTACCTCTTTATGACACAGTAGAAATAGCAATGGACTAAGAAATAGAGATTTTAGATCAGGTCCCTAGTCTACTACAAACTACCCATATCACTCTGGGCAAGGCATTCCCATTTCTTGGCCATCAATTGTTACGTTATTCTAAGGGCTTAGAATATATGAATCTTGAAGTCCCTTCCAGCTGTATGCTCTTTGATTCTAAATTATTTTTAATGTTTTTTTCAAGGTGGTATGTGTATGTTTGATTATTTAGCTCTACTTTTACTCTTATTGGTTGATAAAAGTCTAGTTTATAACTTCACATCTTGAATAATTGAAATAATCATTTCCCATGATATTTTCATTTTGATGCTATGTGTGGTGATCATATGACTCTAGACATTATGAAACCTTTACCTTCTGAGGCATGGAGCAGTTTCTGAAGCATATTCTGCCCAAGAGTCTTACCTCTAAAGAATCAGAATCACAGAATCTTGGAATGTGGAGGAAGCTCAGAGGTCATCTAGTCCAAGCCATACCTGAATCAAAATACCTCCATCCTCCCGACCACCTCAGCTATTTTCTGTGATCTTTCAGAAATTTTTGATAGTAGCTAAGCAATGTTTTTCAGTTCCTTGGGATGTAGTTAATGTGGATCTTGTGATTTTGAATTTCTGGAAGGAGTAGATAAGTGCTATTTTGCTTATCTTGAAATTTCCCCTCCCTAGTAGACATTTTTATCAGTCAGTTCCTCCTGGTTGGTGAGAATTAGGTCCTGGTTAAGCAGTTCCTCAAACTGAACTAATACTTATAAAGATACAGTATAACTAAAAGTATAAAGCCTGGAAGGGGAAAATGTGTTATTTGGAAAGTAAAAAAGGAAGAACTTCATCTCAGGAAGACAATTCTTTTGTTGTGAGGAAGTAAATAAAAATTAAAAATAATCACAATAGATCCTTGCAAAGGTCATGGTTAAGTAACCTCAATGTAGAAATTCTTTATAGGGAAAACTAAGGAATCTTTCTCTAGTCTATATTTTGCTATGGAAATGAGAAAAGAATCCAATGGGTTTTTTACTTTTTCTCCTCAATAGCTTATTAAAGCCTTTGGAGAATATCTGAGTACCCCAAGCAGAAATACATATAGAAGATAAAATAAGTCTGATAAATATTATTGAAAAGCACTGACTTTTTCATTCTCTTCTTCAGATATTAGAAACAAATTGTACATCCCTGCAATGACCATGAACCATAAAATTCTATATGTTTATGCCTTTCTTCTAAAAATATTATATGACTGCAAGTCATAGAAAAAGAAAATATACTGGCAAATCTTGGTGATTTTTTTTAAATCCTGAAACTCTGGAATTCTGTGGATCGATGACTGCAACCAAAGATTTACAGTCTCTCTCACTGAAAGCTTGAAATTGAACAGTGGTGTGGTATTGTAAAGTCGACAGGGCTATAAGGAGGTATGTGAAAGATTGCAGTCCCAGAAACCTACCAGAAACCTTACATAAACAAAGGCCTTTGGCTACTTAGGTTACAATTAAAAGGTCACACAAGCAATTGACAGCAATGGGCCACTAAATCTATATCATTTCAGTATCTGCCCCTGGCCTGTGCCTTATTTTCCATCAGCAACTGGATGTCAGCAATTTAGAATCCTCTATAGCCATGTAGCCCATTCACTCATGGTTCCCCCTCCCCAATCAGCACAGTTCTTCATGCCCTAATTCACTGACTTCACTCCTTCGATTCTTGTGCACTCTCCCCTAGAACATTGGGATTTTATTCAGTGTCATGCTTGACTGAACCAATTAATCATGTAATCCCAGAGTTTTTCTGTATAATATGATGTATCATCTCACATCATATTATATAACATGCTATAATAGACTGCAGTGATGTCTGATGAGAGGTCATCCAACTTTTGATTGAAGAGTTCTGGTAAAGGGCCACCTCCTACTTTCTGAGGCATCCTAATTCACCTTTGGATAGCCTTAATTGTTAGAAATCTTCTCTTAAATCCAAGTCCAAATATTTTCAATTCCCTCCCATTGTTCTTACTTCTTTCCTTTAGGGTAAAGTAATTATAACTTTTTCCATCTGACAAAACTACAGATACTTTAACATGGACATCATACTCTATTTCTTTTCACTAAGTTTTCTTTTTTCCATGGTAGCCAACCCTGGTTCTTTCAATCAGTTCATGATCCTTCACCATCATACTCTGTATGATCTTTAATTTATCTGCATCCTAAAAGCTGGTGTCCAAAACTGAACATAGGCTAAAATAAAGTCCAACTTTGACCTTCCTAGTCCTTGACATCATACCCTTCAATGTAAATAACAACTTTTTGCCTTACCAATTTCATTAATAAATCATATTGATTTTATATATTATTAAAAACTCTAGATTTAAAAACACCATATCTAAACATAGGGTTTTTTTCCATATTGTGATTATGGAATTTTGTTTTGAACCCATGAGTAGTATTTTTCATCTGTTTATATCAAATTTCATGTTATTAAACTCTCCCCTGTGTTGTAGCTTACCAAGATTTTTTGGACTCATCACTGAGTGATGCCTGTGAAATCAACTTGGCCTTCTTACCTTACCTTGTTTTCTTCTCTTATTGCTAAAGCTAACATTATTTCTTCTCTTTTTGCTAAAGCTAACATTTCTAATACAATATTAAATAGTAATGGTGATAGGTGGCAATCTTACTTCACCCCTGATCTTACTGGGAATTATTCTAGTTTATCCCCAATACATATGATGCTTGCTGATAGTTTTAAATAGATGCTATTGATCATTTTAAGGAAAATTCCATTTATTCCTATATGCTCTAGTGTTGTTTAGGTGAATTCCATTTATTTCTGATGAAAAGACCAGAGACAAACAAAAAAATTGCCCTCCAAATATAGGACTTAAGAGAAGCATAAAAAGGTAAAAAGAACTCTTGAGAACTATTTCTGTTATGTGTATACAAAGAGAGTGCATGTATAATTTGATTTTACTGTTATGATATAAAAAAGGAACTAGAGGTGGAAAGGGTATTGTACCAGAAAAAGTGGAGGTAAAATGAAGGAAATTACATCTCAAGAAGAGGCAAAGGAAACCTATTATATTTGAGGGAAAAAAGGGAGGGGTATGAAAATTATGTGCATCTTACTTTGATCAGATTTGGCTCAAAGAAAAAATATTAGACATATTTGATTTACAGAGAAACTTCTCTCACCTTATTGAAAAGGGGAGAGGAAAGGCATAAAGGGGGAGGGGAAAGGCAAAAAGAAAAGGGGTAGGCTAAATAGAAGGAAAAAATAGTAAAGAAAAGGTATAAGAAAGGGAGAGGGATTCTAAAGGAGAAAGAATTCTAAAGGGAGAGGGCTGCTTGAAGTAAGTGGTACCCATAAGTTAAATACTGGGGAACATGGAAAGGGGAAAAGGAAAGAGAAAAGTAGAATATGGGGATAATAAGATGGCAGGAAATACAGAATTAGCAGTTTTAACCATAAATGTGAATGGAGTGAACTCTCCCATAAAACAGAAGCAGGTAGCAGACTGGATTAAAAGCCAAAATCCTACAATATGTTGTTTACAAGAAACACATTTAAGCAGAGTAATACATACAGAGCAAAGGTAAAAATTCTGGAGCAGAATGAATTATGCTTCAGATGAAGTAAAAAAAAACAAAAAAACAAAAACAACAGGGGTAGTCATCCTTATCTCATCTCAAGCAAAAACAAAAATTGATCTAATTAAAAGAGATAAGGAAGGAAACTATATCTTGCTAAAGGGTAGCATAGACAATGAAGCAATATCAATACTAAACATATATGCACCAAGTGGTATGGCATGGACATTCCTAAAGGAGAAGTTAAGAGAGCTGCAAGAAGAAATAGATAGCAAAACTATAACATTGGGAGAGCTCAACCTTGCTCTCTCAGAACTTGATAAATCAAACCACAAAATAAATTAGAAAGAAGTTAAAGAGGTAGATAGAATACTAGAATACTAGAAAAGGTATGATAGATCTTTGGAGAAAATTGAATGGAGACAGAAAGGAGTACACTTTCTTTTCAGCAGTTCATGGAACCTATACAAAAATTGACGATATTAGGACAAAAAGACATCAAAATCAAATGCAGAAAGGCAGAAATAATAAATGCACTTTTCCCAGATCAAGATGCCATAAAAATTACATTCAATAAAAAGCCAGGAGAAAATAGACCAAAAAGTAATTGGAAACTAAATAATCTCATTCTAAAGAATAAATGGGTGAAACAGCAAATCATAGACACAATTAACAATTTCATCCAAGAGAATGATAACAATGAGACAACATACCAACATTTGTAGGATGCAGCCAAAGCAGTAATAAGGGGAAATTTTATATCTCTAGATGCTTACTTGTATAAAATAGAGAAAGAGAAGATCAGTGAATTGTGTTTGCAATTAAAAAAGCTAGAACAGAGCAAATTAAAACCCCCCAACCAAATACCAAACTTGAAATTATAAAAATAAAAGGAGAGATTAATAAAATTGCATTGTATTAATAAATAAAACTGGGTTGATTTTATGACAAAACCAACAAAAATAGGTAAACCTTTAGTAAATTTGATTAGTAAATTTCAAAAATGAAAAGGGAGAACTTTCCACCAATGAAGAGGAAATTAGAGCAATAATTAGAAGTTACTTTGCCCAACTTCATGCCAATAAATTCAATAACCTAAGGGAAATGGAGGAATACCTACAAAAATATAGATTGCCCAGATTAATAGACAAAGAAGTAAATTGTTTTAATAGTCCCATTTTAGAAAAAGAAATAGAACAAGCTGTTAATCAGCTCCTTAAGAAAAAATTCCCAGGACCAGGTGGATTTATATGTGAATTCTACCAAACATTTAAAGAATAATTAACTCCAATACTATAAAAACTGAAAAAAATAGGGAATGAAGGACTCCTACCAAATTCCTTTTATGACACAGATATAGTACTGATATCTAAACCAGGTAGGGCAAAAACAGAGAAAGAAAATTATAGGCCAATCTCCCTAATGAATATTAATGCAAAAGTCCTAAATAAAATATTAACAAAGAGATTAGAGCAAATCATCCCCCAGATAATACATCATGAGCAAGTAGGTTTTATACCAGGATTTATATATTTGTATTTAATAAATATAAAAATATAATGAATATCAATATTAATATGCCATATAAATATAAAATAAATATATTTATATATTAGGAAAACTATTAGCATAATTGACTATATCAATAGCCAAATTAACAAAAACCATATGATTATCTCAATAGATGCAGAAAAAGCATTTGATAAAATCCAACACCCATTCCTATTAAAAACACTAGAGAGTTTAGGAATAAATGGATTTTCCCTTAAAATAGTCAGTAGAATCTACTTAAAACCATCAGTAGCATCATATGTAATGGGGATAAACTGGAACCATTCCCAGTAAGATCAGGGGTGAAACAAGGTTGCCCACTATCACCACTGCTGTTCAGTATTGTATTAGAAATATTAGCTTTGGCAATAAGAGATGAAAAAAAAATTAAAGGAATTAGAGTAGGTAATGAGGAAATCAAATTATCACTCTTTGCAGATGATATGATGATATACTTAAAGAAGCCCAAAGATTCTACTAAAAATCTATTAGATATAATCCACAACTTTAACAAAATTTCAGGATACAAAATAAATCCACATAAATCATCAGCGTTTTTATACATCACTAACAAAATCTAGCAGCAAGAGGTACAAAGAGAAATCCCATTTAAAATAATTGCTGATAGTATAAAATATTTGGGAATCTAACTGCCAAGGGAAGGTCAGGAACTATATGAGCAAAACTACAAAACACTTTCCACACAAATAAAGTCAGATCTAAACAATTGGAAAAATATCAGGTGCTCTTGGATAGGTAGAGCGAATATAATAAAGATGACAATACTACCTAAACTAATGTATTTATTTAGTGCTGTACCAATCAGATTTTCAAAAAACTATTTTACTGACCTAGAACAAATAAAATTCAAAATAAAATTCATTTGGAAGAACAAAAGATTTAGCTGTACCAGATCTAAAACTATATTATAAAGCAGTGGTCATCAAAACTATTTGGTACTGGCTAAGAAATGGATTATTCGATCAGTGGAATAGGTTAGGTTCACAGAACAAAACAGTCAACAACCATAGCAATCTAGTGTTTGACAAACCCAAAGACCCCAGCTTTGGAGATAAAAATTTATTATTTGACAAAAACTGCTGGGAACATTGGAAATTTTTATGGCAGAAACTAGGCATTTACTGAAACCTAACACTATATACTAAGAACTAGAGATCATTATTGATCACAAAATAGATAATTTTGATTATATTAAATTAAAAAGTTTTTGTACAAACAAAACTAATGCAGACAAAATTAGAAGGGAAGGTATGAACTTGGAAAACATTTTTACATTCAAAGGTTCTGATAAAGGTCTCATTTTCAAAATATATAGAGAATTGACTCAAATTTATAAGACATCAAGTCATTCTCCAATTGATAAATGATCAAAGGATATGAACAATTTTCAGATGAAGAAATTAAAACTATATGTAGTCACATGAAAAAGTGCTCCAAATTACTGTTGATCAAGGAAATGCAAATTTAGACAACTCTGAGATACCACTACACACCTCTCTGATTGGCTAAGATGGCAGGAAAAGATAATGATGAATAATGGAGGGGATGTTGGGAACTGTGGATGAATCCAATCATTCTGGAGAGCAATTTGGAACTATGTTCAAAACATTATCAAACTGTGCATACCCTTTGACCCTGCAGTGTTACTACTGGGCTTATATCCCAAAGAGATCTTAAAAGAGAGAAAGGGACCCACATGTGCAAAAATGTTGGTTGCAGTCCTTTTTGTTTTGACTAGAAACTGGAAGCTGAATAGATGTCCATCATTTGGAGAATGGCTGAATAAATTGTCATATATGACTGTCATGGAATATTATTGTTCTGAATAAATGACCAACGGGATGATTTCAGAGAAGCCTGGAGGGGCTTACATGAATTGATGCTAAATGAAACAAGCAGAACCAGGAGATCCTTATACATGGCAATAACAAGAAAATACAATGATCAATTCTGATGGACTTGGCTCTTTTCAACAATGAAGTGATCCAGGTCAGTTCCAATAGTCTTGTGATGGAGAGAGCCATCTGCATCCAGAGAGAGGACTATGGGGACTTAATGTGAATAACAAAATAGTATTTTCACCTTTTCTCTTGTTATTTGCTTGCTTTTTCTTTTCTTTCTCATTTTCCCTTTTTGATTGATTTTTCTTGTGCATCATGATATTTGTAGAAATATGTATAGAAGAATTGTACCTGTTTAGCATATATTGTATTGCTTGCCATCTGGGGGAGAGTGTGAGGGAAAGGAAGGGAGAAAAAAATTGGACACAAGGTTTTGCAAGGATAAATGTTGAAAACTGTCTATGCATGTGTTTTGAAAATAAAAAGCTTTATAAAAAAGAGAACATCTCTGTTTCATCCTGTAATATTTTGGTAACATTTGATAACTTGGGAGCTTCCTTGAACTTTTTTCCCATGAGTTAATGAGAACTTCTGCTTCATACCTACCCATATAGATTTATGTTTATTTGTATTTTTTAATATATTGCAGCTATTCTAACAGTCACATATCACATTATTCTTGATACATATGTATTTATAATACCCCTCCCAGCTACTTCCATTTTTATTTTAAACTTCTCTTGATCATATTTGCAAGACTCAAGGAAAATATATGCTTTTTTTTCCCATCTTGTCAGTTACATTCCATTCACAACTAAGATCATGACCTCCCTTTATTTTAAGTTGTGCTCCAGAAATCCAAATGTTTTTTTCTGAAGAATCATGTTTTAAACAGCCATTCACTTATGAAGTCTTCATTTTTTTCTTAAAGTCCTTGCCTTCAATCTGTAATAATGACCCTAAGCTCTTCAATTTCATTCCTAGAATTTCACTACTCCTAGCAAAATTTTGTAGATTCCTTCTGGAAATATCTTTAATTTGGATTCTGAGAAGGCTCTCTATCATATCCTGGATATATGCCCTGAGAAGATAGCAAACTTCTCTATTGCTTGTTTTATTTCAACAAACAATTGCTTCGAACTCCTATTAGGCAGTCACTAATCAATCATCTACCGTGAATCTCTTGTTCTAACCCATATTAGATGATCTCTTACCTGGCAGCACCTATGTACTCACAGCATCTTTTCCAAAAGCATAAGGAACTGCTTTCTCTTCATAGGGTCTGCCATATTCTAACCTTACTGAAATCAGTAAGGAAGAAGTATATATTGCTCTTACTTTCCATCCATCCATCCATTTCCATTCTTCAAACCTTCAACCTCCTAACACAAATCAGGTACTTCATGTCTTCCTCCTTTTTCTAATAGAGTGCTAAGCTTGGGGTGAGGAAGACCTGAGTTCTTTTTTTAAAAAAAAATATTTATTTTTAACACATTTGCTTTATGCATCATGTTGGGAGAGAAAAATCAGAGCAAAAGAGAAAAACCATGAATGAAGAAAAAAACAGAAAAAAGAACATAGCTTGTGTTGATTTACATTCAGTCTCCATAATTCTTTTTCTGGATGTACATGGCATTTTCTCTCCAAAGTCTATTGGGCCTTGGATCATTGAATCACTGAGAAGAGCCAAGTCTTTCATAATTGATCATCACATATTCTTGCTTTTATTGTGTATAATGTATTCCTGGTTCTTCTTATTTTGCTCAGTGTCAGTTTGTGTAAATCTTTTCAAGCCTTTCTGAACTCAGCTTGTTCATCATTTTTATAGAACAAAAATATTCCTTTATCTTCATATACCACATTTTATTCAGCCACTCCCCAGTTTATGGGCATCTTCTCATTTTCCAATTCTTTGCTACCACAAAAAGAGCTGCTACAAACATTTTTTCTTTTCCCTTTTTTATGATTTCCTTGGGATACAGACCCAAAAATGGCGTTGCTGCATCATAGGGTATGCACAGTTTGATAGCCCTTTGGGAATAGTTCCAAATTGTTCTCCAGAATGGTTGAATCATTTCACAACTCCACCAACAAGTGTTAGTGTCCCAGATTTCCCAAATTTCCCCATTTCCCAACATTTATCATTATCTTTTCCTGTCATCTTAGTCAATCTGAGAGGTGTGAGGTGGTATCTTGGAGTTGTTTTAATTTGCATTTCTCTAATCCATAGTGATTTAGAGCATTTTTTATCATATGACTATAGATAGCTTTAATTTCTTCATCTGAAAATTGTCTATTCATATCCTTTGACCATTTAGCAGTTGGGGAATGACTTGCATTCTTACAAATTTGGCATAGTTCTTTATATATTTTAGAAATGAGACTTTTATCACAAACACTGGCTGTAAAGATTTTTTTCCCAAAACATTTTACTTCCCTTTTAATCTTTTTTATTGTTGCTTTCTTCTGTGCAAAACCTTTTTGATTTAATGTAATCAAAGATTACATTTTGCCTTTTATACTGTTCTCTAGTTGTTCTTTAGTCATAAATTCCTCCCTTTTCCAAAGACCTGAAAGGTAAATTATCCCTTGCTTTCCTAATTTGTTTATGTTATCATCCTTTATGCCCAAATCACGTACCCATTTTGACCTTCTTTTGGTATGGGTTATGAGATGTAGGTCTATGCCAAGTATCTGAATATATTATTTTCCAGTTTTCCTAGCCATTTTTGTCAGATAGTGAGTTCCTATTCCAGAAGCTGGAGTTTGGGAATTTTTTAAATACCAGATTACTATAAGCCTTGATTCTTCTGCTGTGTGTATCTATTCTGTTCCACTGATTCATCATTCTGTTTCTTAGGTAGTACAAAATGGTTTTGACGACTGCTGCTTTGTAATATAATTTTAGTCTTGGAACTGCTAAGCCACCACTCTTTGTATTCTTTGTATTTTTTTTTCTTTAATTCCCTTGATATTCTCGACCTTTTGTTCTTCCAGATGAATTTTGCTATTATTATTTCTGGTTCTATAAAATAATTTTTTGACGTTTGATTGGTATGGCACTGAACAAGTAGACCAATTTAGCTCAGTATACACATGAGCAATTGATATTTTTCCAGTTGTTTTAGATCTGATTTTGTGTGACAAATGCTTTGTAATTGTGTTTATATAATTCATGGATTTGTCTTGGAAGGTTGATCCCCAAATATTTTATTTCGCCTACAGTGAAATTTCTCTTTTTATCTCTTGATGATGGGCTTTGTCAGTAACATAGAAATCCTGATAATTTGTGTGGATTTATTTTATATCCTGTAACTCTGCTCAAGCTGATAATTGTTTCTAGGAGATTTTTGGATGATTTTCTAGGATTCTCTAAGTATACCCTCATATCACTTCAAAGAGTGATAGTTTTATTTCCTCATTGCCTATTGTTATGCTTATTGCTAATGCCAACATTTCTAGTACAATGTTGAATAATAGTGGTGATAATGGACATCCTTGTTTCACCCTGATCTTATTCGGAACATGTCTCTCCATTACAAATAAAGCTTGCTGTTAGTTTTAGCTAGATACTGATTATTTTGCGGAAAAACTCCCTTTATCCTTATGCTCTCTAATGTTTTAATAGGAATGGGTGTTGTATTTGTCAAAAGCTTTATCTACATCTGTTGAAATTATATTATTTCTGTTTGCTTTGTTACTGATGCAATAGTTTTCCTGATATTGAATGAGACCTGTATTCCTGGTATAAATCTCACTTGGTCCTAGTGTACTATTCTGTTGATAAATTGCTGTAATCTCTTTGCTAATATTTTATTTAAAAATTTTACATCACTATTCAGTAGGGAGATTGATCTGTAACTTTCTTTCTCTGTTTTGATGCTTCCTGCTTTAGGTATCAGTACCTATTTGTGTCATAGAAGGAATTTGGCAGGACTCCCTCACCTATATTTCCAAATATTTTACATAGTATGATAAATTATTATTCTTTAAATGTTCGGTAGAATTCACTTGTGAATCCCTCTGGTCCTGGAGATTTTTTCTTAGGAAGTTCATAAATCTTTTTCTAAAGTGGGACTATTTAAGTAATTTATTTCCTCTTCTTTTAATCTGTGCAATTCAGATTTTTGTAAATATTTATCCATTTTGATTACATTGTTGGAATTTTTGCCTGTTTAGTTAAAAAATGAGCTCCTAAGTATTGCTTTCATTTCTTTTTCATTGGTGAGAATTTCACCCTTTTCATTTTTTGAGGCTGGTGATTTGGTTTTTTTCTTTCCTTTTTCTAATCAAATTAACCAAAGGTTTATATATTTTGTTGCTTTTTTTTTTTTTTAAGAAAGAACCAACTCTGTTTTATTTATTAGTTCAGTAGTTTTTTTTTTTAACTTTCTATTTTATTAATCTGTCCTTTCATTTTTAAAAGTTCTGATTTGGTATTTAATTGGGGGGGGTTAATTTGTTCTTTTTCTAGCTTTTTTAGTTGCATATTCAATGCATTGATCTTCTCTTTCTCCATTTTATTAATGTAGTCATTTAGAGATATAAAATTTCCCCTAAGAACTTTTCTGCCTGCATCCCAAAGGTTTTGGTATGTGGTCTCACTGATGTCATTTTCGGATGAAATTATGGATTGTATCTGTGATTTGTTGTTTGATCCACCCATTTTTTAGAATTAGAATGTTTAAATTCCAATTGGTTTTTAGTCTATCTTTCCCTGTTCCTTTATTGAATATAATTTTTATTACATTATGGTCTGAAAAGGAGCATTTACTATTTCTGCCTTTCTTCCTTTAATTGTCAGGTTATTATGCCATAATGCATAATCAATTTTTGTGTAGGTGTACTAGTAAAAAAAAAAAGAAGAAGAAGTATATTCCTTTCTGTTCCTATTCAGTTTTCTCCAGAGGTCTATCATATCTAAGGTTTTTAGGATTATACTAACCTCCCTAGTTTCTTTCTTTTTTTGTGCTTAGGTTTGTCTGATTCTGAAAGGGGAACTTTTAGGTCCCCCATTAGTATAGTTTTGCTGTCTATTTCTTCCTGTAACTGTCTTAAAATCTTCTCTAGGAATTTGACTGCTCCCCCACTTGGGAAACTAAATGTTTCCCTTCAGATGAAGCATAATAAATTATTTCAGCCTTTTAATTTTACTCTCTATGTGTCTCTTTTTTTCAAATGTGTTTGAAAGACCTGTGTTCATATCTTACACCAGATATTAGCTTTGTGACCCTGGGAAAGTCACTTAAGTGCTCTCTGCCTTGGTTTCTCTAAATGTAAAATGGGGATAATAATAATATTGATTTTTCAGGGGTTTGTGAGGATCAAATGAGATCAAACTTACAAACTCAGTACAGTGTCTGGTACAAAATAGATACTTGATAAATACTCTCCTCCTGCTCCTCCTCCTCCCTTTTCTTCCCTTCCCTTCCCCTCCCCCCCAGAACCTTTCATTCTCCTTGATAACTTGAAGAGTGGTGAAACATTCTTTAAGCTCTGTCACCTTTACTTCTGTGCTAGAGGTTTATCTTCATTCCGTATTTATAGAAGTTATTTGAATAAAGCATATATGCAAATATTGCATGGTATATCCATCACTGCCAAATTCTCCTTGCTTTCTGTGCTTCTTGGAATCATGGCCCACAGATACCAGTCCTATAGAATTCTTGTTGATTGTTCTTTTGGCCAAGTCCTACGGCGATCTGCTTTGGCTAACTGCCAAAGAGACTCATAAAGAAATTTTTGTTTCTCTGTAGCAGGCTTCTGGTTTTTCCTCTCAAGAAGAGGCGTGTTTGTTCAGTTACTTTAGGTCAGCAATTAGTAGCTTCCTTCGAAAGCTCTTTTGGGCATAATAAGAGCCTCCATTTTATTCTCTCCAGATAACTGCAAGCACCCAAAGTAGTAAACTTGTTAGGTAATGGCAGATTGGCAACAATGATAAAATGCTAACAGCTGGAATCCAGGAACTCATAATGTACTACCTGCACATTCTCTCTTTGTGCACAATAGGTTGCTTTCTTGCTTGCTGTCAAAATCGTGAGTACTCTGGTTGTCTATGTTGGAACAAATGTATTCTCTCAGCTGACTTTCCATTCTTGGCATAGCCCCAATATCTCCTCCCTATCACAGTAGTTGTGTTGTGTCCCACCTCCAGCTGGCAGGAATAGTGCCCACAGTGCCTTTGTCAAACTGCTGTTACAAGCTGTGGTACTAATTGCCTGGCAGAGGGTGGCACAGAGGAGAAGTGCCAGCACCTTCCCCCTGGAGACTCAGTTCCTATCTCTGAAATACTCAGTGTGGGGTTGGTCTAGGGAGTGAAATCTCAAGCCTAGGTCTGAGTCAGGAGCTCATTTGATGCTTTTTTATTATTAAAACAGCATCAACCAGATAGATCTGTGATGGCAAGGACTGTATGTTTCTTATTTTTTTAAGGACAATTTGAACTCACAATTTCAAATATTGTAAATCACTATGAATTTCGTGGTTTCTATGGACCTCCAAGTTTTTCTTAGTTTTATTTGCTCTTCCTCTCCCATTCCAGAGTATCTTTCAAATTTCTTTCAGTTAGTTAAAAAGAGATTAGCTGAAATTTACCAAATGTAAATTATTGTGCATAAGTAGTACCTGTTATCAAATACTTGCTTGATGAGTATAGTGGAAATGCCACCAAGAAAACAAGGCAGGCCCTAAAAAGGCTAGATAATTTCATTGTTCTTCATGATCATTGATTGAATCCCTCTGCCAGCCAGCCAATTCAGCTCGCCATTAGCAAGGGGTGCAGCCAAGAGTGTGTAGGTAGATGTATTTGGAGAATTCTATCACCACTATTAGGAGAACAACTTGAAGCCCATATGCTCACATGGTCCTAAACTACCTTAACTCTGATTTTGAAATCCTTGATTTTTCAAATCTCATACATCTGTTTACTATACCATTATACTATTTACATAGTACTAAAATGCTTTCATTTCAGCCCTGAAACAAATACATTAAAATATAATGTATATTCATCTCAAAATTCTTTGTTGTTAAAAGTGATAAATACATTTTCTTGAAATGGCATCAGAGATTGTCAGTGTTAGAGGGAGGTCTTCATGTCCAATCTCTACCTAAAGAGGAAATCTCTTTATAGCAGAGGTATCAAACATATGTCTCTGAGCCATGTGCTGCTTGAATGAGATTAAACTGTAATTGGGAAGTATTTGGCAAAATATAATAAAACATAGTTAAAATTACATTTTGAAACTAAAATAATGTGCGGTTCATTGCGATCCCTATATATGGATTGGTGCAAAGCTTTGTAAACCGTGTGTCATAACCTTATATGGGGTCATGTAATTTGAATGTGGGGGTCTCAAAATTATAATTTCTTTTCAGTAAATGTTTGATTTGGTTTGATATAATTGTATACACAGTAATCATATACACATTTCCAGGCAAAAAAAGGCCATGAGTGGAAAAAGCATAAGAAACCCTGGAAACGTGACCTCCATTTCTATTTGCATTCGATGTCACTGCTGTACAACATAACCCAAAAGTGGGCATATAACTTTTGCTTGAAGCTAGGCAGAACTTCAGAGAAGAGCAGCTCCCTGTCCACTGAAGGATGTCCATTCTCTTTTGGGGCAGATCTAATTATTAGAAGTCCTTACTTAAATGGAACTTATACCTCTCTCTTTTTTTTTTTTCTTTAGCTCCTACTCACTCCTCTTTATTTTGTAACCTGCGACCAAGTACAAATCTAATGCCTCTTCAGTAAAAAACTATCATACCTTCCTCCACTCCTTGTCCAAGTCTTCTCTTCTCTAGGTTTAACATTTATTATTTCATTAGTCAATGCTTATATGGCATTTGTGGTCCTTCACAGACTTTTGGTGAAAGAAAACTGGTACTTCTGTGCCTTTTTTGGTGGTTGTGGGGGCCTCCAAGGTGAATATGACCTCATTTCAAGTGAATTTTTGGTCCTTGGAGATGGAGAGACTTTTGAAACTGAAATGGTTACTACATTTCATTTTTGAAAGTTTCTCCCCAGGGGTCCTCAAAATCTTCCTGAAGAAGTTCAATTTCCTTTTTCTTTGTTGGCATTTTGACTTAATTAGCTAAAATGATAATATCTCCCTAAAGTACAAGTAATTGCAGTTGGTGTCATTTGGGCTAAGATGTGTTGCCTATTTGGATTTAGGGAGCTTTATTCTGGATGGATTTATTTCCCATAGATGGTGAACTCTTCAGGATCTCAGAGCATCTTTCATTTTGTACACTTGTAGGAGTCAACAACAGATAGTTTGATTCCCTCTCAGAGCAGCAGTTGCAGTTCTCCTCACTCTTAGAGCAAATATTCGTTCCTACTGTGGCTGCAAGATTATTTTGCTGAGATAACTGTATAAATATGTATACATATATTGTATTTAACGTATACTTGAACATATTTAACATGTATGGGACTACCTGCCATCTCGGGGAGGGGGTGAAGGGAAGGAGGGGAAAAATTGGAACAAAAGGTTTTGCAAGGGTCACTGTTGAAAAATTACCCATGCATATGTTTTGTCAACAAAAATCTATAAAAAAGATTATTTTGCTGGTTCCTCTAAGTGAATTTTTTTTCTTTCTAAGCCATTAGAGTTAGAAATAGGGAAATGCATATGCAGAGTTTTTGTGTTTGTCTATGTGTGTGTGTTATTCGACGTTACTGTTTTCTACATACTAAATTTTATGACTCTGAAATGGCATGTAAAACTGGAATTTCAAGGACCAGGAATATTTAGTTTCATAAATTTCACATTTGTTTTCAGTCAGAATTCATCAAAGTATATTCAGATTGTACTAATTACCAACTGGCAAGAAACTCATAAGGATAAAATATTCATGAGTGGTGGTGAGGTGCTGATTTTGCTTAGCTTCAGCCTGTGTGCTTTGGCTACATGTTTGGTAGCGCAGTTCCCTTTTATACCCACCAGCAGCAGGTAGTAGACCCCTAGAGTGGGCGTTGTTTGAAGTAGTCCAGCCCAGCTGTCTGGCGTCAGGGCCACGTGACTAAGACTGTAGCAACTTTGGCTCCTGCATCTCTCATTTCTGGCAAGAGCAGCCGCAACTTTCTGCAGCCTGCTGTCTACAAATTAGTGGTCTGGCCTCCTCACATGGTGCTTGTGAGGAAAGTACTTTGGAAAATGAAAATGCTAAAGGAAAATTGTTATTATCATCGTCAAGAATTGGTTTTCATTTTTGCCTTTGTCTTTCTCAGCTGTTGGTAAAATGTTAACTTCATGAAGTAGCCAAAGGGAAGAGAATATGTGACTGGTTGGTTGTTGTGTTGATTTGTTCTACAAGCTACTTATATTTTATGGGGCACATGATATGACAGCTTCTTCCAGAGCAAGGGACTTCACTTGGTTTTAATTTTGGGCACCATTGGAAACATGGGGAACATATGCTCAGCTGTCTTGCCATACACTGACATAAGAACATTATAAACATCTGTTGGCCATGATTTGAAAAGGTTCTGATGAATTGCCTTCAGAATTAGGCAGGAAGTAGAGGAAGGAATGTGTGTGTGTGTGTGTGTGTGTGTGTGTGTGTGTGTGTGTGTGTGTGTGTGTGAGAGAGAGAGAGAGAGAGAAAGAGAGAGAGAGAGACAGAGAGAGAGATTGATTTTGTAATTATCAGTCTCATAGTCTCACAGAAATTGAGGTTCTAATCAAGAAGATGATCAGATGATTGGCAACAGTAGAACTCAATACCTATGGCCCCCTGGCACCAGCACTTGCAGCTGGAGTTTTATAATCACTGAAGCAATAAGATCTCATCCTCAGTACTTTTCTTTGTCTAACATCTGGGCTATTTTACAAATATTAGAGGCACTTTTTCCTTTTTTGCTTTGGAGCTGTTGACATTTGCTTCAGCATTCAGTTTTCGGATAGCATGTCTTGGTTTGAACGTTCGGTGCAACATTAGGAACATGGGAGATGTGTGCTCACCTGTTGTGTCTGGTGATAACCACACAAAGAGGACCAGATCATATATATAGTCAGAGGACCTGGGTTTAAGTCCCATCCTTGCTACTTCCTAGCTTTTTGATTTTTGAGCAAGTCCTTTTCTGACTCCACATCTCAGTTTCCTTGTCTTTCAAAGAATGGTATTGGATTAAATGACTTCCAAGGTATGTACAAGCTTGAAATTCTCTGACATAGGAACTTCCCCATTTATCAGTGTCAAAATGGGGTGTTCATTAGAATTTTCCAACAGTGAAGGAGAAAGACAAAGGTCTCCCTGGGAGCACCTCCTCTGTGGCTTGCCAGAAGCTCCAAGTTTCCACCATAAAAACAGTGGTAGCAGTCATTTAAGACCACTGTTATGCTCCCTTAGAATTCGAAAATGTATTTGTCAAAATGAGCGAGCTTCTGCAAACCTTCTTAGTTTAAAGTGCCTTTCAACCATTGTTTGTCAAGAAATATTTAAAATATGGGATCTGGAGGGCAGAGAGAAGAAAACCATGTTTTATGTGCCTGGTTATTTTGGAAATCCATCCCAAAATCTCACATAAAAGAAGGTGACAAGCTGTACTTTAATGAAGTAGAATATGTAGACACACCTAAAATGCTACAAGGTCTGTTTGATGTGGAACAATTTCAAAAGTATTAAGCTGTAAAATACAGATACATCCTCCTGATACTATCATTACCAACATACCTTCCAATCCAGGAGTCCTTTCTGGATATTTTCCTCCATGGTTTCACTGCAGCTAGGATCTTCCACTTCTTCTCAGTTGTATGTTTACTCATGTCTCCTACCATCTTCTTCACCTTACCTCTTTGTTCTTCGATGACTTTTTATTTTCCACCCTTACCTCAGTGTTCTCTAAAGTTTTGTCTTGAGTTGTCATATCAGCTTTCTTTGCTCTCCCATGTTCTACCAGGCATTGAAATGTGACATCTAAGAAGATGATTTCCAAGATCTGATCACTGGCCTTTCCTTTTTTTTTGAACTCCAGATGTATCTACTATGTAACATAGAGGAATCACCTCTTTCGGCTGTGGGGACAACAGAAGTGACAAATTAGCATAAGGATTCTTGGCTGGAGGGCACCCTCGAATATTTTATGAAACCCCTGTTCATGAAGAGCTGATTGTATTCCACTTGATAGAGAAGACCAGGATGTAAAATCAGAATATGCGTTTCTTTCAGTACTATTATTTAATTTCTTGACTTTTGGAAATTTTAGTCTCTGTTACTTATTCGTTGTCTCTTGGGTGTTTTTTTTTTAAAAATCCTTTTTAAAAAATGGGCTGAGTGATTTATAAACACATTAGCTATATCCCTTAATTTCCTAGGAGAAGGATTATCAGATTGTGTTTATATATAGTAAAACTCAGTAATATTGGACTAATTGGGGTAGAACATTTTAAATTAGTCAAAAGTCTGATTTATAAAATATTTTTAAGGAAATGTATTTTTTATTTTCAATTAACCACAGTAACTCAGATTAGTAGAAAGCCCCAGGAGATTTGCTGGAATGTCTTGGTAAGAAAGATTTATAATTAGAATATAAATGATTTTTCTATAGAGAGTAATTTCTAAAGTGTTGACGGTTCTCAAAAGCAATATCTTCTCTTAAGGATTTTGCTCATTTCCTTCTGCATACTTGTTTACATTATTAAGAACAATAGATTTGCTAAATAGCGGTAAACTTTGCTTAGATTCTGTCCAAATTATTACAAATTTTGAAAGAGTAATAATAATATTAATAGCTAACATTTATATAGCATTTTAAGTTTGACAAAGTATTGTAGCTGATAACACATTGTGTCCCTCTGTGCAGAGGCAGTAAGAAGAGAGGGCTCCCTTGATAAAGGCCCAAAATAGAAAGACCTAAAGTAGGAATGCTGGAAGCCTCATGGTACAGTGTGGGAGATAGCATGGTACTGACTGCTTGGAACTGGATGGTCCTGGCCCAGGGGTTCTCAGTTTACTAACAGTCTAAATACTCACTAATACCTGAAACATCAGAGCTGGTATCAGATATCAGATGAGATCTGGTAACCTAGGCTGAGACCAAGTAGGTCTAAAAGTACCACAGTAAACAGAGTCTGGTCCTATCACAAAACCTCAATTTAGGAACTAAAACTGGAAAAATAGGTAAATGAAGTTTAAACAAAAAATATTGACAGTATAA
Source organism: Antechinus flavipes (assembly GCF_016432865.1). Lineage (NCBI taxonomy): Eukaryota > Metazoa > Chordata > Mammalia > Dasyuromorphia > Dasyuridae > Antechinus > Antechinus flavipes. The sequence goes on from NC_067404.1 coordinate 48,871,323, forward strand.
AAATTATTGTAAAACTAATTCCATAACAATTATAAGCCCCAGAGACTCAAAGTAAAAAAATAAATAAATAAAGTATTTCTATTGGGCCTATATCCCAAAGAGATCTTAAAGGAAGGAAAGGGATCCACATGTGCAAAAATGTTTGTGGCAGCCCTTTTCATAGTGGCAAGAAACTGGAAACTGAGTGGATGCCCATCAGTTGGAGAATGGCTGAATAAGTTATGGAATATGAATTTTTTTGTTGTTGTTTCTTTTTTTTTCTTTTTTTTATAATAACTTTTTATTGACAGAACCCATGCCAGGGTAATTTTTTTTACAACATTATCCCTTGCACTCGCTTCTGTTCCGATTTTTCCCCTCCCTCCCTCCACCCCCTCCCCTAGATGGCAAGCACTCCTATATATGTTAAATATGTTGCAGTATAGCCTAGATACAATATATGTTTGCAGAACCGAACAGTTCTCTTGTTGCACAGGGAGAATGGGATTCAGAAGGTAAAAATAACCTGGGAAGAAAAACAATGCAAATAGTTTACATTCATTTCCCAGTGTTTTTCTTTGGGTGTAGCTGCTTCTGTCCATCATTTATCAATTGAAACGGACTTAGGTCTCTTTGTCAAAGAAATCCACTTCCATCAGAATACATCCTCATACAGTATTGTTGTTGAGGTATATAATGATCTCCTGGTTCTGCTCATTTCACTCAGCATCAGTTCATGTAAGTCTCTCCAAGCCTCTTTGTATTCATCCTGCTGGTCATTTCTTACAGAACAATAATATTCCATAACATTCATATACCACAATTTATTCAGCCATTCTCCAGTTGATGGGCATCCATTCAATTTCCAGTTTCTAGCCACTACAAACAGGGCTGCTACAAACATTTTGGCACATACAGGTCCCTTTCCCTTCTTTAGTATTTCTTTGGGATATAAGCCCAGAGGTAGCACTGCTGGATCAAAGGGTATGGACAGTTTGATAACTTTTTGGGCATAATGGAATATGAATGTTATGGACTATTATTGTTCTACAAGAAATGATCAGGAAGATGATTTTAGAGAGGCCTAGGGAGACTTACATGAACAGATGCTGAGTGAAATGAGCAGAACCAGGAGATCATTATACACAGTAACAAGATTATATGATGATCAATTCTGATGAAATAACTCTTTCCAAAAAGGAGATGACTGATGCTAGTTCCAATGATCTTGTGATGAAGAGAGCCATCTACACCCAGAGAGAGGACTATAGGAACTGAATGTGGATCACAATATAACATTCTCACTCTTTTTGTTATTTGCTTGCATTTTGTTTTCTTATTTATTTATTTTCCTTTTTTATCTGATTTTTCTTGTGCAACAAGAGAATTTTATAAATATGTTTACACATATTGGATTTAACATATATTTTAACATGTTTAGCATATATTGGATTACTTGCCATCTAGGGAAGGGGGTGGGGGGAAGGAGGGGAAAATCCAAAACACAATGCTATGCAAGGCTCAATGTTGACAAATTATCCATGCATATGTTTTGAAAATAAAAAGAAGTTTTAAAATTAAAAAAAATAAAAATTTAAAGAGGAAATTGATTTGTATACTTTTAAATACTATAAGAGTGATTGTTGAAGTTGTATTTTGTTTTGTTTTGTTTTGGTTTTGTTACCTCCAATGCTCAAAAGCCTTATATTTCTTACTATGTGATTGGCATTCAAGACCCTCCATACTTATCTTTCCAGCTTTACCAACATGGATTACTCATTATGTCCTGAGTATGTGCTGTACTTTTCCACCTCTGAGACTTTTTGAGGTGCTATTCCATATTCCTGAAATGCTTCTCCTAAGTCTAGCCTTGTTGAAATTATATTGCTGTCCTTCAAGGCCCAGCCAAATGTTACTTTCTCCATGATCAGTCAAAAAAATCTTCCTTCTTCTGAATTCCCATAACATATCACTAAACAGTGAAGAATTTCCCACGGGTATTTTTGGGGTCCTTTGGACTCCGTATATCACAGATTACTGGAAAATTCAGTCATCTTTGAAATTAATCTTTAGGTGAACATGGTAACCTTATTCTCTGTAGCTTGGCTGTGCTGAATTGGTTCTAAGAGGTGATTCCACAGGGGGTGGCTTTAAAAGGAATGGCTGATTGAAGTAAGGAACATAATGGGTTCAAGACCATATAGAAGAAAGAATCTAACAAGACATTTAAGTCCAATTTGAAGACGTTTAACTTGGTTAAAAAAGAAATGAGAAGAATAAAAATCCAAGGGTGCAAATGGTGAATGAGGTCTAAATAGTCACCTTCAAAGTAAAAGCTTTGGCCTCCAGTGAGAATAGGATTTGTACCCTATGAAAGCTGTCTTGGAGAAAGGCCTGCTTGTGTGTGCATCTTTTGCACCAAAAAACTGTGATATATGATGACAAGAGAAGGGAGAAATTTTCTTCCATAAACCATGAGTAGAGATGATACTTTGAAGGCAGAAGGGGGAATGGGAGGGAAAAAATCCAAACCCTATGATACTGTAGTTGCATATGAAGAAAAACAAACATTAAAAACCAACTCATCGCCAATAAAAAAGTATTAGCTGGCAGCCTTAAGTTTGGTTCATTTTCATTTGTTAGCAGCACATAATTCTACATGTTATGTCTTTTAGGGACCTAGTTTTGTTTGCAATTTTATTACCAAATGAGTGTCTATGGATTCATTTTCTCTTCTACCTTGTTCTTTTTGCACTTCCTTGTTTATCTTGCTTCACATCCCACAATTACACCAGAGAAGGATATACTGTTTTGTGTACCATATAACTAGTATTGAATACTGATTTGATGTAGGTTACTCCTGAGAGAGAGATTGTGTAAACTTAAATATAATTTGAGCTTTCATGGGCTATAGATCATTTATGAGTAGAAACAGAAAATTTCTAATCTTATAACCCTTTCAGGTACTTTTGTAATATCTTTCTTAGTTGACCAGTTCCTTTAACAAGGTTAAATCACAAGTGTATATTATTAAATTAAAGGGAGTTCAGTTGAATAAAACAAATTTATATTTTAGAAGTAAAGATTCTCAGAGGCCTTATTTTTTTATGCTAAGCCTAGAAGCTCAAGTATTAAAAGTGCAAGAGATTTTCTTAGTCTTTGTGAAGAATGCTATATGTGCATGAAGCAGGAATTGTGTCTGGATTTCTCTGTGCATTACCCTAAACCAGATATCCCAGGTAATGACTCAGAATCATTTGGCTCCCCAGCTTCTCCATTACTGGGAAATATTCCAAGGGACTCTGCAAAGGTTTGAAAGAGAAAGGAGCCTAAATAGTTGGTACAAAGGGGTATGTGAGCACCAAAAACCAACTAGAAGGAAAATGGAATGCTTTTGAAGGCTGAGGTAACTTTTGTGAAGTGAACCTGAGAGACTTTAGAGTAAGGGAAAAACCCAGAGGGAGATGCTTTGTTGGGATTGCTCGGGTCATGGATATAGCAGGATCTTTAAGACTCTGGCTCCCAAAAAGGAGCTTTGAAGAATTCCCCCACCTCTAAGGGGGAATTTTGGTTGTAGGGTGAGTTGGCTGTAATACCACTAGCAGAGTCATGGAAAAGGACAATGAGTGTACATGTTTGGGGAGGGGGGTGGGAAGGTGAGGAGATCATTCTAAGTAAAGACTCTAGGACATACTCTGGTGACCATGTAACAAATGGACACATTGGGTGTGATTTTCTATAAGCTAAGAAGGCCTGTAAGCTGGATGACATGGAGGCTAGAACACCACATGAGAATGACCATGAAACCCTAAAAAGGAGGTAAACTGAGGAGCTAGACTGCAGAGAAATGTAAGATACCATAGAGAATCAGAATGAGGGAGACCATCTAATCCAAGTTTTTCTTTATTTTGCATTTGAATAAACGGGGAGATTAAGTGATCTTCTCCTGATTACCCAGGAAGTCACACACACTCATAAGACTCTTAGATTCAATCTCAGGTCATTTGCTTCTGAAATCCAGCTCTCTTTCCATTCTGCCATGAGAGTTTTACCTGTTTGTTGTATGCTTTAAATAGATTCAAATGTAGTAGATTCAAAATGTAGAACTAGAAGGGACCATAGAAGCCATTTAGTTGAATCCCTCATTTTAAAGAAGAGGAAACTGAAGTCCAGGGAAGAAAAGTGGCTGAGGTTCTGCTAATTTCTAAAGGGAAGTGTTATTCATTGGTGGACAGTTATCTCTATGGGCAGTGTGACTTCCCTTGTTTTGTATTAACCTGAGAATCAATGTAATATTTGATCGGTATATGTTTGTAAGGAGCACTGGTACCAACACATTGGATAGTTCTAAATTATTTGCCTAATTGGGAGTGGCAAATCAGACAAAGTCCTCTGAGATCATTTTTTTTTATAGAAAGAGTACTCAACTGGGGCCATTCTATCATCACCTCCATTTTCCCCTCATTAGAATATAAGCTCCTTGAGGGTAAAAACTATTCCATTTGTTTATATGTGTACCAACAGTCTTAGCCCAGTGCCGGACTTAATAATAATAAGTTCATAATAAATCCACTATGTGTCTGAAGAGCGCCTTCATGTCAAGCGAGAGCTTCTGACATAAGAAGTCCATAAGTGTTCACTTATTCTATTCTTCCTGTTTTGTCTTGCAATTGAAACCCCAATGGAATCCATTGGGAATATTTTAATAAATTGTATATCCTTCCAGATGAATCAGTTCAATCCATTGAAAGTATGAAACCTGTTCTTGCAGCCAACTGATCTTACCCTACTCACTTGCCGATGGTATGGTTTGAATGTTAATATACTTTATTATAGACCTTCAAATTAGGCACTGTCAAGAGAGATGAAAGGGGGTAGATTTAGATTCAAAGGAACTTTAATTAGACGTAAAGGTCAGCAATGGTGGCCAGAAGTCAATGCATCTGAATTAAGCATAAACTTCTCTAAGAGAATATGCTAATCTTTCATGTAAAGTACTTGTCAGGCTGATCTTGGCACCTATCCACAACAGTTAAACTATTTTCTATGATGAAATTTTAACAAATGGCAATCCCAGGGTAATTTGCCTGTCAAGTGAATGGAATGTCATTTGTTTCTACAAATGCTAGAAATTCACTTGCTGGCCATCAGAGCATATGTAAGAACCTGGGTATGTGAGATATCACTTTCCCTCTAAAGTCGAGAATTTGGTTATGCAGAGAGATCAGCTGGCGAACTTAAGTGTTTGTTCCAAATGAACACCAGTCAATGTGATTTGTTGATCTTTTTTTTTTTTGTTTGTTTGTTTGGTTTTGTTTTGTTTGTCAAAGGAAAAAAAACCTTGCAGGTACTATAAATTATTCTTTATTATCCTTTAATTAGGCTACTCCTAGAGATGCTCAGTTATAATAGCTGTTAATATTTCTGAAAGTTAAATTAAGATTCTACACTGTTAGTGAGCAAACTCATTAAAGACATGAAAGGATGACAGGATGAAAAAGGATTTACATTTGTAGAATATCCTGTAAAATTATTAGAAGTGACAGGTTCCATTTTTTTTGATGCTGGAATCAAGGTAGCATGTCTAAACCATAGTGACACCGTGGTTGGATTCTGCATAGCTGAGAACTAATAGGAAATTAATAGACTGTAATACGGGCCTATTGAATTTGCCATAAGGGTGATACTTTGATGTGTAAGAACAGAAGGCATAATTTCAATCTTTGTTTAGTGTCCTGGACAGCTAGCCTCACTAGCATCTAAGTATGGGCAGGATTAGAAATGTGATGGATAGTCCCACAGTACCTTCCTGACAGCTTTTCTGTTCAAATACAAATTTCTGTCACAGCCCCAGAATGTTTGAAGGAGCATTTGGAGATGAAATATCGTAGCTGCAACAAGCCCAGTGTGAAGCTATTATGTTTTGAAAGGAAAAATAATTACAAACTGTACATCTCCTCAGCACATATCTGTATTAATAATGCATAGTAATAAATACACTGGAGTATACTAATGAAATGTTATTGAACATTAAAGTTTTGGAAACCATAGGGTTATGAATCTGTCAAGAAAAATGTCAATGCATCTGTCTAGTTGGATATTTCAGTACCTGTTTTAGGCAAATAAATATTTGGGAGAGTTGGGAGAGACCGTGATTTATATCACCTTTCATAATGTCTACTCAGTCCCTTAAAAAAAAAAGAAATTTGAGATATTTCTAACCTGATTTTAATCTACAATGATCAATACATCCATCTATGTCCCCTTCTCCCTATGAAAGTGTTCAACTTGACTCCCAAGATAATGTTGAGCTGTACAAAATGTTATCTGAAAGTCTTTCTAGGAAACATCACTATTTTCACATGACTGTTGCATCATTCCTTTCAAATGAATAATTTTCCTCATTTCTCTAAAACAGAAGCTAAGTAAGAGCAGTGTTCCATGACCCATGGACTGAGTCCTGGAAATCCTTTCCACAGCATTGCTCTCCTTGTGTATTGGTTTGATCATCCATGTAGAAGTTGCATTATCTTCCTATGTTGTTTCTTCAGGTGAGTGTTCTCTTAAAAATCAACAAACGGTTTGTTGTAGAAATTCCCAGGATGCCATAGGAGCAAACCATATTCCTTCTTGCTAAAGGGCATAACTGGATTTCTGCTAAGGTAAAGAGTAAGTGATTTACTCAATTCTTCTTTGGTAAAACAATACAAATTTCTTCAACATTGCCCCATGGCCTACTCTTTGAGAACATAAGACCTATAACAGTGGGGCAGGCCAGTCATTCATCCAGTGCAGCTGTCCAACTGTGAAAGTGGTATCAATGAATATTTGGGAAAGACTACAGTAACTGAACTTCATGACGCTATTCAGGAAGTGGTCAAGAAAATAGGACAATCAAAGAAGTGTTAGAACAACTGCTTGTGGAGGATGAGGTTGAAGATAATCTTATTTTGCTTCTGCTTTCTCTGCCAAGTGGAAGGATCTTTTGATGAGAAAGGATACAATCAAATTGACTCATAGTGTGTTGTCCTTCATGAGTTCATATCACTTGCCCCAAATGAACGACATCCTCAAAAACAGAGAAGACTGGAAAATGTGACTGGAGCTCATTGTCAATAATATTTGAAAGACAGTGAAGAAAAAGAAGGGCAGCACAGAATTCAGAAGGGGCAAATGTTATCCTGAGTTTCAAAAAACAGGAGGAAATTTGAGTGCAAACTAAAGGGCAAATATGTTGTCTTTGGTTCTTGGAAAATGTTCAACTCTATTCCTAAACAGATGATTAGTGGATGTCTAGAAAAAGGAAGGGGTGAGCACAGAAAACCAGCATGGTTTTATTAAGTTATGCTAGACAAAATATGTGTTCTTTTTTGGATAAGGTTGCTAATGTAATAGTGCAGGGGAGGGTTGTTTGTGTACATACAGTCTACCTATATTTTTTAGCAAAGTACTTTGTAATGTCTCTCCCTGTCTTATTATGGAAAGATATAAGATGTAGATTAGGTCAAAGATGTGGATGTGGAAGATGTGGATGTGGAAAGATATGGAAGGAAGTGGATTAGGTCAAAGCTTCTTAAATTATGGGTCACAACCCCTTATGGGATTACTTAATTGAATGTGGGGGGGTCGTGAACTTATGATTTATTATCTGTGGATGTTTGATTTGTATACCTATATATCCAGGGTCACCAAAAAGTTCTTGGGCAAAAATGGATCATGAATGGAAAAAAAATTAAGAAGCCCTGATAGTAAAATTCCCTAGACTGTGGAAATTGGTTGAATTCCTAGACCCAAAGAGCATTAATGGTTCAATATCAACTTGGACAATCTCCAATGGGCAATTCCAAGGATCTGTGCTTGGGTTTGTGCGTTTTTTTTTTTTTAATAAGTGACGTGGATAAAAGGATAAATGGGATGGTTGTACAATTTGTGGATGGCATGAAGCTGGAAGCAATGGTTCCATGTTAAATAACAATTAAAAAAACACTTGACAGTTTGGAACATTGAACTGAATCAATTTAGGTGAAATTTAATGGGGATAAATGTAACACCATTTGGCTTGGGTTCAAGATATCAGCTTCACAAGTACAAAATGGAGAGCAGTGTCTAGACAGTAACCAGCCTGGAAAAAATGGGATGGGAGTGGTATTTGACTCTGCTCTCTTTATAACATTAGTGCAGTGTGATATAGAATAGGGTAAAATAGTCTTCATCTCAGATCATGTCTGGAGTACTAAAGTCTAGTTCTCACCACCACTTTAGGGAAGGATAAGGAAACCCCCCAGGGAATGTTATATAATGTTTACTGAGCCCAGATTTTTGTAGGCAAGAAGACCGAGATTCACATCTTGCTTCTGTAACCATGGTTAAATCCCTTAACCTATCAATGCCCCAGGCACTCTAAGCTATAAATAACAGATGACTATAAACTATATTAGTGGGAAAAATTTCCCACCAGGAGTTCCCCCTATTGAAAACATTAATGGATATGAAAAAAGAAAAGAAAAGAAAAGAACTACACTGTCCAAAGGAAGGCAACTGGAATTGTAAAGGGCTATTGTGTTTGAGGTTTAGTTGAAAGGACTGGGGATCACAGTAACAGCAGTATTGTAAGGATGATCAACTGTGAAAGACATAGCTGCTCTGATCAAGACAATGATCCAAGACAATTCCAAAGGACCCATGATGAAAAATGCTATCCACCTCCAGAGAGAGAACTGACAAACTCTGAATGCAGATTGAAGCATACTTTTTTTCAACTTTATTTTTCTTGGGATTTTTTGTCTGTTTTCTTTTGCAACATGGCTAAAATGGAAATATGTTCTGCAGGACATCACATATATAATTCATATAAAATTGCCTTCTCCAGGAAGGGGAAGTACAGGAAGGAGGGAGATCATTTGAAATTTAAAAATTTTAAAAATGAATATAATTTTATGTGATTGGGAAATATAAAAGGAAATAAACATGCATATATGCATGAGTTCATGTATGCAATTCTACACACATATGTAGACACACATACATTTGAAAAATGACTGGCGGCCCAATCCTGGGCAAGAGAAGAGGTAATGGAAAATGATTATCTCCCAGGGGAGAGAGATAGATGGATTCTACTTGGCCTTATTGGACAGAATCAGGACCAGTGTTTGGAAATAGCAATGAGGAAGATCCAGATTTATTGAAAAGAACTCCCTAAAAATGAAAGCTGTCTCAACAAATAGATATCCTAGGAAGCCCCCTCTCTCTGGAGGCTTGTAAGACAAGGCTGACTGGTGACCACCTAAGAAGATAATTGGAAAAACGATCCTTTGTCACTGTGAGACTAGTTGGCCACCGAAGTCCTTTCTACATGTCTGAAATTCTCTAATTCTGTGTTATTCTTCCTTCTACTTTGTGCATTCACTGTCTTCTCTTCACCACCTGAGAAGGATATGATATCGTTGATTTCTACTTAATTATTGAACAACTGAAACTCATTCAATCCCCAGCATTATCCTAGCTATCATTCAAAAGCATTATTCTTAATTTGTCTCCTGATAGCAGGGATTTTTAACCTCTTTTGTTCCATAGACCCCTTTGACAGTCTAGGGAAGGAAGCTTATGGACCCCTTCTCAAAATAATATTTTAAGTACATAAAATAAAATATAAAGGATTATACAGGATATCAGTGATATTGAAACACTTAAATATATATATATATATACATATGCAAGAATATGTACTATATATATATATATACACACACAGGTATATGTATGCATATATATATATATATATATGTAAATACACATTTATTTTGTATACGTATATCTGTAGCTATATCTATATATGGTGTGGTGAGTACACAACACCTCCACCCCCAAATTCCTTTAAGATGGGAGTTCTTCTTTTTCTTCATTTTTAACACATTTTGCTCTGTGAATCATGTTGAGAGAGAAAAATGAGAGCAAAAGGGAAAAACCATGGGAGAAAGAAAAAAAAGCAGAAAAAAGAAGTGACTGTAGCATGTGTTGATTTACATTCAGTCTCTTTTGTTCTATTTCTTGGGGCAAATAGCATTTTCTGTCCAAAGTCTATTGGGATTGCTTTGGATCTCTGACCCACTGAGAAGAACCAAGTCTTTGATAGTTGATCATCTCACATTCTTGCTGTTATTGTGTAGAATGTATTCCGGGTTCTGCATGTTTCACTCAGTAAACATCAGTTCATGTACATTTTTCCAGGCCTTTCTAAAATCAGCTTATTCTTCATTTTTTATAGATCAATAATATTCCCTTATCTTCATATACCACAACTTGTTCAGCCATTCCCCAAGTGATGGGAATCTACTCATTTTCCAATTCTTTGCTACCACCAAGAAGAGCTGCTACAAACGTTTTTGCACCTGTGGGTCCTTTTCCCTCCTTTATGATTTCCTTGTGATACAGAAGCAGTAACAACACTGCTGGGTCAAAGGGTATGCACAGTTTGATAGCCCTTTGAGCATAGTGCAAAATTGCTCTTCAGAATGGTTGGTTCATTTAACAACTTGACCAACAATGCATTAGTATCCCAGTTTTCCCACATACCCACCAACATTTATCATTATCTGTTCCTATCATCTTAACCAATCTGGGAGGTGTGAGGTGGTATCTCAGAATTGTTTTAATTTGCATTTCTCTAATCAATAGTGATTTAAAGCATTTTTTTCATATAACTATAGATGAATTTAATTTAATCTGAAAATTGTCTGTTCATGTGCTTTGAAAGATGGGAGAAAAGATGAGAGTTCTTAATGTAGGAGCTATGCATTTGTGTGTGTACTTAGAAAAATAACAATAAGATAGACAAACCATCGGATTATTGAATTAAAAAAACAACAAATTACCAGTATCAAAAATGAAAAGGGTGAATTCCTCACTAGTGAAGATAAAATTAGAACAATTATTAGTACCTATTTTACCCAATTACATGCCAAATGATTCTAACAATCTAAGTGAAATCGATGAATATTTACAAAAATATAAATTTCCCAGATCATCAGAAAAGGAAATGGAATATTTAAATAGCCCTATCTTAGAGAAAAGAAATTGAATAAGCCATAAATGAGCTCCCTAAGGAAAAAATCCTCAGGACCAAACTAATTCTACCAAATATTTAAAAAACAATTAAGTTTAATACATATAAATTATGTGGGAAAACAGACAAAGAAGAAGTCCTACCAAAATCCTTTTGGTGCTGATACCTAAATCTAGGAAAGCAAAAAAAAGAAAAAAATTATAGACCAATTTTCCTAATTAATATTGATATAAATATTTTTAAAAAATTCTAGCAAGATTATAGCAATATATCACAAAACAATCCACTATGATTAGATGGCATTCATACAAAAAATTCAGGGCTGACAATATTGGGGAAAATGATCAGCATAAATGTTCATATCAATAACACAAACAATAAAATTGTGATTATCTCACATTAAAAAAAAACTTTGTATAAAATACTATACTCATTCCTATAAAAACTGTAGAAAGCCTGGGAATACATGAATTTTTCTTTAAATGAATAAATAGTATCCCTCTAAAACCACCAATAAGCATTATATGTAATCTAATGTAAGCTGGAAGCTATCACAGTAAAATCAGGGATGAAACAAAGAAGCCCATTATCACTGCTTTTCAATATTGAATACAATACAATATTGTATTCAATTCAATATTGAATCAATATTCAATTAGCGATATTGCTAACAGAAATGTTAGCAGTAGCAATAAGAGAAGAAATAATTAAAGACATTAAAACAGGTAGAAAAGAAACAACAGTATCTCCCTCAGTGGATGATATGATGCTATACTTAGACAATCCTAGATAATCAATTAAAAAGCTAGTGGAAATAATTAAAAAATCCTCAGCATTTCTATATATTACCAACAAAGTCCAACAGTGAAAGCTAGAAAAAGTTCATTTAAAATAACTATAGTTAATATATAACACTTAGGAGTTTACCTGTCAAGACAAACTCAGGAATTATATAAAGGAAATTACAAATCACTTTTCTCAAGTATAAACTTAGATCTACTCAGTTGGAGAAATATTAATTGTTGAAGGTAGGCTGAGTCAACATAATAAAAATGACAGCTGTACTCAAATTAAGTCATTTATTCACTGCCATTCCATCAAACAACTAAAAACTATTTTACAGAGTGAGAAAAAATAGTAACACAATCTAGCTGAAAAAAAAAAAAAAGAATGCCAGGAATATCAAGGGAATCAATGAAAAAATATGAAGGTAAGTACTATTGCAGTACCAGATCTCACAGTATATTATAAGCTGGTAGTGGGTAAGGAATAGAGTAGTAAATCTGTCAAAGAGATTAGATACACAATTTTTGTTGTTCAGTATTTTTTTTCAGTTATATCTGATTCTTTGGCAGATCCTGAAGTAATTTGCCATTTCCTTCTCCAGGTTATTTTACAGATAGGGAAACTGAGGTAAATGGGATTAAGTGACTTGCTCAGAATCATAAAGCAAGTAAGTGTCTGATTATGGATCTGAATTCAAGAAGATGAGCATTATTAACTCTAAACTTGGTTCTCTTTCCACTTTGTCTCCTAGCTGCACCTAGTTATACAATATAGAGTAGAAAATGATGTTAGTAGTTGAGTGTTTGATAAAGGCAAAGATCCAAGCTTTTGGGAAAATAATTCACTATTTGACAAAAAAAAAGTTGGGAAAATTAGGAAACAGTTTGGCAGAAGCTAGGTATAGACCAACATCTCACACTGTATATACCAAGTGAAGGTCAAAATGGGCACATTACTTAGACCTAAAGGATGATAACAGAAACAAAATTGGGAGCATGTTATAAGATTATTGTGTTAGGGAAAAATTTATGACCAAGCAAGAGGTAAAATATTATGATATGTAAAATGGATTATTTTAATTGCATTAAATTAAAAAGGTTTTACACAAACAAGATTAGAAAAAAAGAGAAAACTGGGAAAAAATTTGTGTAGCAAATTTCTCTACTAAAGATCACCTTTTTCAAATATATACAGAAGTGAATCAAGTCTGATTCTCCAACTGATAAGATAAGAACAGATAGTTTTCAGAAGAAATCAAATGTCTGTAGTCATATAAAATGTTCTAAATCATTATTCATTATAAAATGCAAATTAAAACAGTTTTTATCGCCTTACACCCATTAGATTAGATAGTATGACAGAAATGATTTTACATTTGTTATTTTAATAAATGACATGTTATTTTAAACAAATGTTGGAGAGGGAATGGGAAAATGTGGCATTAATATACTCTGATGGAGTTGTAAACTGACCCTACTGTTTGTAATTATGCTCAAAGGACTATAAAACTTTGCATTGACCCATAATACTATTACTAGGTCTGTATCCCAAAAAGATCCAAAATATGTACAAAATTATTTATAGCAGTTCTTTTTGTGGTGTCAAAAATTGGCAATCGAGGGGATACCCATCAATGAGGGAATGGTTTAACAAATGATTATATGGATAGTATTGTAATGGAATATTATTGTGCTATAAGAAATGACAAACCAAGTTCTTTGTAAAAAATCTGGGACGACTTATCTGAACTAATGCAAAGTGAACGACCAAAGTCAGGATAACAATGTATACAGTAACAGCTGTGTTGTATGATTCAACTCTGAATGACTTAGTTATTCTCAGCAAGACAACTCTGGATGATTCAGAATGAAAAATGCTATCTGCCTTTAGAGAATATAGATCAAAGCATACTTTTTAATTTTCTTTTTCTTTCTTTTATTTGGTCTAACGTTTTTCTCTTTTGCAACATGGCTGATATAGAAATATAGTTTGCATGACTGCATGTGTTTACTCTATATCGAACTATTTGCCTTTTCAAAAAGTGGTGAAGGGAGGGAGAGAGGGAAGAAATTTAAAACTCAAAAATTATTCTTAAAATTTTGAATTGTTTTTAAACATAATTGAGAAAAAAATAAAATAAAAATATTTTGAGTATCATAAAGCTATTGTATTGTATTGTAAGTATTGTAAGATTCATTTTGAACTCTGTATCTTTTTCGTAGCTTAAAAGCACTGACTTAGTGGGGCAGCTAGTTGGTATAGTAGGTAGAGCGCCAATCCTGAAGTCAGGAGGACCTGAATTCAAATCTGTCCACAGGTACTTAACACTTCATGGCTGTGTGACCCTGGGCAAGTCACTTAACCCCAATTGCCTCAACCAAAAAAAATACTGACTTAGTGAGGATGAGATTATTTGCTATCAATAAATGTATTATTTATATTTAGGAAAAGTATTGGATAAAAGAGCAAGATGTTTCACTTTCTGCTATCCTCATTCCTTATTTAATCTGGTATTTAGGTAATTGTTTTCCATCATCACATTTTTCCTTTTAATATCTATGTTGTTTTTAGCTGTTTTCCTGGAATCTTGGAACTATTAAAAACTAGTAATATAACACATACTGTCTTATCTGGATCATCAGAAAAAAACCAATTTGGAGTTACACACTATATTTCCAGATTTATATAGTACAGTATAAAACTATACTAAGAACTTATGTTTAGATTAGGTTTATGGGTACTGATTTCATCAATAGAGTTCCTTGTTATTTACACGAATGCATTCTTGTCTCTTTGAACTTCCTGGTTTTCTCCAATTATTAGTAAAGGAATTACTGCAAAAATAGAATATAAATGCACACTCATTATTTAACATGTACTTTGCCAAAGAAGACAGGCAATCATGTCCATGGTGTATCATAATTATAAAGGGTATTCAAGAATAGTATCTAGGCCACTAAAAAGCCAACTTTTCAGGAATATTATCAGTTTAAACTAATCTCAATTGATTCTCTAATTTGCGCTTTTATGCATATAGAAAGAAAAATAGAGAGCACTTCTGTGTTTGCCTTTCTACTATTACATTTTTTTTTCATTCCTCATAGACCTCTAAGATTCCAAAGAACACTGACAAATGCTGATGGTGGACTAAGCTACAGGTCAACAAGTATATGTATGTGTTAGTTTGACTCTAGATTACAAGGAAGAGAAACAGAGTCTCCTGTACTGCTTAGTTCTAGCTGTGGGTTTGTTTTGGGATTAATTTACTATATTAATAAACAAACCCCATAGTTATACTGATAAATGTTTAACAAGTGGATCTCTGAACAAAAATACATATGACATTCTTCTAAACTTAATCTGCATTATTAATATATTCTTCATTGTGTAAATGTAGACAATTCAGCTCCAAGTTATGATATTTTTAAATTTTGAGGTATAGATACTCACACTGAACTTTCAAAAATCAGTTCCCTGAAGTGTGTTGGATTTAACTGGCTATAGCACATTAGTGAAGCTATACATGCCTGAACAATACTACAGCATAAGAATTGAGAAGCTTCCTTCCACAGGCTGTTGTAGTCTCAGCTGGTTCTGTTTTCTGAGATGGGAAGCTACTTATGTGGCAGTCTCAGAATTAGCCCTGCCCAGAATTGCAAGCTGGGTCTGCCTCCCCCCAGCACTTGAATATATATGTTTTATACTGTTTCAGTTCCAGTATCTTAATAGAATCTTGCTGGAGCAAAACCAAAAGTAGAATAATTACTAATATATGTATGGGCCTCCTTTCTGCCCTGAAAAACTGGACTGGGGTAGGCTAGGGAAGTGGAGGCCTGCCATTGTCAATCTGCCACAAGGTGGAAGGGATTTCCTCTTCCATCCTTTTCTTGGCCCTCTCATAGTCGGTCCTCAAACTATGGCCCATGGGCCAGATGTGGCAGCTGAGGACATTTATCCCCCTCACCCAGGGCTATGAAGTTTCTTTATTTAAAGGCCCACAAAACAAAGGTTTTGTTTTTACTATAGGTCTGGCCCCAGTGAACTGGCCCCCTGTTTAAAAAATTTGAGGACCCCTGGATGATGCCATTGAAATATTACAGCGCCTCAAATCATTTATCAAATTTTGAAAATACCTATCTTTTTAATACCATCACATGCCTATCTCTGTGTCTCCCTCTTTCACACCTCCCCAGTCACTAAATAATAAAGCACATCAAACCACATACTTATAAGAAATCAGATATGTAAGCCAGTGATTCTGCTCATTAAAATAAGAAGCACAAGAGAACTTTAAAGAAGTAAACTTTGGAATCAATCTCTACCCTCTAACACAAAGAGAGAGGAGGAGTTTCAGGGCCTTCTATTTCTGGTGCTTATTGTACTATAAGGAAAGTTGTTTCTAGGTATGATAATTTTGTAAAAGAAGAGATTAATAAAATTGAAAGTAAGGAAAGTATTGGACTAATAAGCAAAACTAAGAGTTGGTTTTATGGAAAAAACCAACAAAATAGATAATCCTTTAGTTGATTTGATTAGAAAAAGGAAAAAAGAAAATCAAATTGCCAATATCAAAAATGGAAAGTGTGAACTTGCCACCAATGAAAAGGAAATTAAAGCAGTAATTAGCTGTTTTGCTTATAAACCTGTTAGTCTAAGTAAAATGGATGAACACTTACAAAAATATAGTTCACTTAGATTGAGAGAGGAGGAAATAAATTACTTAAATATTCCCATTTTAGAAAAAGAAATTGAACAACCTCTTAATGAACACCCTGGATATGATTATTTTAGAGAAGGGCTGAGTAATCCCCATCCCACTCCACTGTATGTGTTTTCATGTCAATTTGAATGACAGATGTTGAACTTCAAAGGAAGGGAGAGCAGTACAAAAATGAAAATTATTGTTAACAACAAATCTATCCCTGCCCCATACTATACCTGTTATTTAGTAGAAATTGGGAGTATCTAGTGAGGAAACTCCCTCTTTCACATAAGTCAGCCCTGATTGTTAATGGCACTTCGCAATGTGCCATCTTGGAGAGTTGCCCAGGGTGAGGCTAAGTGATGTTTCTTAGTCACATAGCCAGGGGTTAAAGGGTATTTGAACTATATCCTTTGTGATTTCAAGACTTAATTTTCCATGTCATATAATACTGTTTTTTTTTTTCTGAGGCAATTGGGGTGAAGTGACTTGCCCAGGGTCACACACAGGGTCACACTCAGTCATTATTAAGTGTCTGAAGTTGGATTTGAATTCACTTCCTCCTGACTTCAGGGCCAGTTCTCTATCCACTGAGCCATCTAGCTGTCCCCTACTATCTTTTGCCGACACAGATTGCCTTCCTAATTATGAATGCTCTAGATAAGGGTGCACACAGGACCTACTAGAATTCTTTTGGTCTTAAGGGATCTACTTGTGGAGCCATTGGTAATTCTAGCTATTGCTGGCTATTCGGATCCTGCCAACCCCCCACCTCACCTCTGCCAGAGAGTTCACTCGACTCACACTGTATCACTATGTAAATTCCAGATCAACTCCCCTAATAATTGAGAAAAGATTTCAGACTCAGAAGTAGTTTGTTTGTCTGGATAACATGTGAAGGCTCCGTTACAGTTTGACTTTGACATTTCACTTATTTATCTTTTTGTCCTTGGTTGTTCCATTATAACTGTTGAAGTTAACTGATTTCAGAATACAACTAAGAGCCATAAAGATATGCCTTAAGTTCAATTTATGGCTCAATCTTGAAACAACATGATAAATGTTTTGAGATTACACTGAGTAAGATCTTCAGAACCACTAGTAAATATTTTATATGTTATCTATCTCTTTAGAACCCATTGTTGCAGTATCTGGGGATTTCTTGGCTAT
Organism: Antechinus flavipes; assembly: GCF_016432865.1. Classification (NCBI taxonomy): domain Eukaryota; kingdom Metazoa; phylum Chordata; class Mammalia; order Dasyuromorphia; family Dasyuridae; genus Antechinus; species Antechinus flavipes. Next base: position 48,889,022 of record NC_067404.1, read on the forward strand.
GATGATCAATTTACTAAGGCCTCTTAGCACAGTCATGGGCCTGCCTGCTCCCATATTTCCTGAACCATAAAGACTTCTTTCTAAGCTCTTGTAATTCAGTTTTCTTAAGAAGTATACCAACCTCGGACAGGAAGGAGAAAGAGAGAGCTAAGCCAGCCGACCATGAGAATCCATACCTGTGCATATGCATGTCCATGTACATATCCTTCCCACCCCCCCAGCCTGTCACTCACATGTGAGCCCATGCATCTTTCATTTTGGAAAAAATAACCTGTAATAATAGCAGGAGACCAAGGTCCCTTAGCTGCAAAGAAGTTTATCATTCAGCAATGGACTCAAGTAAGTAGGACATTGCTGCTCTTGCTCAAAAGAATGTTCTGGAAACTACTGTTGTCATGGACCTTTCCTGAGAGCTATTCTGTAATAAACCCTTAACATTGCCCTGTTGTTGTTGTTTAGTCATGCCCAACTCTCGGAGATCCTCTTTGGGGTTTTCTTGGCAAAGATCGTGAAATGTTTTGCCATTTTCTTCTCCAGCTCCTTTTACAGATGAGGAACCTGGGGCAAATAGGGCAAAGGGGTTGCCAAGGGTCACACAACCAGTAATTATCTGAGACCGGATTTGAACTCAGAGATGAATCTTCCTGATTGTAGACCTGATAATGTATCCACTGAGCCACCTAACTGCATCTCATTGTTTGGTAGACTTCCAAATTTTACTTATATTCTTTAATGATAGTAGTTATCCTTTGTATTTTATTTTATTCATTTAAAACCATTACTCTAAGGAGTCCAATCATAGGCTTCATCAGATTTGACAAAGGGGTCCATGACAAAAAAAAAAAAACATACTTAAGAAGTCCTTAGAATTTGAAGGTTTTCCTTAGCCCAGCTTATTCAGCCATGTTCTTGCCTTGCCTGTTTTGTTTCACCTTTTGTGATTTGGATCAACAACCCTTAGATTGGAGTTCTTACTTGGGGTCTGCGAATTTCTTTTGATAACTGGATTTCACTCTAAACAGTTTCCTTTGGAATTATTTGTATTTTATTTTATGATTTTTAAAAGCAGGATTCAGAGAAAGGGTTTATAGGCTTCCCCAGATTGTTAAAGGGATCCAGAACATCAAATAGTCAAGAATCTTACCTTTCTTTAAACTTTGTAACTGTCAGGTGACAGCAGTGGTCCAGATGCAGATTTTGTTTAGGTGATGATTAAGTCGATAGACTTATAGATGGCCGTTAGTGAAGAACCAATAGAAAAGGCATTTTAAGACTCTCAGCAGATGAAAGCCATAATGATGTTTCTTATATCAAGGAATTGGACTGGCATCCACCATAGGGGTTAACTACATTATGCCGTCTTCTTCTCCTGTGTATAAATTTGTGTCATTAGATATAACTTGCAGCCAGTACAAATCTGCTTTAAGGAAATGCCATGTTATAACATGACTGATGAAAACAACGATACCTTGAAGAGTTTAACACTTGAAATAGAGCCAAAGATGAGCCAGTCAACGAGTGTCATGAATCACATGCTACGCCAAATGCTGGGGATACAAATACAAGCAATAAGAAAGTCAATCCCTGTTCTCAAAGAGTTCTAATGAGGGAAAACAACAAATAAAAGGGAGCTGAAAAGCGAGGAGAAGAGAGGAGCAGGTACCTGCAAGGGTACATGGTGAAATGCAGAGAGGCAGTTGCAAAGCCAGGAGGGAAATGATGCTTTGCAGGCTTGGGCTCATCCCCCCAAAAGGAGGCCTATAAGATATGCACCAATGGCATAGTGGAAGGATTTCTAGAGGGAGAAGGCACCTGAGTTACTCTAGCAAAGGCCGTATTAGGCAGAAATACAACTGGGAGGGAATAAGTCAACCTGAGCCTGTTCCCCAAATGGAGAAGTATATTATGTAAATGCTTAGGAGATAGATTTAAAGGTATTCAGCAACACATGTTGCAGTCCTTCTTTTACAGATAAAGAAACTGAGATAATCCAAGCTATCCCTTCATCATGTCTTTCCTCCCTTTCCACAGCCAAATTGCTCAGGAAAAAGGAAAAGCGAACCATTCATACTACCTGCCTCCATTTTTCTACCTCACACTTTCTTCTCAGCCACCTACAGTCTGGCTTCCATACCCACTGCCAGGCTGAAAGCACTTTGGCCAAGTATACTGATGGTCTTGTGACTGCTAAGCCCAAAGTCCCTTTCTTAGGTGTTGGCCTTCTTAGACCTCCCTTAACTTTGGCATTTGAGGCCATCGACCACCCCTGGCTGTTTTCCTGACCCTGATTTTTTGTATTTCTCTAGTTATCAGACCAGTCCTTTGCAGCCTCATTTACAAGGTCATTGTTCAGGTTCCTTCCCTCCCACATGGATGTACCCAAGATCTCTGGCCTGGGACCTCTTCTTTTTTTCCCCTGCACTCTCAGTGATAGTATCACTTCCAATGGGTTCAGATGCCATTTCTCTTTACTGAATCCCAGTGTTATGTTTAATCATCCTTCATCTCTCTTCTCCTTTTGAACATGTTCACCTAGATGTCCCATAGGTATCCCACATGGAACATATCCTCTTGACCACTAAACCTATTCCTCTTCCTAAATTCCCCCTTTTTTATTGAGTGTCCTTGTATTTTTCTTGCCACCCAGGTTTGCAACATAGGAATCATTCTTAGGTCCTCATTCTCACTGTCCCCTTCTCCTTCTCCCCTTAATTATCAAATCTTGTCAATTCCATCTCCATAATTATCTTTCATTTTTTCATCTGCTTTTCTCAACTTATGCCACAACCATTCTAATACAGGCCCTCATCACCTCCTAGTCTATTGGAATAGCCCCCTACTTGGGCTTCCTACATCAAATCTTTTCCCTTTTCTTCCATACAAGTACTAAACTATTATTTCTAAATCATGTCTAATCATATCACTGCTCTGCCCAAAACCATCAGTGGTCCTTAGTATCTTGTAGATTAAATGTAAACATTTCTGACATTTCAAGACATTCATAATTGGGCACTGCTCTATCTGGGATAAACATGCTGTATTTCCCTCATGTCCTCTACACCCCAGCCAAACCATTCTATTTGTTGTTCCCTATGTGGATCTTTCTCTCTTCCAATTTTGTTCAGGATGTTCCAGCATCCAGAATTCTCTCTCTTCTCCCTCTAAAAATCCTGAGTGCCTTCAAGGCTTTACTCAAAGGCTACCTCATTCAAGAAGCCTTCCCCAATTTCCCCCACTCTTACTGTGCCACCCCCTCCCAGCATTGACTTTAGATCTGTGTATGAGCTGTGCATTACCTTATCTATGTGAGGAAACCCTCAGTAATAATAGAATAATAATGAAAATGACTAAGATTAATGTAATACTTTAGATTTTGCAAAATGTTCATGTTATCTCAGTTGATCTGCACAGCAACCTGAGGCAGGTTTTATTCCTCTTTCTATTTTACAGATGAGGCAACTGAGGCCGATAAAGGCTAACTGACTTTCCCAAGGTCTTGAAACTAGTAAATGCTTTCTTCCAAATTTGAACTTCAGTTTTCCTCATGCCAAGTTCATTCCTCTAATCAATAAACTCCTTGAGGTTACAAAATGCCATTTTTGTCTTTGTGTACCCCTTGACTTTAAAACTGAATGCTTCGTAGAGGATTGCAGGCTTGAACCAAACAGAACTCAATAATACCTGAGGACATTCAGTGATTGGCTACCTTGACACTGTGTCACACACTTCGTTTGGGACAGAGTCAGCTCTAGAACTAATATCTCTTGACTCTGAGTTGCATATATCTCCAAAGCTGCTCAGAGAGGATTGTTCTATGGGAGTAAGCTATAGATTCTTCTTCTGATGTATTTAAAAGGTAATACTTTTTTGCTAGAAATAAAATTAAATAGGAAGAACAAGATCAAGTTTAAGAAATGTGCTTATTTCTAGTCATTTTTCTTTGGAACTGTATCTTAAAACTGTACAACTTTGAAATACTCATAGATATTCTGAGCAATTAATTTTCCAGAATAGTCACCCTTAGAGGGTATCAGTGGAATTTCCCTCTTCCATAAATTTATCTATGTATATATATACACAGATGTAGTAGGCTAAAGATATGTTAAACTCAGATACTGGCTTTCTTGTAAGAAAGGATTCCTGGGAAAGAGGAGGATTGGGGAGGGATACATGCTTGCTAAATTCTTATCAACTGCTTGATTGATCCACTGTTACCTTTGGTTTTTCCTCTGAAAATATGGAAATCTCAGCAGTAGCCTCTCTCCATTTCCTCGATACTTTTTTGCATTTCTTCTATGTATATTTCCACAATTACTTTGTTGCACAAGAAATATCAGTTCAAAAAGAAAAAAAAAACATTTCTGTACATGTAGGTCCTTTTCCATTTTTGTGATCTCTTTGGACTACAGACCCAGTAGAGACACTGATGGATCAAAGGGTATACGCAGTTCGATAGCCCTTTGGGTATAGTTCCAAATTGCTCTCCAGAATGGTTGTATAAGTTCACAATACCAACGACACAATACAAATACCAACAGTGCATTCATGTCCCAGTTTTCCCACATCCCCTCAAACATTTATCCTTACTTTTTCCTGTCATCTTAACCAATCTTAGAGGTATGTAGTGGTACCTCAGAGTTGTCTTAATTTTCATTTCTCTGATCAATAATGATTTAGGGCATTTTTTCATGTGATTAGAAACGGTTTTAATTTTGTCATCTGAAAATTATCTGTTCATAGACTTTGACCATTTATCAGTTGAAGAAAGGCTTGTCTCAATACTTTTTTTCACAGGAATCCTAGGGGGTAAAGTCACAAGAAACTTTAAGGGTGACCAGATTCAAATGCTTCATTTTTACAGATAAGAAAATCGAGACCCGCAGAGTGATTTTGTGATTCTGTGAATTCTCTTCTCAGAGGTCATCAGTGACTTCTGAAATGGTCAATCCAGTAGTCTCCTTGAACATTATACTCCATTCATCAATGTTAACTGTTCTTTTTGTGTGGATGAGGTTTCCTCCCTTGGCTTTCCCAGCTCATCTCTTATTTATCTGATTGCTCCTTCTCAGTCTCATTTGGTGGATCATGACCTCTCTTCCCTACTAATTATGGGGGTCCCTATTATTTTGTCCTAAAACTTTTTCTCATATCCTCTCCTGAACTTAGTCTAGTTATTACTTATCTGTATCTCAATTCCACTTGTGTATATCCAGTTCTAATCTATCCTGAACTCCTACTTTGCATCTTATGTCCCACCCCAAATGAAACATTTTAAAAATGGAAGCCATAGTCTTCTCTTTCTCTGAACTTCTCAGTACCACTAAGTTATCATTCCCATAGTCTTCAAATCTCATGAATCTTTTTTGTCTTTTTCTTTTCCCTGCTTTTCCCCTGCCTTCTCTAATCCATCCAGTTTCTATTTTCCCTTCATTGTTTTCACATCACAACTTTCTTTTCACTCATTCTGCCAAGACCCTGATTTAGTCCCTCAACCGCTCTTGCCTAGACTATTACAATTGCTTCTGAACCAGTTTCCCTGCCTGAAATCTATCCCCTGTCCAATCCATCCTTCACACTTCTGCAAAAGTAATTCTTTTAAAGTTTAGATAGGGCTGACCAGGTAAGTGCCCTGTTCACAATCTCTTCACCATTTCCTTGTTGCTACTATGCCTGAATACAAAGTCTTTAATAGTTCCTTTGTGCCTTTATGATAGAATACAAACTCTTCACCTTGGAGTTTCAAGTCTTCCACCATACTATGGCTCCAAACACCTTGGGGCTGCACCTTACATCATGCCTTTTCACACATTTAAAGTTGCAGATAAACTGGCTTTTTAACTGTTCCCTGAATTTAACCCGCTCTCTAGTCTCCTTGTATTTGTGCAGAGGGTTCTTTAAGTCTTCAATTTCCTCTTTCCCCATCTTTGCCATTCTAAACTTTTCCTTCCTGACTCAGTTCACTCATTTGCTCCTGCCATAAAGCCTTTTCTCATCTCCCAATTGGATTTATTCCCAAGTTCCCTCAATACTTTGCTCAGATCTAAGGCTTCTTCCACTTCTTGATGTCTGATCTTTATGGTCCCTCCATTGTCCCTGTTATATTCTTTCTTTATATTATATATTTATTTGTGTACATATCATGCCCTCACCCATAGCCTAAAGAAGAATGGGATTTTGGCATTAAAAAAATCTTTTAATGTTTAATTTTTAATCTTAATTTTTTAAATCTTATCCATTGTACCTACCAGAGTGTCTTGCACAAAATAGGTGCTCCGGTATTCTGTCTACTATACACCGTGCTGCCTTTTAATTTTGGTTTACTCTTGCCCATTCTAGACTGTAGTTAATATGAATCTCCAAGTATTCATAATATACTATCTCTCCAGACAGACTCTTCCCCATCCCACCTCCATATAATTCAGCATGCTTTCTTCACTGGTATGAAATCTTGCTCTAGTCTGTTCCTTAAGGGAACCTGAACCAGGTAAATAACACTGAGGAAGCTCACAAGTAGATTGGTAATGAAGTCACAAAAATCCTCATTTCTCCTAGAGCTCCCAGCAAGTATAGACCAGTATGGCCAGACAGACACTGTGGTAATTCAGCATCTATTTTTCCTGAGCTATTTGGGGACACATACAAAAAAGACCAAATAATCAAAAGAAAACGAATCCTTGACCCTTAGCTCACATAACTCAAAGGTAGCTGGACTCATTTTCTTTGAGTGTTTCAAAAAAAAATCACTTTTTTTGGCAGAATGAACATGGAAAGCTTCAGCGTCCATTGAGATCTCTCCTGACCTCCCCCAATGTAAGGAGGCTGCTTAAGGGACAGAACAAGCAATTAAGAAAATGATTGCTGGACCCTGATGATGACAGCTCTCTAAATGAGGCAAAAATGCTCCCTGGTTTTTGTTGTTGGTTTTTTTTTATCCCCTTTGGATGAGCTAATTGGACATGCATTTTCAAAGTCATACTTGGTTTAATGAAAATAGAGGTCAGGATGTGCTTAGGTCTAGATTCTACTCACCACACAGCTAAATTTCTCTCCTCCATGGGCCTCAGGTCCCCCCAGAGATTTGGTGGTTTAATTTCATACAAATAATTCTCATGAACTGTTGACAGCAGGAACATCTGTAAAATTTTGCATTTCCAAGTGCTCTCTGTCCCCAGTAGCACAAGCTGCTGCTCTCTTTCCTTCTGTGTTGTCTGTACTGTGGACTTTCTCTGCCAACATGATATATTTGAAAAGTAAATAATCCGTAGGGGCTTGGGCAAGGGGAGCGGGGGGGGGGGTGCTAACAGAAACCTGTGCTCTTGAGGTTTATTATCTGTGGACCTTTGAGATGGAATTATAGCCTCCTATTTAGTGAGTGACCTAAAAAGAAGCAGCCCAAGGCTTCAGGGTCCTTCTTTCAGGCTTTAGCTCCATGGCAAAATTGAATTACATCCAAAAAGGAGGCGAAGGTTGAAAAAAATCATTTCCTTACCTTGTTAAGGAAATTGGGAAGCAAAGTCTTTGTGCAATGTTTGGACATGATTTTCTCATCTAGCAATACATTGGTTAGAGATAACAATTTGCCTGGGACTCACAGGGTTGGTGACCTGCACTGCTTCCTTTTCTATCACACAACTATGCGACTGGGTTTGCGTGTTCATTTCAAGGGGGATCCTGACTTCTAAACAGGAGAAATGAGCTCCCCAATTCTTATACTCTTTGGGTCATCATGCTCATTCCATATCCTAGGAGTTTCTACTTATGTAATTGCAATAAGGCCAAATGTACTAGGGAACTTTCCCCACCACCTCCCTCATGTGGTATGGGGGGATCTCAGTGACTGTAAGGAGGACAGAATAGACACAACCTCTTCTCCCTGCCTCTTCTCCTCCACTTCTCCAAGGGAGGCTAATTTCTTCCAAGAGGCAAAGTAAGAGAGGGCAGGGACTAGAGACTATCACTCTGCTGTCCTCAGAGCAGATACACAGATAGAATTATCTCTGTTTCCTTAAATATTATTAGTCTAGGAAATGGTGCTAACTTCTGATTGCTGTCATTATGGCGGGGAAACAAGACCACAGACTTTGTATCCAGGGTTTTCTCCCTTCTCTCCAAAAACCAGTTTCACAATGACTACACATAGCAGTTATCAAAGAAAACCTATTTAAGGAACAACTGGATAGAGGACTAATCCTGGAATCAAGAGGATCTGGAGTCAGGCAGGAGCTGAGTTCTAATACAGACTCAGACTCTTGACACTAACTAGCTATGTGACCTTGGCAAATCACTTAACCCCAATTGCCTTATCAAAAGAAGAAGAAGAATAAGAAACATTTATTCAAATTCTTAGCAAGACAGAAATCAGAGAAAGTCTTCACACTTTTCACTTTTGTATATCTTGGGATATACAAGACCCAGGAGAATGAAGGAGCTTTCCCATTGGAATCCACATAAGTCACCTCAACCGAGAACTAGTTATGGATGCCGCTCAAGGGGAAACTCCCTTGAAGTCTCTAGTGCAGAATTTAGGGACAATGATATGATAGAGCCTGCCAGCTCCTCTCATGTCTTCTCAGTCTATGTTTGAAGTGGCCGTGGCCCTAGCTATTTTGAAGCTAGAAGCCAGAAGCACCTGAAGCAACTTGAAGCTCAAAGAGAACTGAAAAGGTCTCTCTGTTGCTCTTGACACTAATGTCACACTTCTTCTGTAAGAGTGGAGAATTTCTTTCCACCAATCAGGAGAGAATCCCATACTAATGGACTTTCAACTGGGGTTACAGTGACATTCACTTAAAACATTTCCCAGACAGGGGAAAAGTAAGAAAAAACAGATTGATAGATGGTAGATAGATAGACAGAGAAAGACAGATATGAATCATACATGGGATAGTCCATTTATTCATACACAAACAAAAAGATACTAAACATAAAAAATTGTGTTATATATTAACAGATTGATTTGAGTATTTTTCCGAGTCATAACTCATGTACTATTAGTACAGCTTGAGTGGCAAAGATTAGATTTGAGGCTAGGTTTTTTGACTCAAAATCTTGTATTCTTTCCATTACTGTGTAACTGAGCCACAGATACCAGCTCAGATACTTGGCAACTAATTCTGTTATCTTGGGCTAATCATTTCAGTTCTCTGTAGCTCGGTTTCTTCATCTGTCAAATGAGGGAATTAGATTAGACGACTTTTGAGGTTATTTCTAGCACTAAATCCATGATCCTACGAGTCTCTAATACTACTATTATGCTTGTTTTTTCCTCAATTATTTTTCTATTAAAATATCACTAAAATTGTGTTTCAGTAGGCTATATATTGAGAGTGCAATTTAAAGAAAGAAATTTAAATACTTAGGTAAATTTGGATTCCTTTGTCACTAAATTCGCATTTTTGGCAAACATCATTTACCTTAGATTTTGCCTGAATTTTTTTTTTGAATTTACCTGCAACCCTCAGACTCTTAGGGAGTTTTATCTTGAATACCCTTCCATGTTCTAGTTATTTATTTGTTCTTTATTTGTTCTAGTTAAAGAGACAGCTTCCACATTCCCTCTGCATTGTTCGTTTTAGATCACACTTGATTCAGTGATGAAATGCCCAGACTTGTGTGTGGATCACCTATGATTTCACTTGGAAGCTAAAGATCCCATTTCTTGTTTTCCCTGAATTAAATTTTACTTATGACCACAAAAGTTAATTCTGGGAAAGGCCTTAAGAATAATGCTTTACACTTAATAAAGATTTGTCTCTTCAGTTTCTCAGAACTGCTCATCACCTCTCAGTCTCAGAATTCTTGTATTGGTTTCCTTTCAATGACAAAAGCAGAAAGAGAAAGATCAAGGATGCCCAAGTGTTGTTTGTCAGAAGAGCTTCTCCCCAGATGTCCTTTTCTCATAGTAGATTGAGGTGGATTTAGAAGTCAGTGACCAGATCCAAAGAAGCCCTTTAAAGGGTTGTATTAACCTGGATTCATGAAGCTTCTGGAATATCATAATGGAAAAATCCATGTAATGACTCCACTCCCAACAAGCTGAGATTCATATAATACATATCCACTTCCATCCACCAGAGGTTTATTAAGCATTTATATGTCACGCACTGGAGATTTGAAGTGATAAGAAGGAACGCTTGTCTTGAAGAAGCTTACATTGTGCTGGGGGAGGCAGGGAATATGTCATATCAATAGGTAATTAACTACATACTAATATGAGAAGAACAAAGGTCATTCTTACAACTAGGGGAATCTGGAAGGACTTCTTCGAGGCATGGAAGAGAGCCTTGAAGTTCACTAGGATTTATCAGAATTTCTTGGAAAAAAAAACTGCAAAGAAATTAAACCAAGAGTCACACAACTTGGAAAACACTTTCTACCCCTATTCCCCCATGAAAATTCTTTAAAAGAAAAACAAAACTCCAAAGAAGTTCGCAAGGATTTCTGAGAAGTGGAAGTGAGGATGAACTGAGTGATTGCTAATGAGAATTTGTATGTCCAAGGGAGAATCTCACATTCATCCTCTTTGGAGATCTCTTTGGCTAGAAAATGGCATGTATGTATGTATGTATGCATGAATATTTGGAATGAAAGAAAGAAAGAAAAAGCATATATTAATCACTTATTTTGTGTAGGCGGGGTGTTTGTGCTAAGCCCTGAGGATACAAATAACAGCAAAAAAAAAAAAATGCAATTTCTGCTCTTCTTAAAGAGCTCATATTCTGAAGGAGTGAGGTCAATGCAGCAACTATTATGTACATCTGTGATCCATACCCTCAAAGGCCTTATATTCAAAAGAGGGAGACTTATCAGAGAGTAGTATTCAGGTGGGAGAATTTTGGTTTGAGAAGACACAGGACTGGACAGCGGTGACAAATGGGATGTGGATGACCTAACCTTTCCAGGAATGGTGGCAATGCTAATATGACTACAGTTTCAGTACTGGAAAGTGGCCAGGGGAGTGGAAGGGGACCTAAATGGTGGCAGGGGGTCATGCAAAGTCCATTGTACTAGAGGTTGCAGCAGAAGACAGGTCAGAGATCCAGAAAATGGCCATGATAGAACCTGAAGCATCGCTGGATTTGGCTAAATCTGAATACATAGATTGGAGCTAGATTATGAAGGGTTTAATATTTCATACTTAGGAGTTGTTTGTTCTGCATTAGAGATTCTTAACCATTTGTGTATCATTGATCCCTCTGACAGTCTAGTGAAGGCTTCTTAGAAAAAAAATGTTTGTTGCTTATATTTTTAATTGAAGAAAATACTGTTTTAGTTAGAAATTAATGTAAATAAATGAATTTTTTCATCTAAATTCATAGACCTTGTGAAATCTATCCATGGATCCCTCAGATGCCAGGTTAAGAACCTGTGTCCTACAGCTAATAAGCAATTGCTGATGGATCTTGAATAGGGGAGTCACGTATTCAATCTTTAGGAAGGCTATTTTAGCAGCTGTGTGGAAGATGATTTGGAGATTAGAGAGACTGAAACCTAAGAGGCCATTTAGGAGGCTATTATAGTAATCTAAGAGGTGGTGAGGGCCTGAACGAGGGTAGTAGCTGTGTGAGTAGAAAGGGGAGGTAGAATGGATAAAATTTGACAACTGATTGGATATGGAATAAAATCTGTGAGTGAGAGTAAAGAATCTAGCATTACCTTATATATCTTATATACACTCTCTCTGTATCTTACATATCATTGTTTGCTTGTTGATTTCCTTATGAGTCTGTCAAATCAAGAAGCATTTATTCAGTGCTTATTATGTGCCCGCTACTGTGCTAAGCATGCAAATACAAATGAAGCAGAAAAATCACTTCCTGCCCTTCAAGAATTTACATTCTAATGGGGATAGCCCACACATCAAAGGGTGCTAAAAAGAAGATGAGAAGATAAAGGTACAAGAAGAGATGAGGGATAGACAACTTTCTGTGGAGATGAGTCAGGAATACCCTGGAGAGGAATGAGGGCATATTTGCCCTAGGCCTCCTTCTTGAGATGAAGATTCTGGGAGGATTTGGACAGCCAGATGGAGAAGTCATACAGAAAGAAGATGTTTCCAATGTGAAAAGTCACTGGGGCTGGAGCAAGCTTCCCGGGTGAACACATTATTTTGATACAGTTGAGACCAGTCCTTTGGAGATGAATCAGGAGTGCAGCCTAGAGACAAATGCAAGCTCCATTAGTAGCTCTTTGAGGTCAAGGCCCATGTATTTATCTTTCTTTGTATCTTTTTATAAGATTTCTGGGATACAGTAAAGGATTAATAAATGTGTGTTGATGGACAAAAATTAGCTTGGTAATCAAAGCACTTCAAAGACATTTGACATCTAGATAGATGAGGAAGAAATGAAATGTCCTAGTATTGGCTGGATTGGCACTGGACAGAATAGTGAGTCAGGGTATGTATTGCTCAAGAGACCTTTTATCTTCTTCCATTTCCCAGTGTGTCCTCTCTCATTTGACCTTCAGCAACCTTTGCCCCTCCTCCTGACACAAATCCTAATAGCTTGGCAGCTCATCCAGTGTTTAGAAGAGTGCCTAGCACCTAGTAGGTGGTTTAAATAAATGCTTGTTACCTTGGTATTCTTATAGAGTTCCTGCTCTTATAACTGACAAATCCTATTTGATCAATTAGTTCACAGTAAGTTTAAATGTTTCCTTTATATAAAAAAAAATTGAATTCACTTTCAGAGAAGCTTGCCTGGATAAGGCAATGCTTAGTACAAAGGAATGATTGTTAAAACTGTAACATCAGGAATTAATAATGGGGCAGAGCTGGCCAACATCACACCATGTGAGTCACTTTCTTTGCCAACTCACAGGGCTAGTCCTCTGTACATTTTATGTATTATTTTTCTACAATAACATGTAAAATAACTTTAAACATTGATTTTTTTAAAAAAATTGAATTCTAAATTCTCTCCCTCCTTTTGTACCTTTTCCATCCTTATCCATGTGAAGTCATGCAGAACATATTTCCATATTAGTCATGTTGCAAGGGAAAAAAACAGACAAAAAAGTCCAAGAAAAATAAAGTGAAAAATAACATGCTTCAGTTTATATTTAGACTCTGTCAGTTCTTTCTCTAGAAGTGGATAACATAAGTCCTTCGGAATTATCTTGGATCATTGTATTGCTGAGAATAGCTAAGGCATTCACAGTTGGTCATCCTTACGTTATTGCCGTTACTAGTTCTTCTGGTTCTGCTCACTTCACTTCACATTAATTCATATAAATTTTCCCAGGTTTTTTCTTAAACTTCCCTCTTGTCATTTTTTTATAGCACAATAGCATTCTGTCCCAATCTTATACTACAACTTGTTCAGCCATCCCCTAAGTGATGGGCATCCCTTCAATTTCCAATTTTTTACTACCATAGTCCTCTGTATTAATGATAATATCTAATTTTTATCGAACATTAAGCAATCTCTGCCAATCTAGAAAGTGAACCTTTTCCCCTCTGCTTCATCTTTTAAGATAGTCTCACATCAGTTATTCTTCTTACCTGGTATCCCATGATAATTTTCAAAAGATAAAGCAACCAAATCATTTCCATAACCACAAGAGCTGGGAATAAGCTTGCAACCTTATTACAAAGAATTCTGTGCAATAACAATGACTTTCTCATCTTCTATAGATTTTTTAAAATATCCTTTCCTCTGAAAATCTCCTCCTGGAGAAGAAATGTACTGTTTCATAAAAAGAAATCTTCACATAGACAGTAATCTGTGATTAACAGTAGTCAGGAGAATAAGTTACTGCAGGTAAAGACAAGTCTTGGCTTGAAGCCTAAAGCTCTGTACCACACACAGCATGGTGGACGGATATGTGTGCTGCCCCAGGAAGCTGATGCTTGTGATGCTTATGTCCTGCTGGGGGGAGATATAGGTAGCATCCTGAAGAAGTAGTTTCAGATCATAGCTATGCTTTGGAGGATTATTTTTTGCCCCCCCCAAAAAAAAACAAAAAAACAAAAAAAACAAATTATTCCAGTGGTAAATCCTGGTGATACTGCTTGCCAAATAGAAGTCTTCCCCGCTCAGAAAGCAGTACAGTGTGACATGGTAAAGTCACTCTGAAAAGAAGTGTCCAAGAAATAGGGTGTTATGGTTCACCTAATGTTATTATCAACTGTGAGGATGCCTTTTAATCATTCTGTTGCCATTCATTGTTCAGTCTATTTTCCTGCCTTAGTAAAGAGAGTAAGTAAAGATAACTGAATCTCATGAATTGATGGCCTTGTAATACTATAGCATCATCAGTTTGAAATTACTTTTTTTTCCCTAACACTGTGGATAGCAGGTAACTCACATTTATAGTGTGTCTAGTTTTAAAAAGCGAGGAGATGTAAGAAGCTGGACCAGAGTGATCTTCAGCAAAGTCTACCCTTTGAAAATTGGTTGGGTTACATTCCTCATAGAATCATATTGTCAATTCAATAAATTCAATTTCCCCCCAAATCACAGACAGACGATTGTCATACAAAGCCAAAAATGAAACAATCATTAGCCTCAAAAGAGTTCCTATTCTATTACTTTATTGCCCTTTGTCATTTTTCTAAAATGGGAATACAGAAAACCTAGTTAATTGAAAGCTTAGATTAGTTGAGTCCTTAGTTTTCCCAGAATCATGTATCTTAATCCTGTGCAAATACGTAGCTAATGTTGTTCACTTTTCCTATATTGCCTCCTCATCAGCAATAGGAGACTTAAAAGGATTTGTCCTTACATTCCCTGAACTCATTTGTAGATTTTCTTTACTATATCATCACACCAATGGGCTGTTCCAGGTATTTCAAACTTATTGGCTAAAGTTTACATTTTAGAATCAAGGATGTGTGACGCCAAAAGACTGTTTGAGATGAAGCTGGCTAATTTTCTGGTAGTATTGACAATAGCTAGACAGATGGCTGGCTATTGTCATGGCCTACCATTTGGCTCATCTTTGCAGACATTGCCAATCAGCACTGAAGTAATGTAGCTGTGGCCATTCATTTCAACTTGGAAATTCTTCTGAGACCAGCTGTGTTACACTCTAGTGAAAAAGTCACATTGTAGACGTGACATTTCTCCAAGGGGAATATTTTTCTTGGCCACTTTTTTGAGGGATCTAATTATCCTTAGTCTTTTCCTGAATCCAGCTCAAATTCATCATGTTACACTTTAAGCCTGTTTTGTTTTACGACACTCCTTTGTGAAGAGAGGAAACATTATGATCACTATTCTCCTGATACAAGAGAGTTTTATTAATTTGCTTTATTCTTCTCCTCGCATTTTCTATTTCCCAAACCTTTGGTCACTTTCCTTTCTGTTCTTACATTATAGGGCAGGCCAAAGGGCAGTTATTGGAAGTCTCAATGCAACAAATTAAATTTAAGGAGAAACTTCCTGACAATTAGAGGTCTCCAAAAATGGAATAGGTGGCCTTGGGAGAAAACCATAGAAAGTCTTTAAGCAAAGGCAGGATATGGAGTGGAGTCTTGTTCAGCTCTGGGTTTGGATAGATGGCCTGCTAATTTAGTTCGAATTTTGTATCTCTGCAAACATTTCCTTGGGATAAAATGATCCCCCAAACAATAACATTAATCACCAATTCCAATGGCATCCTTGACGACAAAACAGCAGTAGCCATGATTATTTTCAAATACATAGGCCTTCTTTGCATATACCAGAACCCAGCTCACCAGCCATGAGGTCAAGCCACAGAACTCTGAGCCTGTGTGATGCTGAGCAGAACCAGAGGCTCTCAAGCCAAGTAGGCCTGGGATAGAAGCATGATATTAGGAAATAATGTTGTGCATAAATGGATTTTTAATGCTGCATTTCAAATTTAAGATATGATATTAATGATTTAGTCTGATGTTAGTTGCCTCTCTCCATTCCAGGCCCATAATGACAAGCTTCCTTTTTAATGTTCAAGACCTGCTGTGCCAATGGTACTTTTAACAAAATACATTTGCTTCTGGCTTTTTGACATGGTCTCACACTGAGATAAACACAATTAACAAGACCTATTTAAATTCTGGCTTTTTGGTACTTATTTATTAATGGATCTTTAAGATTGCTCTTCCCTTTTTATTTGAAAATACACTCAGCCAAGATTCTCTTTTCTTGTCTGCTTTCCATACTTAAAAATAGTCAACTTGATTGATTTCTTCATGGCACAAAAATGATGTATGTAATCATTTAACTGGCCCTTCTCCTCTTTCCCAAGCTTGAGGTGAGGAATCTTCAGAAGAAGAAAACACAGATCAAACAGTCATCATGAACAAAGGAAGTACAGTCGTAAGGGGGCTTTCTTTTTTAAACAATCATTCATTTTGTCTCTAGTTTAAAAAAACTGAATTTTGTGGGCAAATATCTATCATCTACCTGTCGGATTTATATTCATTTTTTAAACACTGTTGGTTACTGACACTGTTCTCACTGTGCACAGAACCTTGCATGAAAAGATCTGCTCACTCCCTCATCCCCAAAATAGTATGTACTCTACAAAGCAAGCCAGGCAAATTTTTAAAATTCTGGACTAGAGGGCACAATTTCTAGGAGCTAAAAGTTCAGCTTAAACCATAAGCTCAGAAAGAAAATGCCCAATTTCCATATGGCTTACTTTCAACATCAAGGAGCTGACAATTTAGTAGGAGAAGCAGAGGTACCAATTTTAAAAGGAAATGCTTGCAGATGGAAATTAAGTCTGAGTTTATAGGTCTCATATGTAAGAGAGAAAGATGCCTAGAGTATGATGAGTGGTAAGAGTCATGCTTTGTACCTAATGTTCTTTTGCTCTTCTTTCTTAATACTCTCTCTAGTACTTTTTGTGACTCCTCATCCAAGACTAGAAGTATCCTCCAGATACCACATTCCATGGTGAGGGTCTCTATTCATTATTTAGAACTACATTTCTCAATAACTAGGCAGCCAAAGGAGCTTCTCCTACCCAAGCCCACAAGTATCCAGTGCTACCTGAGCTCTCATGAGATTAGGAAAATCTGTTCTATATCTGTCTGTCTCTCCCTCTCTTTCATCCCACTCCCTCGTGGAATTCTCTTGCTACTTTGCGTTTCCCAGTCCCTTCCTTTAGACTGGGAGTTTGCAAACTACATTGTATAGGCCAGATCTTCTTTACCAGTTTCTATATTTTCTGTGAGCTAAAAATGTTGTGTGTGTATGTATAATTAAGTTAAAACTACAAACTAAAATAAAATTTTCTTTACTGAAAAAATAAAACAATTTTTCCCTATTTAAAAATGTAAAAACTATTCTTATACAGGACATATATTTGTCTGTCAACAAACCCTTGCTCTAGTCAAAGCTTTGTTGCTTGGTTGATGCACTAATGCCATTTCCATTGTCACTCCTGGCCACATATCACTGAGGCTGACATGAAGGTCACTATACAATTTAGTTCTTCTGCAATGAGATAGACAGGACAGGTTTATGTCCAGCTACTTGACCGATTTCCATCACTTTTGTTAGACCAACCACTCCACCCAAAATAGGAAAGGGTTCTTCCAAACCCACTGATAGACTTAAGGCAGAGTCTCTAGTCTTTGTTCCTTGCTGATTTAGGGTAACAATGCCATTGACCTCCTTCTCCTTCAGCATCTAGACTGTATTCTCTAAGGTGGTTGGTGTCTTGACCTTCCATATATGTCTTGGCAGCTGCCTTCCCAGCTTCCATGATTTTCCCATCCCCTATCCCACCACCTCCTTTGACCTGTTGGGATCAGATTAAGGAAAGTATCCTCCAGAAAGCATTTAAAAACACCAGAAAATGAGAGACAAACTTGGAAGCTTAATGATAGAAATTTTTTGAAATTAAGAAGATAATAGCTTTCTAGCTTTTCAAAATCAATGAGGGAACTGTAGAAAAGCAATCTCTTCTAAGCCTAAGTAAGCCGAAACATCGTTTCTATAGCTTGCTACATGGTCACTGATGTTGGGGTTCTAATAGCAGAATGATACACTAACACCATAGGAGGAGGAGCTTTATCTATCTTGGTGTTTATCTGTCTATTGCATTCCTAGAGATGCTGGATTATGATGGCTGAGTTGTGTTGCTTAAAATCATGCAGCAGTATTGACTTTTTCTGCTTCACTCATTTTCCACATAAGTTCTTTATGAAAACAGGTGCCTTAATGGAATTTTCTGTAATTGAGAATTTATAATGCTAAAATCTTGTAAAACATTCACATGTTTAAAAGATCCCAATTTATTTTCCTCTAAAAGCTTTCCTATTAGCATGGTCACAAAAATACCTTATAGTCATATAAGGCAGCCAAAGGAGCTTCTCCTACCCAAGCCCACAAGTATCCAGTGCTACCTGAGCTCTCATGAGATTAGGAAAATCTGTTCTATCTCTTTGTCCATAGTGTATTATGGACTTATTGTGTATTTAACTGTAAGTCCTAGAGATGAAATGCTTGACTAGTTCATTTCGGGATGTTTTCCTTTTACATGTACCTTTTTGGGATTATGGAACATGGCTAGATATTATACCAAAATGTCTTGCCTACTATCCCATACTTGGTTATAATATTAATAGATTAATATAATAATAATAATGCAAATGCAGGAAGGAACAGATATATCAATTGATGCAAAAATTTGCTTGATTCTTTGAGCTATTCTTAAACTCATGGGTTCCAATCCTACTAATACATTGTTGGTGACATTATGAACTAATGTAACCATTCTGGTTACAATTTGGAGAACAATTTGGAACTATGGCCA
This sequence comes from Antechinus flavipes, assembly GCF_016432865.1. Lineage (NCBI taxonomy): Eukaryota > Metazoa > Chordata > Mammalia > Dasyuromorphia > Dasyuridae > Antechinus > Antechinus flavipes. Next base: position 48,907,754 of record NC_067404.1, read on the forward strand.
AAAGGCTATCAAACTATGCATACCCTTTGATTCAGCAGTGTCTCTACTGGGTCTATATCTCAAGGAAATCATAAAGAAGGGAAGTGCAAAAATGTTTGTAGCAGCCTTTTTATAATGGCAAGAAACGGGAAACTGAGTGGATGCCCATCAGCTAGGGAATGGCTGAACAAGTTATGGTATATCAATGTAATGAAATATTATTGTTCTATAAGAATCTAGCAATAGGATGATTTAAGAAAGGCCTGGAGAAATTTACAGGAACTGATGCTAAGTGAAGTGAGTAGAACCAAGAAAACATTGTACACAGCAATAACAAGATTATATGATAGATGTGACTCTTTTTAGCATTGAGATGATTCAGGCCAATTCCAGTAGACCTTGTGATGGAGAGAGCCATCTATTTCCAGAAAGGGGACTGTCGGGACTGAATCTGGATAACAACATAGTATTTCCACCTCTTTTGTTGTGGTTTGCTTGCCTTTTTTCTTTCTCTCTCAGTTTCCTCCTTTTTTTATCTGATTATATTCTTGTACAGGATGATAAATGTGCAAATATGTTTAGAAGAACTACACATGTTTAATCTATATTGGATTACTTGCTGTCTAGGGGAAGAGGAGAAGGAAAGGGAGGGAGAAAAATTTGGAATATATGGTTTTGAATGGGTGAATGTTGAAAACAATCTTTACATATATTTTGAAAATAAAAAGCTATTATTTAAAAAATAGAATCCTTCTTGAGTAAAATAATCCTGTTCTTTATGGTTTATAAAGCTTTATGAATATTATTTCATTGTGCCCCCACAAGAACCTTTAAAAATAAATACTATTGTTATCCTAATTTTAAAAACGAGGAAACTGAGGTAGAAAAACATTAATTGATTTGCTCAGGGTGAAACAGCTAGCATATATCTAAGGACAGATTCAAACTCACATCTTCCAACATGTCTTTCTAGTCAGATTTTGATTTGCTTCTTCTCACATACATTGCATAATTAAACTCTGTTACTTGCTATTCCCTGTATACCTCTATTCCCCTGCATGTATATACATCATTCCATCTCTTAGCCTTTCGTAGGCCACCTCCATTTCCTAGAATGTTCTTCCTTCACACCTCTACCTCACAGAATCAATCTCTTACTTTCTTCAAAGTATAACTCAGTTATAACTTCCCAGAGGATATTTTTCTAATTTGCCCTCCCTACTTTTTAAGATGATTTACCAGCCCTTTCCTCCCTTCCCCATAACATAGAATATGTTTTGCATATACTTATCTATGTAAACGCTTCTTCCTCCAGTAGACTGTCATGGGAGTCTTCCTGAAAGACCATTTCATTTTTGTTTTTGTATTATCAGTGTCTCAGCACATAATAGGTATTCAGTAAATGCTTGTTGAATTAAATCGAATTGAATAACTGACTCCAAATTTAGTGCTTGACCCTTGGTTCTTTGTTGCCTTTCTCACTGAGTGGCTTTTTACAACTGCTAGCACATTCATGACCTTCATTTTTCTCTCTCCTTTCATCTTTCTCAATTATGCCCAAACTTTTTTTATTGGAGAGTAAGCTTCTTGAGGTCAAGGACTATTTATTTTTCTATCAGAGCATTTCTAGCACCTAGCACATAATTTGCACGTGGCCGGTGCTTGGTTGATTGAATTATAGTTCTCATTCTTTTTCTTTGAGTTTCTTTTCCTTTACTGTGGGGAAGGTCTGCAAGTGGCACTGGGAACTGCACTTAATTCTGAGGAGATTGCTAACTCCTTTCTCAGAAGACCCAAAGGCTCTGATAGGATGTGGTTCCCAGAGGCTGCCCTAATATCTTATACTGCGTCCCTCTGGGGTGTTAACATTTAAATATTTATATGGGAGAAAGTTTGCCAAGTTCATAATAAGCACAAGGAAAATAAATTCATTATGCTTAGGGTGATTACTTTTTACCACAAAGTCTTCTACAGGGCAGCTGTTTATTTTCAGTGTTCATTTTCTTGGATCATTCAGGTAGACAGATGTTCTTTTAGGGCATTTCTGTTCATTTAAGTAACTCCTTTGAATTGTAAATCTACCACCACATTTACTTCTAAAAATTCAGCCTGGAGCTCACAATTCTATCATCAGAAAAATCTTTAGATTAATAATTCAGAAAAAAATCTTCATGTTCTAGGTATTTTAAACACATACAAAGACTGTGCATCATAAATTACCTTAATTCATCAGAACTTTGGTAAAACAAGACACTTTTTTATGTAGCTAGGGAATGTCTTCATAATTCCTGGACAAGGTAAAATATTGCAGTGGGCATATCGTCATAAAATTATACAAGTGTGCTTCACTTTATGCAACTGGTGTATCCTGCCAATGTGGGTGTGGTTAAGCATATAAATTCCAAACCTTCTGCCACACAAATTTAAAAGACGGTGGTTGAGTGAGTTTCTTAGGCTGTGTCTACGCAATATTAAAGCATCTGGCCAATTCACTGAGGGAAAAATCCATTAATTGGTTATTTGGCATCTTGTAGCTGAAATTGCTGGTTGACAAACCTTATCTTTTATCTTTCGATCAGTTGTTTTGGTTATATATAGCCATACCCTTAATAAAGAAAAGCAATAGAAGGCTTAAGGTAGATCAACATTTGTTTGTTGATTGTCCTTCTTTCTCAATGGGGGTTATGACCTCAGAATGCAATGCCATGACTTACAAGTGAATTGGATTTAAGCAAGGGAGGGATGTACAAAGTCACCAGTCTCATTCTCTCTCCTGGAGCAATCTGGGTCTGGTGGCCAGTTATAGATGAGGACTACTGTTGATGGCCCTAAACACCTCTTGGCCTTTTTAAGCTAAGTCTTTAAGTTAGATCATCAAAGGGTTTTAGAATTTTGGAAATTTTTTGGAATTAATTGGCCAATTAATCCTTTTTAAAGGAGTTTTTCAATTATAACAGCACATAATTAGAGCTGCAAGAGGCCCTAGAGGCCATCTAGTCCAGCCCCCTTATTTGACAAAGGAGGAAATTAAAACTCTAGGGAAAGGACGCAGCTAGGCCGTGGTCAGATCTAAGTACACAGACTAAGAGAAGGAAGGGATTTCAGAAGTAGTTAACCTTCTCATTTTTAGAGGAAGAAACTGATGCCTTGACAGAGATGAAGGGACTTTCCCAGTATCACAAGGTTAGGCCAATTAATTTTTACTAAATTCTCTACCTTTCCCCAAACAAAAACAAATAAACAAAAAGTTGTTTAGACAAGTCTAAGAGACTCATAATTGGGCAATAAATAAAACAATGTAAGACATTTCAGTTTTTTTTTTCCTTCTGAGAAACAAATTTTTAATATGTAGGTTATCTGATCCACCTAGAGACCAACATTTTTTGGGTGAAAAATACTCCCACTAATATACTTGAAAAGGAAAAATCATGATTACTCAACTCATTTGATTAGGTGCTAATGAAGGCTCCATTCAGCAACATAGAATTACAGCAGAATTACAATCTAGTCCTGTAGCCTGCTCAACTCCAAATTTCTGATCATAGTCTACTATTTATTTCCTCTGCCTAAGGCTGTGTCTGGGAGTGGATGAGATATTACTACTAGTTACACTGAAACTGTCTCTTCTTGTTTCTTGAGTGAATGAATTTATTCAAACACTTAGTAATCATTGGTTTCTAAAACAAAACAGCATAATTATTCATAATAATGATGTATCACTATTAATGAAATTGGTTTATACTTATCTTTCTCTGCATGGTCATTCCATGTTTTGAGTTTCAGTATCTTACACTCTTAAAAAGAGTCTGATTGAGTGCCTTCTCTCTCTGTTGTTGAGGGGAAAAAATTTTAGCATAGGTTATGTGGCTCATAAAACATTTGCTAAAATTCACAATAAATCCACATTTCCAATATCCACTTTACTCTTCCCCTCTCTCCACCACACACTGACCATTCATCTATGTCTTGCTCAACTTCTTTTTCTTAAGTTGCATTGTTTAAAGTCTCTGTATTGGTTTCTTGTATTGATTTGGGTAATTTATATTTTTTGTTGATACTTATCATCTTCTTTTGAATCCTCAGTTTTGAGGGCATCAAATTGTTTATAATAATTATTTTTATTTTCTTTCTATTGTGATATTCTACCTTGTTAATTTTTTTAAATTTTGATAACTTGATTTTCCTCCTGCTTTTATATTATTAGATATCAGTTATGCTTTCCTAGCCTTTAAAAATACAGTTCATAATTTTGTTTATCATTTCAATGAGCTATATTTTAATGCCTCTTAATTTCCATAATTTTCAGATTTCTTCTTTTGTACTTGTTTTAGACTTATTAATTTGCTTATTTTAAGTCTTGCTATCTGCATGCTCAGATCATTGATCCTTTCATTTTTGTTTTTTTTTTTCTATTTTATTAAACTGAGTTTTTAGAGATATAAACTTTCCTATAAAGGTGACTTTTAGTGTTTTCAAATCTTTTTAATTACATGCTCACTCCATGGAGCCACTTTTTCTATTTTGCTATAAGTTTTATAAGTTATAAATTAATATAAGTATAAATAAGATATAAATTTTCCAAATAATTATTTCACCTACATACTCTATAGATTAATGTTATCTTATCATTATCTTTAGGATGGTCACTTACTGTTTCTATTGTTTGTTCTTTTATCTAATTATTTTTCCCAGGATGTTATTATTTAATCTCTGCTTTGGTTTACATTTTTTCCTTATATTTTCTTCACTCATTGTTAAGTTTTCATTGTTTTGTGCTCTAGAAATTATTTATGCATTATTTCTTTTTTACTCATTTATTTATGATTCATTTATGCCCTTATATATGACAAGTCTTTGCTAAGATACTGTGAGTTACTGAGGAATAAATCTTTAAAAAAATGTATGTATAGAAGTCAACATTGGTCAATCAAATCTCAAACTGCCAACAATGTTTTTGGCTCTGTATTTTCCTTTGTGTTTGTCTTCATTTCAGATTTATTTAATTCTGAGAAAATAATATTAAATCCCTATGCAATTATTGTGCTGCATATATATATATTATATATGTATATACACACACACATATGTATATGTGTGTGTGTGTGTGTATATTTAATTTTTGAGAGATATTAGATTGAGAGCTAGTGTGGGAGTCAGGAATACTTGGGTTCAAGTGCTGCTCCAGAGACTTTCTAAGTGTATGATCCTGAGTGAGAAACTAAACTTCTTTTTTCCTCAGTTTCTTTATCCATAAAGTAAGGAAACTGACTTAATGGCCTTTAAGCTTTCTACTAACACCAAAGTTATGATTCTCTGAACTCATTTTGTGTATACATATTCAATATTACCTTTTTCATTCCTGGTGGTACCTTTAAGTATAACAGAGGTTCCTTATTTTTATTTTTTTTTCTCTTGGCTTCAACTATTTTACTTTAATTCACTTTGGATCATGAATTCCTCTCATTTTTCTGAAGATTTATGTTACATAAGAGATTTTGTTTCATCCATTTTTACTCTATGTTTCTCTATGTCTTAAATATGTTCTTTATGTGTAGAATTTTTTATTTAATATGCATTCCTTCTTTCTCTTTCTACTTGGATAATTTGCTGCATTTACATATAGGGTTTTAAAGGTTAAGTTTTTGTTCTTTTGTTATAGCTAAAGAGGCAAACATAGATACCTCTATGCTAGGAAAATGAATGAGATAGAGATACACACAGGCAAGCATTGTGATATTGTTATATAGGAAGATAGACAGATAGATAGACAGGTAGGTAGGTAGATAGATAGATAGATAATAGTATTAAATATGTGTGGTTCTGGGAAGATGATAGAGTAGGTCAGAAAATTTCAAGCTCTCTAGATTTATCCCACAAACAGAATTAAATTGTATCTTGAGGCTAAATAGACCAGAGAAAAACAAGACAGGGGCAGAACAGGAGTCTTCCTGGAATAATCTGAGAAAACCCAAAGAAAAGTCCCGGAACTCAGGTTTAACCAGGATAAAGTTTAAATATCTTCAGGCTGGCTCTGGTGTCACAGCAAGTAGGGAGCCTAAAGGCTGTCTGGATTCTGAAGCAGCCTCAGCCGGAATCACAGGAGCTTTTATTTGAGATAGTGTGGTGAAGTTGGGGGTCTAAGTCCAGGAAGAATGCAGAACCCTTAATTGATCAGAGATGCCATGCCCATCTGTGTTACAGAGACGCAGCCCTGGGGAAGAAGGAACTAACATATGTAGTGACTGCAGAAGCAGTGGAACGGGATACTGGTGGAGTTCTTGATTTTAACCAAATGGGAAAACTAAAGCCAGAGGCACCATTTCCCCCACCACTACCCCAAGACTAGAAGTGGTGATGCTAATTAGGTTCTCATTTAAAAATGAGCAGGCAGATGATAACGAACTGAATCATAAAAACTTAAAATGGAAATAGGGAAGATTGAGGTTCATCTTCTAAGGACAATGAAGTAAAAAAAAAAAAAAAAGCCTTGCCTACCCCACAGAATACTGTTAAATTGCTTCCTCCTTACCAAAAAAATTATAGATCCCAAGAAAGAATTTTAAAATCAAATGAGAGAGATTGAGGAAAAACTAAAAAAAAAAAAAAAATTAAAAAAAAAAAAGCATTCAAAAAAAAAAAAAAGAAAAGAAAAACACAAGAAGATTATGAAAAGAAAGTCGACCAACTAGAAAAGGACATCCAGAATCTTAAAGAAGAAAATGATTCTTTGAAATTTAGAATTTAACAAGGACAAGCCAGTGAAACTATAAGACACCAAGAAATAATAAAGCAAAATATAAATAATGAAAAAATAGAAGAGAATGTGAAACAATTTATAACAAAAACGATAGATCTGGAAAACAATTCAAGAAGAGAAAGCATAAGAATAAGTGGACTGCTTGAAAACTGTGACCAAAAAAGAACCTTGACACAATAATACAAGAAACAATCAAAGAAAATTGTCTTAAACTGATAGAAGAAGAGGGCAACATAGAAATAGAAAAGTGCACCAATCACCACCTCAATGATTTCCTACAAAGAAAACACATAGCAACATTATTATCAAATTTTGAAACCCTCAGGTCAAAGAAAAACTTTTTCAAGAAGCAAATAAAGAAACAAAAAACAGTTCAAATATCCTAGAGTTATAGTTAGAATCATACAAAATTTATTAGCAACTACAGCAAAAGGTCTTAGAAAAACATGTATCAACAATCTAAAAAAATAGCCCTATGAGCAAAAAATCATATCCAGTAAAATTAAACATAGTATTGAATGAAGTGTGGATATAGGTGTGAATAGATAAGTATGTGTGTGTGTGTGTGTGTGTGTGTGTGTGTTATATGTAAACAAATCTATCTGTGCATAACTGTAGCCTTCATAGAGGATGTGGCAAGGGGGACGTGAGGGAAAAAAATATAAAGTAGAAAGTATGCAGCAGAGAACAAAAGAATAACCTATAAGGAAACAAAGAAAAGATGGGCAATTATAACTATAATGTCTTCTATTATTATATATACTTTTATAAATGGGAATTTATTGTTACCTATTTCAAATCCTCCCAGATGTTCTGTTGAGCATATGGCAATGTTTTGTTTTGTTTTTCTTTTTTCTGTCTTTCTTTTTTTCTTTTGTTTTTTCTTATTTTGTATTTAGTTTTAAATGAATTTAAATAAAAAACACTGCACATATGACCTCATTTTAATAGTAATATTTCTATTATTTGTAATGACAGTTTTTAGTTTTACATGATTTAGAGTTATAAGTTTTTCTCCCTCCCTCCATCTTAAAATAGTAAGCTATTTGATATAGGTGAAAATATGTTTTAAAAATATTGTAAAATCATTTTTATATTAGTCACAATTTGAAAAAAGAAACAGATTAAAAAGAAAAAGACAGGGGCAGCTAGGTGATACAGTGGTTAGAGTACCAGCCCTGAATTCAGAAGGACCTGAGTTCAAATCTGAGCTCAGGTGCTTAACATTTCCTAGCTCAGGTCTTAACATTTCCTAGCTGTGTTACCTTGGGCAAGTCACTTAACCCCAATTGCCTCAGCAAAAAAAGAAAGAGAGAAAGAAAGAAAAAAGGAAAGAAAGAAAGAAAGGGAGGAAAAAAGAGAAAAAAAGAAAGAGACAGAAAAAGTAAGTGAAGAAAAATAATTTTTGTAGGTATATATACACATACCCCCTATACAAAGAAATATTAATTTACTACTTCTACCTCCTTTCCTGTTTTTTCTATTATCTTTTACTGTTCACATATGTTAATTGTGTTTCTTTGCATTCTTGATGTTTCTTGGACAACCTGAGTATTATTTTTATAAAGATCAAGTAACACACAGAAGACCCTGCACTCCAGCATTCATTCATAGGGATTTCTAACCCTAACTATATGAAAACAGACACTTTCTTATTCTTTCATTACAATATGAACTCATTGAATTTTCTTCTGTTTGTTTTTGTATGTTGAGTATCTTGCTCACCACTGCGGTCTTTTGAAAAAATAATTTGGATTCTTCCTTTTTATTGAGTATCCATTTGTTTTCTTTGTTGTGGTAGGCTTATGTTTTGGAGAATATATTGTTTTTAAGTACCAACGAATATTCTTGGCTATTTGGAATATCACATACCAATTATTTTTCTTCATTTTTCTGTATGTACCAGATTATGAACTCCTTGAGGGCAGAGTTTTAATTATTGTAATGTTTTTGTACCTACAGTGTATTTAAAAAGTAATAGACACTTAATAAATGAGCATTAAATGAATGGAAACTATATACCTTATTAAAAACATGCTGTGCTCAAGCCATATCTACACTTAAGTGAGCACCTATGCTGAGTCAGAAAAGCATCCTTCAGAGTAAAGGAACTGTGCCAAGACCAATCCACTGTACAATCTGAACTCTTTGTACTTTTAGACTTTTTGACTAAGTAAGTCTAGAGTATGGCTTTCTTGCTTCTCTAGAGGAAAATTACACCAGTCTATGTAAAGTAAATACCAGTTCTGTGTATCCTGAGTGGTTTCTCTTGGGGAATATTAAAAGTTTATTCCTTGTTGCCTTGGTAATTTGTTCTTCAACATTATTGTTTAGCAATTTGACACTGATGTTTCTTCAGGAATTAACCTTAAGGTTCCATTCTCTTGGTATTCTCTGTATTTTCTTGTATTAGACTTTTCTGTCTATTTATAATATGTCTGAACAGTTCTTTCAGTATCATTTCTTCAGCATAGCATTCAGGCTTCACATTTGTGTTATATTTAACTAATAATAATGGTGATTCTTAAATTATCTCTTCTCAACTTATCTTCAGGGCCAGTATTTTTTGTTTTGTAGAGTTTTTAAGTTCTTTTAGTCTTGTTTTAAGATCTGTTGTATTTTTATTTTTATTCTATTAGTTTTGCTTCTTCTTGCATTTATACTTTTTCATTCAAATGATATTTTCATTTCTTTACAGACTACTGTTATATGGAGTGTCTCTGTCTTTCTAAATACTGTAGCCTTTTTATTATGTTATTTCTTACTTAAGAACTCTGATTTCTTATATACTTGATAGTTTCATTCAGTTATTTCATTGCTCTTATTTAACAGGAAGTCAAACAGAGGTTGTGTCAATGACTTTCCCTCCCTTAGAGTATTGATTTCTAGGCTGTTTCCTTTTTTTTTTTTAAAGTACTTGTCCACTCAGATTATTTTACTAATTTTTTTTCATTCCTCCTCCCCACTTAACTTCCTTTTGCCTTTCTTTATAAGTCTGCTAATTTTTCTGTGATTTCCTTACTATTAATATGCTTCCACCTGACTCTTCCTTCTGAGAGCCCAGAATGTTATGATAATTCCCCAAGTCCATACTGCCTGTACTGCCCATACTGCCAGTTCTTTTCTTTTAGACTGCCAGGATTGGGGGTAGTTTGTATCCATCAAGGGATGAAGTTGAGCAGCTGGGATATGACTTTAGGTAAACAATGTTGGGGTTATTCTCTAGCTCTATTCTTTCATTAGTTCTATTCTTCTTGGGTCTTTCCTCCTCTTTAAGACTAACATTTTTTGTTATTTTATTTGACCCTTGGGACCTGGTTATGAAGTAGTTAGGGAAGTACTCTTCTTGACATTGTAGTTGTCTGAGAAGCTTTTGCAATTAGATCTCTTTTTTGCCTTTCACTCCTACTGGCTAACTTTTCCCATCTTTTGTTATAGTCAGTAAAAAAACTTCTGAGAATCACTGTGTTTCTAGTCTTATTCTTTCTCTAGAATCTTACTTCTTAGCTTCATAGTCCTTCAGCATGAAACCCTTTCTTTTTCCCAGAGAGTTGTTTCTGGTCTAAGTCTGGAGCCTCAACTAACCCTTGGATCAGTATTTTCTCAAGGATATTAGAAAGTACATAACTCAAGTAATGAGTACTTAAAATAGCAATATCTGGAAAGGATGCAGTCTACTCTGGACTGGAGATGTTAACGGTATGGCTTTGGAGCATAAGCACTGAAGTGCCAAGAGATAGGGGATTTTTGATGGCCCTTAGAGTAGCATGTTTTTTAGATACTACTAGAAGGTGGGCATAAATATTTATGTTATTAACTATAGTAGCTTCAAGAGTTACACAGCTACCCTGCCTTTGTTCAGCATTAGATTTTGGGGAGGTAGGACAAGAGTGCCAGAAGTGTGAGGAAGGCTTCATTTAGTGTGTATAAGTGTGTGTATGTGTATACATATACAGACACATGTATACACACATACACATATACATACATATACATGCATACACACATGTGTATATATATATACATATATTATATATAAAATAATACTTCACAAAATTATCTTAATTTTATTTTTATTGTCCTTGTTATATTTATTACATTTTTTGGCCCTTTACTTCCTTAAGCTAGAAGAGAACACTTGACCTACAGTTATCTCTCATTCTTCTCTCTTTTCACAATTCTTCCAATTTAATTCAAATGACTCATTTTATTTATTTATTTGACATGTAGGAGCAAATGCCCTACTTAGTATAGTTTATGGATAACCTAAAAATGAATACACATCCTGAACATATCAAGGTAATTTGATAAACAAATTAGAAGTGACTGAGGTTATATGCTTTTTAAAATTCAAGTTAGATGGAGAAGTGTTAACCAAACAGGGGATTGAGAAGATGATGAGAGATAAAAAAAACAATTGGACAGCACATGAGTCCTTTGGCATTATCTTAGATAATTGAATTGATCAGAGTAACTAAAATTTTCACAGTTGATCATCATTATATTATTTCTGTTATTGTATACAGTATACTGTTGATTCTCTTTACTTCACTGCATCAGTTCACATATGTTTCTCCAAATTTTTCTGAAACTATATTCTTCAACATTTTTATAGCATAGTATGTAATAGTAATCATAAACCACAACTTGTTCAGTCATTCCTCATATTATGGACATGTCCTTAATTTCCAATTTTTTGTCACCATGAAAAGAACCGCTATATTTTTGTACATATAGATCCTCTCTCCTTTTTTTGATCACTTTGAAAAACAGACCTAGTAGTAGTATTATACCATTTTGGGTATAATTCAAATTGTTCTCCAGAATGATTGGGCCAGTTCTCAACTGCACCAATAATGTATCAGTGCCCCGTTTTTCCATATTCCCCTCCAGCATTTATCATTTCCCTTTTCTGTCATGTTAGCCAATCAGATAAAGGTGATGTGATACCTCAGATTTTTTTTTCTTTTCTTTTTAAAATAATAGCTTTTTGCTTTCAAAATACATGCAAAGATAGTTTTCAACATTCACCCTTGCAAAACTTGTTGCAAATTTTTTCTCCCTCCCTTCCCCCATCTCCTCCCTTAAGTAATCCAATGCATGTTAAACATGCAATTCTTCTCTCTATATATTTCTGCAATTATCACACTGCACAAGAAATATCAGATCAAAAAGGGAAAAAATGAGAAAGAAAACAAAAAGCAGGCAAAGAACAACAAAAAAATGAAAATACCATGTTGTGATCCACACTCACTTCCCACAGTCCTTTCTCTGGATGCAGATGGCTCTCTCCATCACAAGACCATTGGAACTGGCCTGAATCACTGCACTATTAAAGAGCCACATCCATCAAAACTCATCATTGTATAATCTTTTTGTGGCTTTGTACAATATTCTCTTGGTTCTACTCACTTCACTTAGCATCAGTTTATGTAAGTTTCTCCAGGCCTTTTTGAAATCAGTCTGTTCATCATTTCTTATAAAACAATAATATCCCATTATGTTGATATACCATAACTTATTCAGTCATGCTTTAACTGATTGGCACCCACTCAGTTTCCAGTTCCTTGCCACTACAAAAAAGGCTGCTGCAAACATTTTTACACATGTCGGTCCTTTTTCCTTTTTAATGATCTCAGATTCTTCTTAAATCGTTTGTGTTTCATCAATAGTGATTTAGAGATTTTTTTCATAATCCTATTGATTTTGCTAATCATTTTTACTAACATCTCATTTAATTCTTATAAAGCCCTAGGAGGAATTATTATCATCCCCATTTTACAGTTGAAAAAACTGAGACAAATATAAGTTAATGGACTTACCCAGGGTAAGAGATTGTTAATGTCTGAGTCTGCATTTGAATTCAAATGTTCCTTTTATTAACCTCAAAACTTTATTCACAGAGCTACTTAGTTGCCTAGAAGACCACTGAAATAATTTTATATAAAGAGAATTAATTATATAATTTTAAAGTAATGTGGTTCCTTTATTATATACAGACCAATGGTTTCTTTCCCATTGCCATAGATACCTTAAAGAATTGGAGGTTATATAAATCTTTGTGAAAATACATAAATATGTATATATTTTCTCTCTGTCAATGAAATCAATAACAACTCACACTTTAATATAGAACTATTTTTGAAAGTCATGTGCATTCTTTTGTGATTAAGGATATAAAATTCGGTTAACTATATTACTAAATTTATAGTAGCTTTTGTCATGTATTTTCTCAATCATTGCCTCCTAATAGTACAAATGCTGCTGTGTTCTACTGTTTTTGGAATTTTGGTATATCAAAAGGAGATCCTTTTACTTGAAACTTTATGAACCAGTAGTATAGACCATATTTTCTCATATTTTCTCATTTTGTGGTCAGAAACCCAGTGAAGAATGCTTACCTCCAACCAAGCAGAAAGTCTGATGTTTACTGAAGTAAGTAATATGAGGAAAAATGTATCGTAGGGGAATTTTAAAGACACTTTATGAATATTTGTTTGCTTACAACATTTTCCTCATTTGGAAAAATGCTTGATTCAGAACATTCAGTTCAATCAAAAAACTATGCATATAAAAGCTTGTCAAACTAATGCTATTCTCTACAATACCAATCTAATTTAAAATATTCTGCATAGTTTCAGTTGACACAGTATTTGATAAAGACAAAGAAACTATCTCTAATTGCTTTACTCTGTCACTAGTAGACTCATTATTGGGATGAAGATACTCTTATAGTTAATTTCAGAGATAAGCTAAAAAGGAAGTATCTAATATGTCTTTTCCATTTTTCTTTCTCTGAGTTTTTTTTCTTAAAGACCTTCAACATTGAAAGATTCAAGAAGTATAATTGGAACACAGTATAGATATATACAATGGTTCCAAAAATTTTAACACTATAGATTTATGTTTATATGTTTTTTATAAGTCTAAATAACTAAAGATTTTGATTTAAATTTTATTGTGTATCTTAAAGTAAATAGGTCTAATGTTTATAGAACTTTTTACATATTCCTTGTTGGGTTTTACACATTTTAAAATCATTTATCTTAACTGTATTAATAGTAATGCCATGCCACTATAGTTTTCTATACTACATTTTGCCCAGATTATGTTGATATATTTTGGGGTGAATTTTAAGACTGATGTGAGTTAAATTTTCTAATGGGCAATCATTTCCTTACAGACACTTTGTTTATAATTTTAGTTGCTGCCATCAAATGAGTTCCTGGTTCTGCGCCCAATGATGGCCAGTTGAACCTAAATGCACATATCACATCCATATTTAAATATGCTTAAAAATTTTTAAGATATTAATATGACAACCAATCAGTATGTCCATATTTTCTTGTAAAACCAAGGAAAAATAATATTTGGAGAAAGATTTAATAGAAATTAACATCCTGGGCTCATTATAGTATACTGATGACTATTTGTTTTTACTTAATTTCTTTTAATTCTGGTATTAATTATTTTATTCTTAATTATTTAATTCAAAAAAGTTTTCAGGCAATTAAAATAATCTCCAACTCTCACCTTACTCATGACTGGCCAAGTAAGCCATCAGCACTTTTTTTTTTAATAAAAAAATTTATTTCTTTTGTTTTTAAATCCTACCACTTAACTTATCAAATATGGAGTGTTCAGTTTCATCTTAGGAAATATTTTTTTTTGTGTGTGTTTTATTGGAAACTAGATTGCTGAGTGCAGTTTTTTTTTTCAATCCTTCCTTGACTAGTTGATCCTACTGAACATCTTTCCTGTTTTTTCAAATCAGTATCAAATAGCTTTGGTGCTCATTGTTTTATAATATAGTTTGATATCTGAAAGCAATAAATATTACCTTTATTGTTGATATACACTGATTCTATGGTAAATATGATTACACTTGTATAAGCTATATCAAATTGCTTGCCTTCTCAAAAAAAGGGAAAGAAGGGGAAGGAGGGACAAAATTTGCTACTCAGAATTAAAAAAAAAAACTAGTGTTAAAATTGTTTTTATATGTAATTGCTAAAAATTAAATATCAAATAAATACAGGAAATAAAGGAGTAAAAAGGAAAGCTCAATTCTAATTTTTGAAAAACTAGTCCTTTTCTTTTTCTTTCTAGACTTTCTAGACTAAGCTTTGACAATACATACTATCCATTTTGCAATTAAATTTCAATCTTCTCTTCCAACTGCTTTTTGAGAAACTGCTGATGATGAGCAAAATATATGCTTTATCTTACCACCTTTTCCTTCGTTTTCTTGTTTTCTGTCTGATATATGTGCTAAAGAACAGGGAAATTGCCAAAATGCAGAGAGTGGAGTGAAGGAGAAACAGGAGGAAGGCATTATGACCCCCCCCCAAAGCGGAGGAAGGCATTATGACCCCCCCAAAGCGGTCTGAGAACAACTTTTTATTGTTAAATCAATATTAATTGGTGTATATCTATATCTATATATGAACACACATATACATATATGTATAGATGTACAGAGAGATTATATATATATAGTGTATGTGTGTACATATATATATCTGATTACACAGATAGATATATACATACATGAACTTATAAACGAATGTGGGTATATATAAATATATATGTATATATTCCCATATAGATATATATCCATGCATTATGCCTGCCTAGGTATGTCTTTGTTCTGTATTGTATTCTGCCAGATAGTACAAAATTCCAATTTTCAATGCTAGACAATTTTACAAGTTTTCATCAATATATTCATCTCTGTGCTAATAAATATTGTTATTTTATTGCCCATGCTAGGAATGATGGATTGGCTTTATATTTCACTCTTTAAGGATTCCAAAATTATGATTTCTTGTATCATAATGGTTGAAGGGCAAAAGACATGGTAAAGCCAGTTTACATAATCTTTTTTTTTTTTTTGCATATTCTTTGTCTCTGTGTGGTTAACCAGTCTTTTTCTCCCTCACTCCCCAATAAAGATCTCTTTTTAAGAACATTTTTAATTTTTATTTTTTAATTGTTTTACTTTTTTGTTTGTACATGTATATTAATTTTAAACTATATATTTCCTTATGAATCAAGTTGGGAAAGAAAAAAATCAGCACAAAAGGGAAATACAATTAGAGGGGGGAAAACTGAAGAAAAAGGGAAAAAAGTGAACATAATTTGTGCATTGCTTTACATTCAGTCTCCATAATTCTCTCTCTGGATGCAGATGGTGTTTTATATACAAATTTATTGGGATTGCCTTAGATCACTGATAAACTGAGAAGAACAGAGTCTTTAATAGTTGATCAT
Organism: Antechinus flavipes; assembly: GCF_016432865.1. Taxonomy (NCBI): domain Eukaryota; kingdom Metazoa; phylum Chordata; class Mammalia; order Dasyuromorphia; family Dasyuridae; genus Antechinus; species Antechinus flavipes. The sequence goes on from NC_067404.1 coordinate 48,923,763, forward strand.
CACACACTCTTGCTATAATAATATACGATGTATTCCTGGTTCTGCTTGTTTCACTCAGCATCAGTTCATGTAAATCCCAGGCCTTTCTAAAATTAGCTTGTTCATTTTTTATAGAACAATAATATTCCATTACATTCATATATCATGATTTACTCATTCATTCCCCAGTTGATGGGCATCTATTCATTTTCCGATTCTTTGCCACCATAAGAAGAGCTGCTACAATCATTTTTGTACATGTGCGTCCTTTTCTCTCTTTTATGATTTTCTTGGGATACATATTCAGTAATAGCACTGCTGGGTCAAATGGTATGCACAGTTTTCTTTGCACATAGTTCCAAATTGTTCTCTACAATGCAATCGTTGTAGATCATTTCGCAAGTCTACCAACCACACATTAGTGTCCTAGTTTTCCCACATCCCCACCAACATTTATCATGAACTTTTCCTGTCATCTTAGCCAATCTGTGAGCTGTGAGGTTGTTTTAATTTTAATTGCTCTAATCAGTAGTGACTTAGTGCATATTTTTCATATAACTATAGAATGGTTTTAATTTCGTCATCTGAAATTGTTCATATCTTTTGATGAATTATCAATTGGGGAATGATGACATAATTCTTTATGTATGTTAGAAATGAGATCTCTGTCAGAAACACTGGCTATAAAAACTTTCCCCGCTTTGTACTTCCATTTTAATTATGTTTCTTTTGGTTCTGTTTGTCTAAAACCTTTTTTATTCAATGGGTAATTAAAGTCCATTTTTCATTTCATAATGTTCTCTAGTTCTTCTTTGGTCATAAACTTCTCCTTTCTCCAAAGATCTGATAGGTAAACTATTCATTGCTTTTGTACTTTGGTTATGGTATCACCCTTCATACCTAAATTATGTACCAATTTTAACCTTATCATGATTAAATGTAGGTCTATGCTGAGTTTCTGACATATAAGTTTCCCTTTTCCTGGCAATTCTTGTGAAACAGTGAGCTCTTACCCTAGAAGCTAGAGTTTGAAGGTTGGTCAAATACTAAATTACTATAGTCATTGATTATTGTGCCATATGTATGTAACCTATTCTTCTGATCTGCCACTTTATTTCTTAGCCAGTACCAAATGGTTTTGATGACTGCTGCATATATAATATAGTTTTATTAACACATTTATTAACATTATATGTAATGTTAATGTAATAACAATAATATATATCATAGTATTATATTTATTAATATAATTTTAGATCTGGTACTGCTAGGCCACCATCCTTTATGTGGTTTTTTTTTTTTTCACTAATTCCCTTGGTATTTTTGCTCTTTTGTTCTAACAAATCAATTTTGTTATGATTTTTCCTAGTTGTATAAAATAATTTTGAGGCAATTTGATTGCTTTGACACTGAATAGACAAATTTAAGTATAATTGTCATTTGTAATATATTATCTTGGCCTACCCATGAACATTTGAAATTGTTCCAGTTATTTAAGATCTGATTTTATTTATGTGACAAGTGTTTTGTAATTGTGTTTATATAGTTCCCAGGTTTGTCTTGGCAGGTAGACGTCCAAATATTTTATTTTGTCTATAATTATTTTAACTGGAATTTCTCTTCCTAACTCTTGCTGCTGGATTTTGTCAGTAATACATAGTTATTTGTAGTTATTTGTGTGAGTTTGTTTTATATCCCTGCAACTTTGCTAAAGTGTTTCCCATAGATTTTTGGATGATTTTCTAGAATTCTTTAAGTATATCATCATATAATGTGCAAAGAGTGATAGTTTTATCTCCCAATTGCCTATTCTTATTCCCTTAATTTCTTTTTATTTTCTTATTGCTAAAACCAACACTTCTAGTATAATATTGAGTAATAGTGGTAATAATTGGCATCCTTGTTTCATCCCTGATCTTCCTGGTAATATATCTAGCTTTCCCCCATTACAAATAATGCTTGCTAGTGGTTTTAGATAGATGCTGCTTATCATTTCAAAGAAAACTCCCTTTATTCCTATGTTATCTAGTGTTTTTAATAGGAATGCATGCTGTATTTTGTCAAAAGTTTTTTCTGCATCTATCTAAATATCTGAGATTAGCATATACTTTCTCTTGTTTTGTTATTGATATAGTTGATTATGGCAACAGTTTTCCTAATATTGAATTAGCCTCATTATTGTCAGTCTCCTGAATAAAATTATTGACTATTTCTATGATTTCTTGTTTAAGCTACTCTTTCTTTAGAATTAGATTATTTAATTTCCAATTGGTTTTTAATTTATCTTTTCCTGGCCCTTTATTGAATATATTTTTAATTGCCTCATGCTCTGAAAAGTAAGCATTTACTATTTCGGCCTTTTTGCATTTGATTATGAAGTTTTATGCCCTAATCCATGATCAGTTTTTGTGTAGGTGCTATGTGTACTTCTGAGAAAAAAGTGTGTTTCTTTCTGTACCTATTCAGTTTTCTCCAGATGTCTATACTATTTCAGTTTTCTAAGATTCTATTACCCTTCCTAATTTCTTTCTTGATTTTGTGGTTAGATTTATTTATTTATTTATTTGTTTGTTTTGAAAGAGGGAGTTTGAGCTTCGCCACTAATATAGTCTTGCTATTTCTTCCTCTAACTGGCTTAATTTTTTCTCTAAAAAAATTGGGTATTCTACCCCTTGGAGCATATACATTTAATACTGATACTACTTCATTGTCTATGTTACCCTTTAACAAACTATAGTTTCCTTCCATATCTTTTGGATTAGCTCTATTTTTACTTTTGTTTTATCTAAGATTAGAGTTGCTACCCCTGCTTTTTTTGCTTTGGCTGAAGTATAATAAATTCTGCTCCAGCCTTTGATCTTTACCGTATGTATCTCTCTGTTTCAAATGTGTTTCTTGTAAACAACATACTGTAGGGTTCTTTTTTTATTCCCTCTGCTATTTGCTTATGTTTTATGGGAGAGTTTATCCCATTCACATTCCCAGTTCTGATTATCAGCTCTGTATTTCCCTCCATCCTACTTTCTCCCCTGAATATACTTTTGTTCTCTCCACCCTGTTTCTCCTTAGTAGTGTTTTGTTTCTAACCCTCCATGACCTCGATCTGCCCTTCTATCACCCCTCCTCTTTTCTCTTACCCCTTTCTCCTAGCATTTCTGCCTTCCCTTCTATCAAGCCCTTCTCTTTTCTTTCTCCTTTCTCCTACTTCTTTGTAGAATAAAATAAATTTCTATATCCAATTAAGTGATAAAGTTATTACATCTTTCAGTTATTTTCTTTTCAGATGAAATTAAGCTTCAGACAGTGCTTATCTTCCTCCCTTCTTTCTCTCTCGTGCATTAAATCTTTTTTGTTTCTTCATGTGATCTGATTTTTCATATTTTACTTCCCCTTTCCTCTTCTCCCAGTACAATTCTTTTTTTTTACCCCTTAATGTCTTTTTCTTTGATATCATCATATCAGAGTCAATTCATATCCACACCTTTTATTAATATATGCCCCCTCTATCTGCCAGAATAACAGATACAAGTCTCAAGAGTTACAGATATCATTTTCCCATCTAGGGATATTAAAAAATTAACCTTTAAATATATACATTTTTAGCTATTTACCTTTCTATGCTTCTCTCAAGTCCTGTGTTTGAAGATCAAATTTTCTGTTTAGTTCTGTTTTTTTTTTTCAATAGAAATGATTGAAAGTACCTTAGTTTATTGAAAATCTATTTCCTCCTTTGAAAGATAGTGCTCACTTCCACTAGGTATTTAATTCTTGGTTAATTCCTTTTCCCTAAAGAATATGGTGTTCTAGCCCTCTGACCCTTTGTTTTAGAAGCGCCCAGATCCTGACTGTTCCTCCTTGATACTTGGATTGTTTTTCTGTGGCAGTTTTTCGTATGTTTTCCTTGAGATTATAGTTCTGGAGTTTTGCCATAATGTTCTTTGGGGTTTTCCTTGTGGGATTTCTTTCCAGAGATGATCACTGGATTCTTTCAGTGTATATTTCCCACACTGATTCTAGGACATCAGGGCAGTTTGTCTTGATGATCTCTTGAAGATTGCTATCCAGGCTCTTATTTTGGTCATGGCCTTCAGATAGACCAACAACTTTTACACTGGAACTATTTTCTAGGTCAGCTGTTTTTCCAAAGAGATATTTTACATTTTATTCCATTTTTAATTTTTTTTTTTAGTTTGTTTCATTATTCATGTCTCCTTGAGTCATTAGCTTCCATTTGCTCAATTCTAGGTTTTAATGTGTGATATTCTTCAGTTAGCTTGTGTATCTCTTTTTCCATTTCATTAATTCTACTTTTCAAGGTGTTGTTTTCTTTAGTGGATTCCACCCCCCACCCCCATTTGTTCCATTGTTTTTAGTTTTTTTAAAAAATTAATTCCTTCAAAGGATTTTTTTTTTTTTTGCATTTAGCCAATTGTATTTTTTTTAAGGAACTGCCTTCCTTTTCCGAGATTCTGACTCTCTCTTGCATATCTCTTGTTTCATTTCTCATTTTTCTTTTTCCTTTCTTATTTGCCTTTCAAAATCTTTTATGAGTAACTCCATGAAGCTTCTTTGGGCTTCAGACCTATTTATTTCACTTTTTGAGATTTCCTTTCTGGATTCTGTCCTCATCTGTATTGGTGTTTTGGTCTTTCCTGTTACCATAGTAGTTTTCTGTGTCAAGGTTCTTTCCTATTTCTTGTTAATTATCTTTCCTCCTTTTTTTTCTCCTTTGTGCCTCTTATGGTTGAACTCTGATTCTAGGGCAAGGAGGACCCTGTATCAATCTTCCAGTGCATCTCTCAGATTTGGCTTTGAGCATAGAGGCCCCTTGTGTTTGGTGTCTTGCTCACAGCAGGAGGTAGCTCTACCTACTCTCTCCAGGAAACAGCCTGATTTCCCTAGATAACAATTTTCCTTTTCTGTTGGGAATAGAGGTTGCCCCACTGGTCTGCCCCCTCTATTGAGCCAGAACCAAGACTCTGAATTGCTGATCTGCTGTGATTAAGACCCTCTCACAGGCTTTCTCAGACACTGACTACGCTGGGCTGAATATCCTTTCATTCCAGTGAGAATGACCTTTTTTGAAGTCCTTCTAGTCTGTCTTGAGCTGGAGAGTAATTTCATTCTGTCAGATTGTTTTCATGGGGTTGGTTTCATGTGGGTTTGAGGGAAACCGGGAGAGTTTCACTAGCTTCCTGGCTTTACTCCGCCATCTTGACTCTGTCCCTGGGACTTCCACAATATAAATCTCTAAATGTAAAGACTGGTAAAATCTTTCTTGTTTCTAGGTAACAGATAGTCTCTTGAAATTATTTGCTCCTGTTTTACAAGTGTTGTATTCTACTTGTTCATAGATCACTTCAACTCTTTACAGGAGTGAAGGAGACATAATTGAATTAGTAAAAGCAAGGAATTACCAGAGATGTAGTATAGTATAGTTAATAAAAAATAAATAAAAATAAAAATACTGGTCTTAGACTCAAAGAAGGCTGGGATGTTCTACTTCTTCCCCATATTATGTGCCTTTATTTAACCCATTAGTGCTTTTTATAACTTTTTGAGACTTAAGGTCTTGAAAAGTTACTGAGCTAGATTGATGGAGGGAATTTTATAATCTGGAAGTTCCCTATAATAATGAAATCACAGTGTCAGTCACATTCAGTATCCCTAATAGTAAGACCATTGAAATTCATTAGGAGTAATTCACCTAATGCCCATGAGCTGTGAGCAGAATAATAGGAATCTCATCCAATCTTTTCCCTCAGGCCTGGCCATAACTTCACAACCAAGCTAGACAACTTGGGATCCTTTGTAGTCTTTTAGGGAAGTCAATGTAGTAAATTTACTCCATTGCATTGGAGGCAAAATCTTTCTAGGACACTGCTTCTGCTTTTATTTCTTTTTTTTTTTTTTTAATAAAAAAATGACCATACTAAAAGACACTAATCAATATGGATTTCTCAATATGCAAAGAACAGAAAAAGAGGATTGTATGGGAAATTGAATCTTTTATGCGTGTTATTTCATTTTTAAAGGTATTTATTAATTTATATTAAGAATGAGTATATATTTAGTTGAACATAGTGATAACAGTATTATTTTTCTTTGTCTTTGTTCCCTTCTAAAATTCTTTCCCTAATTTTTGTACTTTTACAGTTTTTTCATTGACCTGTCATCATTTTTCTTTTGCCTATTATTGCCTCCTTCTCCACCACTGCTTTCTTACCATCCCAAATTAAAACCTTCCCTTGTTACAAATAAGTGTAATCAGCTCTGTCAATTGAATGAATTATTATTGCTAGGCACTGGCTATTCATTGAATGTGCATATGGGATGAGGAATAATTTCTAAGTGGAATTACTTCATTGGCCAAATTAAATGTTTGAATATTATGAGGCTCCTTAGGAACAGAATATTAATGATATTATAAGCCTCTGGTTTTACCTATCCATTCTTTCCTTCAATAATTCAATTTGCCAAACATGAAGTGCTTATTCTGTTTAAGACAAGAGGAGATATGGCATAGGAGTTAGAATGCCCCTCTGTAAGTGAGGGAGACCTGTACTCAGGTCATTCTTCTGACATCTACTTGCTTGGAACCCTAGGCAAGTCACTTAAGCTTTCAATGTTTCAGGCAACTTTCAGAGAGTAGCAGCTACATTGGTTGAAATAGTTTTCTTGCCAGGAATATTTATACTAATGAATCCCAGAACAGATACCCACCCTGCCTCCCAAAAAGGTGTAAGGTGTCCTTTCAGACATTAGGGATACAAAGAAAGGGGATAACAGCTTTTGCCCTCAATGTGTTGAGAATTCCTTTAGTAAAAACTAATTTCTATCTCTTTTTTTGGTCCATAGATTGTAATGTTAACCAAAGCAGGAACCTTTTTTTTTTTTTAACAGAAATCTTTGTGCCTTTTATCTGTTTACATGAAATAATCTGTTTTCAATTAATGTGTTATTATAGCCTCACAAGCTTTATAGCTGTTATAAGTATGGGCCAAATCCCTGGTAAGAAATTTACATGAGCACTAGGATGGTACAGCAGTGGATAGAGTTCTGGACTTGGGGTCAGAAAGACCTAGATTCAAATCTTCCCCAGACACTTACTGTCTGTGTGATCTTTGGAAAATCACTTAGCCTCTGTCTGCCTCAGTTTCCTCAAATGTAAAATAAGGATTATAATAGCATCTATCTTCTAGGATAATTGTAAAGATAAAAGTGAGATAATATTTGTGCAGGACAGTACGGCCTGTCTTATAGTAGGTGCTATATTAATGTTAACTGCTATCATCATCATCATCAAAGTAATTCTTCTTTGCCTTTGTGGAAAAAATATGGCTGTTGTGGCCAGCACTCATTTTTAAGGCAGTAAAATAGGAATAATCCAAATATAAATGTAGCAAATTGGCAAAATGGTACATGACTTTCATTGCTAATAACATCGTCATGTTTAAGTGGGTCATCAAATTGCAGAGTACTGTATTTATATACTATTGGAAAATACCTATATGCAGACATCATCTTTTAAAGGATCCCAGAAGACATTTTTATTTGTTTCTTTGTTTTTATTTTATTTTAGGAAGCTTCAGTTCAAACTGGAGTTGTGATTTGGAGAGCCACATTCCTAAAGTCAGTTTCTAAAAGCTACAGAAAATACGGATTATTCAAATGATGGGTGAGTGTTTCATGCTTCTACTTTACTGTTTGCTATTTTCCCTTCTCTCCAAAGTAAAGGTGCTTTTCTTTTTGGGTGTTCCTTTATCAGTTCTTTCTGAAAGGCTGGGACTATCTGGGCCAGTGATCCCACCCAAGTACAAATAATGCTCTTGTTACTACATAACACACTCTTAAGGAATCCTTCATTTGAAATTGGACTTAACCTTCTAGTGATTCCTTATTTGCTCACAATCTTTTGAGAACCCTTTTGAGCCAATTTATAAACTCCACAAAAGATAGAACGAGTTTGCAAAATATTTTAGATAGACAATATGAACAAAGGGTTTCTTACTCTGTCTTTAGTGATGACTGCCCTTTGAACCTAGTAAAAATCACTTTATGTGCAACACCTGCAGTTACTAAGAGGATTTCCGGGTGTGTAACCTATGTTCTGGAGTAACCTATGTGACTCCTTACATTGTATAACAAGGGGTGGTCTAAAATAAACTATTTAACTGCTTATATCTTGTATATACATAATGATTTATATATTTTTTAACCTGTTAGAATATGAGCTCCTTGAGAACAGGGATCATGTTTTTGCCTTTCGCTGTTTCCTCAACATTTAGTAAAATGCCTAGTACACAGTAAGCACTTAATAAATGGTGTCAATTGCCCCATCACCTCACTGGTGTTTCCACATGGATTGACTCAATGATGTCAGAACAGTTCTGTCATTGTGTCACTGGCTTTCTACTACAGCTAGAAATATGGGTTTATCAGTCTCCGTAACTGTTTTTGCCAGTATGTTGTGGTTCATCACTGCTACCCATAGAAATAAAAAAACATTTAAGACAAAAAAACAGATTTGATTTCAGAGAATGACATTTGAGAATGAAATTTGGATTTCTGTGCTACAGCCTAAAATATAGCAGTGATAGGCTTCTGACTGGGGATGGAGTATACCTAACAAGGACAGTTTTGCAAGTCTAATAAAAAGTTTTAACCTAAAAATCAAGAGAAAAGAAGACAACTGTTTTCACATACCCCACAAGATAACAATAGGGAATAGCAAAGATGGGGCAAAGTATAATAATAGAGATGCCCAGAGATTAATGGGAGAAAAATTCTAAAGAAGCCAGGAAAAAAAAACACCTGCTTTTAGAGATCTATACATACATGTACAAATTACAAAGTATACCTGTACAAAATACAAAGTAAACTAGAAATCCTAAGGTATGAAGGCAAATTGACCTCATAAGTAGATATTGATTGAAATCTGGTGGGATGGAAAGCTGCATCTAATTCAAAAAGAATAGAAGAGATTGGGGGGAAAGAGACATGTCTTGTTGAATATTAAGTAGATAGACTCCTCTGAGGAATTCTGAGAAGCATATTTTGTGGAGAAGTATGATAGAGAGAAAAAAAGATAAATTTTATATAGCACTTTAATGTTTGCAAAATGCTTTACATATATGTGCTCATTTGATTGTCACAATGATTCTGTGAACTAGCTGTTGTTGTTACCTCTATTTGAAAGATGAGGAAACTGAGACTGAGAGAAGTTAAGTGACTTGCCTTTGTCACCTAATTTTTAATTTTCAAAGGCAGATTCTGAACCCAGTTATTTCTATTTCCAAGTCCAGTGAAAGTTAATTGGGGGTGGGGGGGTGGGGAGGAAAAATTGTGGGAAGATTATAGAATAAGAGAGGGAATTACCTAGCTCTCCAAACCTCAAAATTTGACATTTCAGAATGAATTTTTGAGAGGTACAAAAAATTTAAATTTGTAGTAAAGTAGTCATCCAGTCTATGACAGTTGGGAGAACTTTTAGAAAGATCTGACGTCTCTAATGTGCCTGATTGGAGACATTCTCTAGGCAGCAGTCTCAGCTTCTAGAACTTTTGTCAGATGGTGTGGGAATTGGGTGTCTGATCAGGTTGTATGCCCTTCACAGATCCTAGACCTAGGGCCTAGGTACATTGATTGGATGGGTAACCAGGCTGTCACTACAGAAAAGGAGAAATGAAATATACTATATGAGAAGCAAGAGATTTTGCAGTGTTGGTAGTGCTGGGGCCTTATATCAAGACTCAGGGGTGAAGAGGAGTGCCTTAGATCACTTATAAAACAAGGCATGAATCCAAAGAGTAGTGACTATACCTGGTCTTGGATTATAGGATATAGGAAGAATGAAGAGGTCACAGACTCCCAGATAGAACTCAGAAAACAATAGTAAGAACCATCATAAATTAATCTATTTATTCATTGTCATCCTAGTAAACTACTAATAAATTATTTTATTGGGCTAGAAAAAATAATTGAAGATTCTATATAGAAAAAATAAAAGTTCAAAAATATCAAAGGAATTAATGAAAAAAATGTAACAGAAGCATGTTTCATAGGAAGACTATGATCTTAAAGTGGTAACTTTAGGTGGTAACTCTGGTACTAGCTAAGAAAGAATGATTGGTTGGTGGAATAGAGTAGATATAAAATACAGAGTAGTAAATGATTATAATTACTTTCTGTTTAATAAATGTAAATATTTAAACTTTTGGTACAAGAATTTACTGTTTGGTAAAAATTGTTAGAAAAATTGGAAAATTGACCTGGAGAAACTAGGTTTATAGACTAATATCTTAAACCACATAAACCACTTATGAAAGTTAGGTCAGAGTAGATACATGACACAAAGGGAAATATTATAGGTAAATCAGAAGAACAAGAAATATTTATAGATAAGAGAAGAATTTATGAATAAGAGCTAGAGAGCATTGTGAAATATAAATTGAATAATTTTAATTACATTAAATTTAAAAGTTCTTGTAAATACAAAACACAATTAGAAGAAAAGCAGAAAATGGGGGGGGGAGTATTTTATACAGAGTTTCTCAGATAAAGACCTTTTGCATTAAAAATATATAGGTAACTTTGTCAAGTTTACAAGAATATGAGTCATCCCTCAATTGATAAAGAACTTGTCAAAGGACATAAATAGACAATTTCTTGAGGAAGAAATCAAAGTCATATTTCACATATATACATACACATATATACATAATTTTTATATGATAAAATAATGCTTGAAATCATCATTTATTAAAGAAATACAAAATAAAATAATTTTGAGATTCACCTATTACCTATTTTGGCTAAAATGAGAGAAGGAAATGGCAAATGTTTGAAGGGACATAGAAGAATTGGAATGTTAATGTACTGTTGGTAGAATGGTGAACTATTCCAGCACTTTTGGAGAGCAATTTGGAATTATGACCAAATATTTATAAAGCTGCGTTTACCCTTTGAACAGTAGTACCACTATTAAGTCTTCCAAGTTTATGAAAAAGAGAGGAAAAGAACCTATGTGTTCTAAAATATTTATAGCAGGTCTCTCTGTGGTGGCAAAGAATTGGAAATTGACAGGGTTTCTATCATTTTGGGAATGGCTGAATAAGTTGTGGTATATAATTGTGCTGAACGATTACTGTGCTTTAAAAATGGTGGGCATGTTGATTTTAGAAAAATACAAAGACAGATCTGCATGAAATAATGCAGAGTGAAATGAGAAGAACCAAGAGAATGTTGTATATAGTAACAATATTGCTCAAAGAGTATATGTGGATGATTAAGCTATTCTGATTGATGTGACTATTCAAATCTACTGCAAAGAAGAAATCTAAAACAGTAGAAGTATGAAGGAAGATGCTATCTACCTCCAAATATTCAACTGGTATATGGGATGGTGTATTATATTGTTTCATAAATTTGTCTGGTAAATGTTGGCTTTCCCTCGTGTGGGATAGTAATGGAGGGAGGGAGCTTGGAGCTGAAATGTAAAAAAAAAAAAAAAAAAAGAAAAGAAAAGAAAAGAAAAAGAAAATTAATGGAAGATGCAATATTGTTGTAGGAACATATTACAGACTTCCTGGTAAGAAAGAGTAAGTAAATCAATTTGGGATATATCATAGCCTATCACAGTGGAATGATATCATATTGTAAGGATACTGCAATTATTGTAATATCTACTTTTAGATATTAGAATTAGATAGATTAGATTAGATCTAATATCTAGCTCTCAATGCCCTTATTTGAGAAATTAAGTTATTGATTTCCCTTAATGATAATTTGCTTCTTCAAAAAGTGGAGGTAACAATGAAGAAAATCTCTATGCATTTATTGAGCACTTGCTGTGTGCCAGATGCTGTATAAATGTTTCCCCTGATGTAAACACCACTATAGGAGACAGGCTTTCAGAAAGAAGGCAGAACCATTTGAATCTCATTTTGCTTCTGTGTTATCTGCCATATCTTAAGTTGGTCAGAGTATACTAGAGCCAGCTCCTACCAACTTAGAAGAGCTGATGGTTAAATTTCCAGTGTGAGTATATACCCCTTAGAAATTGACAAATGCTACAAAACAAGGCTTGATTGATTTTTTTATTGTTTAGCTTTAAGAAAGGAATGGATAAAATGTTTATGCTTCATTTTAAAAATGTGTCTTCTATATCCTACCCTGCCATAGTCAATTGTTAAAGATTTACCAGCATACTTTTGCCTATTTGCTTTTGTTAAGTCACCAAGTACCAGAAGAACATCTCAGGGTACTGAACAGACTGACCAATGTGATGATTAAGTTGCATTTGGTAATTTTTGACAAAGAGTGGGAGACAGTATAGATGTAAAAATCTACAGACCATAGGTGAGTCATTTTGACCTTGGTCTTTAGAAAAACTCTCTAACTGGTTAGAGAGATGTTTGGTGAACACCTGAAAAAGAAAGTGGTAATCAGAAAGCCAACTTTTTTTTTTTATTATTATAGCTTTTGATTTACAAAACCTATGCTTGGGTAATTTTTCAGCATTGACCCTTGCAAAACCTTCTGTTCCAACTTTTCCCCTCCTTCCCCCCATTCCCTCCCCCAGATGGCAGGTAGACCAATACATGTTAAATATGTTAAAGTATATGTTAAATACAATATATGTATACATATCCATACAGTTATTTTGCTGCACAAGAAGAAAAGGACTTTGAAATAATATAAAATTAACCTGAGAAGGAAATCAAAAATGCAGGTGGACAAAAACAGAGGATTGGAAATGCTTTATAGTGGTTCACACTCATTTCCCAGAGTTCTTTCACTGGATATAGCTGGTTCTATTCATTATTGAACAAATGGAACTGATTTGGTTCATCTCATTGTTGAAGAGAGCCATGTCCATCAGAATAAATCATCATGTAGTATTGTTGTTGAAGTATATAATGATCTCCTGGTCCTGCTCATTTCACTCAGCATCAGTTCATGTAAGTCTCTCCAGGCCAGAAAGCCAACATTTTTAAAAGAACCATCATGGAGTCATTAGTAGTGGGTCATGACAAAATAATCTCATGTCCTTTTGTGACAAAATTACTAACTAGGTCAGGAAAAGTGATGTTGTTTACCTAGATTTCAGCTAACATTTTGTTTCTCATGCTCATCCCTGTGGATAAGATAGAAAGGTGTGGGTTGGATGATAGAACAGTTAAATGCATTTGGAACTGATTGAATGATTAGTCTGAAAATGTAGTCATTAAATGACTTGGTGTCTAATTGGAAGGAAATCTGGAATAGAGTGACTCAGAGATGTGTGCTTGTCTTTGTTATATTTAACTTTTTAAAAATATGACATTAAAAGCATGAACAATATGCTTATTAGATTTGTAGATCTCACATAGATGGATAGCTCAAATATTGGATGACAGATGTGAGTAGAACTTTTCAGGCTAGAGGAATGGGCTGAAGAGCAGAATTAGATGAAACTCAGTATGGATAAAAGTAAAATCTTACATGCAGGTAAAAAAAAATAGAAGGAAAATTGGTGAGATGTGAGTAGAGAGCAGTCTATCAGAAAATGATCTGGGAGTTTTAGTGGACTACAAGCTCAATATCAATCAGCAATATGTCAAGAATTAATTCTTAAGAATCCTTAAGCAAAGAACTATGGCTATGATGAAAGAAATAATAATTCTGCTTTACTATATTCTGATTATCTAGAAATTGCAGTTTAACAAGTTTCACAAGTTAAGAAAACAGATCAAAGGTATGTCAGAGATTATTTACTCCAGTCTTTTAATTTTATTGACAATAAAAATGAGGCTCAACATGATTAAGTGATTTCCCCAAGTTCACACAGGTAACTATGTGTTGAAGTTGGGATTTGAACCCAGGACTTATGATGCCCAATCCAGTGCTTGTTGGTAGAATTTTTTTCTCGTTATTCAAAGACAATAGGAGATAGCTTTTCAGAAGATGGTTTCATCGGTTTTATTTTGCAGTGCTAATGATGATCATAAGCAGACTACCATGAAGGAGGGAATGATAAAGCATGCATAAAGCACTTAATATTTGCTGAATATTGTGCTTAAGTACTAACAATATGAATACAAAAGTAATACCCACCCTTAAGAATTTTGTATTCTTTTTTTAAAAGGACTTTTTATTGTAATAGAGGGAGACAGTACTTAGAGAGGATGGTGAAAAGAGAGGTTTGGGTTTGCGAAGTTACAAAGATAATTATTGGAGCCAGCTGGGAATGCATAGACTTTTCCTTTCCAGTAGGGGTACTGGTATTGATTTGATTCTGGTTCCAGGACTAGAATGTAAGGATTAAGAGGTTGGTGAGAAGATGATGAGACATGAATAGCCTAGATAATGTGAACTAAAAGAGGCCCTCCCTGATTAGAACTGATGTCCCAGAGAAGGAGTTTCAGAGCTGAACCCCCTCTCTTTTCAGTGTATTCTCATTTTGGATAGCAAGGCAACTGGTAATAAGATAAATTTAGAGTGAAGAGAAACATGGATGGAGCCAGCCTAGGTGAATATAATTGCAACATATCCACAGCAATCTTAGGTATTCAAATTACTAAAAGAACACTCTAGAGTTCTTCAAACCATGTCAAAATATAATTGATGCTTTAGGGCCAGGGTATCACAGGAAAAGATGATGAAAAAAATGTGTTGAAAAATACAGTGCAGAACTAAGGGAAAAGAAAGAAGCAAATGTTCTTCAAGTTATCCAATAGCCACATAAACATACATAAATCATGACAACTTAAGTTAAAAAAAATTCCAAAATACCTGACATATGAAGTCTCATCTTCACAGATATGAAAGTTCTAACTAAAAATCTGTGTAAAAGTCTGCTTTTGAGGAGGCAAACCCTCTATTTGGTATACCAAAAGTCAGACTTGGCAACAAAGGTTAAAAGAAAAGATACTGCTTGTAATTACAATGTTTCCAAACAACCCATTGATACTCTTAAATGGAAAACAGATAAAAAGAGGTACATAGATTATCACTGTGTCTGTAGAAAAAATGGAAAGCTGTTGCCAAACTGAGGAGGCCAAAAGAACCTAGAATCCATGTCAGCTAGCAAACACTTGTTCTCCTTTCTAAGAAGAAAGAAATGGATCTCAAGAGGAATGGATCTCAAGAGGAAACCAAATTTGGAATATAAACTAATTTAGAAAACATTATAGAAGATGGTAGAAGATTGTTAGCAATATCATTTTGATGAGATTGAGGTCCATTATCACATGTTGGGGATTGTTACCAAATGATGGGGTTTGGTAGCAATCCATATATGAAGAATACATAATGGCCTCCTCCTTACCAAATGGTAATTTTATTTTTGAGAAGAGATTATGCACAAAATGAAGAAATAAAATAGATATCAGGAATGGTAAATAAGAAATAGATTTGGGAGAGTAGCAAGGAAAGGGGTTTCAAATTTTAGGAATGGAAAAGACAAATTCCCAGTGGGACTCATAATTAACCCTGAGAAAGAGATTATGCCATGAGGTGAGAGTATGCCAGTAAGTGGCAGGCTAAATCCATAGAGGAGTTTAGCAGTGTATAAGAGTTACTTAGCTTTAAGAAAATTAAAGACACGATGAGGCATGGGGGAGAATTTGAAAACACCATGAGGCAGAGTGCCTTGACAGGCTAACCTCAATATGGATTCAGCAAAGATGGTAAAGGACATGACCAGATTTATGAGGGAAATTTAACTTTAGAGGTTTTGACACTTTAACTTGGCTTTCTGACTTGATATAGTTTGGTGTGGTTACTCAAGACCTCTACTGGGATGAGAGTATAAAGTTGAACTAATCCTTATCAACACCCTTCCCTGCTTGCTTCAGAGACTATTATAATCTTATCAGTACCTCAGGCTTTCTCTGCCAACCCCACCTAGTTACCCAGGACCTCATCAATTTTATAACGCAGCAAAGAGTATTGGAGGGGAAAAAAGTCTGCAGAAAGTTTGGCATGAGATCAAAGTATACTAATAGAAAATATCCCAATAATATCTCCAAATCGCTTAAAAGGGAAGTAACAGTCACATGAAAAATGAAACAAATCTGTCAGAATTTTTATAACAAGTGATGTTTATCACCAGTGTTGATGAAACCAAGAGATTTGTAATCAAATATGTTAGTCCTCAGTATATTATGAATGTGGAAGATATAGGTATATATGACAAAAAGAACTGCTTGATCAAGTACACAAAAGAAATCTATACAGGGCCATAATTTTGGATGTATTGGAGCATCAGTTTTCAAAGTATGTGATACCAAAATCACTAGGAAAAAACATGCAAAAATTAAAAGGTGATCAAAAAAATATCCATTCATTCATTCATGCATGCATGCACTCATTTATTTAACTCATACATATTTATTATGTACCAGACATATGCCCTGTGCTTTATTGACCTATTTGGTACTTTCTCATTTCCAAAAAATCTTTTTGAAAATGATTTGCACAGATAACTATATAAATATGTGTACATATGTTGTATTTAACACATACTTGAACATATTTAACATGTATGGGACTACCTGCCATCTGGGGAAGGGGTGGGGGAAAGGAAGGGATAATGTGGAACAGAAGGTTTTGCAAGGGTCAGTGTTGAAAAATTACCCATGCATATGTTTTGTCAATAAAAAGCTATTAGAAAAAAAGAAAGTGATTTGCTTTTAATTTGAAGAAGTTCTTGATTAAAAAAGAAGAAGAAAGATGCACAATCTGGCAGATGCTTTTAAAAAGAAGTCCATTTCACTATATCTTTATGATTCCCCAATGCAGCAAGTTTGGCAGAGAATAAAAGTTGATATTTTACTTATTTTTTTGACTAGTACATAAAAGTATGTGACTCAGTAGTGCTTAAGTTAGCCTTAAAAGATCTCCTCCAATAAGTTGTCACCAGTGCATACATTAAAATTATATAGGATTTCTTATTTCCAGCATTGTTATGTCAAAGGGGTGTTGAATTGTTTTGCTTTATTGTAAAGTGTAGGATTAAGAGCAACTGGTGATTTTTATCTAGGAAAAGCTAGTGTGGATGTAAAGAGAAATTTCTTAATATCCTGAGCTCTCTGAAGGCTGAATGGACTGACTTTCAAAGCAGAACATTTTCCCCTTAGTGTATTTCTTCAGGCATGAAGGAGGCCTGAAACATTGAGTAAGTTTTCACCAGATGTACAGGGAGTAGGCACACTCAACTTGCTTCAAAGTGCTATGGCCTATTAGAAACCAATTTTACCTCCAAAGGATACAGATTCCCAACTATTAGAGATATGCAAAAAACTAAGCCAGGAGACTCTGAAGATAATTTAAAAGGAAATGTTTTGAGCAATGACAGCGATGCCCTCCCAAGGTGATTGATGACTTTAAGAGGGCTGGAAATCATTTGCATTTGATCAATTCTGGTTTGTTCATTGAAAAATCAGTCCTGCCACTCATATCCACCAGCTTTCTATACACTTACATAGCCTTCTGCTTTTGTTTAGAGCATTAACTAGTCATGAACTTAAAGTATTAGCCAGTGGAAGAGTGGCTGTCAATGCTGCCCCATTCCACTATCATGTCAACAGGATACCTGTCAATCAAATACCTATTCCCAGAAGACCGCACAAGGTGTTTAGAATGGCTGTCAAGCTGGAGAAATCTGCCAGGGCTATCACTGTTGGTCTCCTTGATTTTCTTTCTTTTCCTTATGGTCCTAAGTAGTTAAAAACCAAATAAAGAGCTTCAAATGATAGCTGCTCATCTATTCAAAGAAAGGGAACAGGTTGAATAGCTCCTGAGATTTGATACAATTCCCTATTCTCCCCAACCTCAGAATGAATTGTATATCACAACATCCTCTTGTAGACAGCAGTCCCCTAAAACCAGGACTGCCCAAATAAATATTTTTACCTTATCTTTATGAAAATGAGTAATCCAACTCTGGGAAAGAATGATAATGATTTCTTAAAATTATTATAGTTCACATATACACAAATATGAACATGTCATCATCACAAATGTTGAGTCTTTGAAACAAAGGAGAGAGTTTGCAGAGAAAGAAAGGAAGTACTTGTAAGCTCAGAAATGGAAATTTCAGGTACCCAAGAAGAGCAAAAACTAAAGAACCAGTCAATCAAAGAATTGGTACTTGTTTTATAGCCACCCCTTTCTTTCTCTGCAAACTGGAAATTAATCAAAATATGTCCCTGACTCACTCTTCATGATAAATAATTTTTGGAACTTGCCAGCTTAGAAATGATCTTTGAACTCTTAAAAAATGTTTGACATAGTCTAAGCCCTAAAACTAGAGACATAGAGTTCCCCCTTTCTGAGTATAAATTTCATTCATTTGAACAAATCTATTTAGTTTTTATCTATTTTATCTATCTGAAGGACCCTGAAGGAGATAATATTCCTTGCCCTCATGAAGGTTTCAAACTATTTAAAAATTATATACCTGAGTAGTACTAACACTTAAGAATATAAAGAAGAGGTAAAAGAATGTAAGACTATTGTTTTCTAAGACAATTTTTAAAAGTGTATATTAAATTTAGCATGATAGCTAAACTGTCCTCATATGTGTTCCCTTTTGAGCTTCCTTCTGCTCTCTTTTGTGTTAATCATGCAGTACATTCTTTCTCATGCCTCAAGTGCATTTACTCCTCAATTATAGAATTCCTATATTTCCTCAAAATATAATTCAAACTTTTTTTTAAAAAAATGTTAATTTCCCAATTACATGTAAAAATTTTAACATTTTTAAAAACTTTTTTTAAACTTTTGAGTTCCAGATTCACCCTTTTCTTGACATTTTTCACTCACCCTTTGATAAGGCAAGCAATTTAATGTCACTTATACATTAACTTAATTTTTGTTGCCACAATATATCTGTATCTATATATGTATGTATTTTTTTGCTGCAGCAAATGTGTTCTCCTTATTATTTTTCTGCAAATGTGTCCTTTCCTTATGTGTTTCTTACCTTCTTTGGGCATGTCTTTTACTGATATGAATGGGTCAAAGGCAATATAGAGTTTAGTGACATTTATGATATAAAACCAGTTTACTTTCCAGAATGTTTGGACCATTATGTAGCTCTACATACACTATACCTACACTAGTATAGTTTCTCACCATAGTCCTTTCAGCAACTGTCATTTGACTTTTTTTGTCATCTGCCAGTCTAAGAAATCTCAGAGGTGTTTTAATTTGCATTTTATATGTAGTGATTTAAGTTATGTTTTCATATGGTACTAATAGCTTAAATTTCTCACCTTGAAAAATTCTTTGATAGTGAATGCCTTACATATTCTAGCAAATATTTCAGTCTTTTGACTTTGTTAAAATATTTCCTATTTCCTTACTGACTCATTGATGTCCATCTGTTCCATTCTTTTGAGTAAGATTTTCTCTATCTGTTTATGCTATTTGTTCTGTTTCCATCTTTTCCCTAAAAGCTCTAATTTCATTTAAAAAAAAATCATTTACTTCATATATTATATATGCTCTTATAATACTTATGGGAATTGCGTTCATTTTTTCCTGAGGCTCTGCATTTATTTATTATGGAGTTACTCTTTGCTTCTGGCTTTACCTCTGGGGCTTTTCTAAATCTTAAGTTTCTCTTGATTGTTAAGTCCCCTTTTAGACATTCCCCAAGCTTCTTGTTCAGTCCTGCAGTGTATATAGATATATACATATCTTGATATATATCTACATCTCTATCTATCTATAAATATGTATATCTATAGATAGAGATATAGATAGATATCTATATATCTATATCTTGTTCAGTCCTGGAATGAATTGTTGATGTTTCTCTTAGGTTTTATTGAAACATTGTTTTATCTGGAATTCTTTTTTTTATCTTCATTAGGGTGTTTTTCACAGAAGTTAAGTTTGGGATATTTCATATATATATATATATATATATATATATATATATATATATATATATATATATATATATATATATATTTTTTTTTTTTTTTTTTGCTAGGGATCTGAGGTTCCAATTTGATAGTAAGTTAATGTTAACTCGCATGTTACAACTTGGTTTTGACCTAATTGGCATCCTCTTTCATTCCCTCCTACTGGTTCTTTACTTCTTGCCCTTCAGTCTTTAAATCATTTTTTTTTTCAATCCTGTTTCTGGCTTTACTTATTTCCCTGACAAGCCTGGGCCCCTCTATTAGATATTTCAACAGTTTTGTCTTGACTAGATTTGAACTCAAAAGATGAGTTTTCCTCACTCTAGACCCAGTGCTTTCTCTGCTGCACTATCTAACTGCTGTACTCTATCTTGGTTATCAGCTTTCTTTTAGGCATTTCTTTTGGGCTGCCTTTTCTAGACCAAGAGTGGGAGAAAAAAAAATCTAGCCAGTAAGCATTATTAAGCAGTTCCTATTCCCCAAGCCCACATTAAGAATTGGGCATACAAAGAAATGCAAAAAAAACCCCCAGCACTTTGATCCAGCAGTGTTTCTACTGGGTCTGTATCCCAAAAAGATCATAAAAAAGGAAAAAGGACCTACTGGGGCAAAAATGTTTATAGCAACCCATTTCTTAGTGGCAAGGATCTGGAAACTGAGTGGATCTCCATCACTCAGAGAATGGCTGAATACATTTGAATGTATACCATAAGAGGCATATTTTCTTTCTTTTTAAAAATTTTATTATAGCTTTTTATTTACAAGTTAATACAGCATTGACAATTGCCAAACCTTTTGTTCCAATTTTTCCCCTTCCTCCTCCCAACCCCTCCCCCAGATGGTAGGTTGACCAATACATGTTAAATATGTTAAAGTATACATTAAATACAAAATAAGTATACATGTCCAAACAGTTATTTTGCTGTACAAAAAGAATCAGACTCTGAAATAGTGTACTATTAGCCTGTGAAGGAAATCAAAAATGCGGATGGACAAAAATAAAGGGATTGGGAATTCTATGTAATGGTTCTTAGTCATCTCCCAGAGTTCTTTCACTGGGTGTAGCTGGTTCAATTCATTACTGCTCCATTGGAACTGATTTGGTTGATCTCATTGCTGAAGATGACCAGGTCTATCAGAATTGATCATCATATAGTATTGTTGTTGAAGTATATAATGATAAGAGGCATATTTTCTATTGAGGAAGACAAATATGAACAACCATGGAGAAAAGGAAGAGCTGAGTAGCTTTCTGCCATCTAAACAATGATCCCATACCTATTCTAATCCTCTTTTCCCTCAGAGAACTTTAAAAACAGCACCTTCCTTTTCATCGTCCTAAGTTTTCTTTGCCAGCTAGCATTTGTTCTGAAAACTATTCTTCCCTAACTATGCCATGCTTTTGCAGTTATCCTCTTCTTCCCTGATCTGGCAGCCACTTTATGTACATTAAAAGAAAACCCTAAATTTATTGATATGTTCTCGCTGTTTCCACCTTTGTTTCTTTTAATT
The DNA here is from genome assembly GCF_016432865.1 of Antechinus flavipes. Taxonomy (NCBI): domain Eukaryota; kingdom Metazoa; phylum Chordata; class Mammalia; order Dasyuromorphia; family Dasyuridae; genus Antechinus; species Antechinus flavipes. The sequence goes on from NC_067404.1 coordinate 48,945,173, forward strand.
TCATTCTTTTTTTTTTCATTGCCATTTTATCTCTTGTTTCTTCACAATTATCTGAAGAGCTTAACAAATTCCATATATATATATATATATATATGTGTGTGTGTGTGTGTATATATATATATATATATATATATATATATATATATATATATATATATATTTGGAGTTTAGAGCATTTTATTTTATTTTTTCCCTCAATGGTGTTTTATTTTTCAAATACATGTACAGATAGTTTTGACATTCATTTTTAAGTCTTTTTGTTCCAAATTTTTTTCTCCCTCCCTCCCCAAGAGAGTAACAATCTGATATGAGTTAAACATGTGCCATCTTTGTAAACACATTTCCACATTTGTCATGTTTTTCAAAAAAAATCAGACTAAAAGGGGAAAAAAACTATGAAAAAGAAAAAAGTAAACAAACAAAACATGAAAATCCTGTGCTTCGATCCACATTCAGTCTCCATAGCTCTCTCAGGATGTGGGTGGTATTTTCCATCCTAAATCTGTTGGACTTTTCTTGAATCATAGTACTGTTGAGAAGAGCCAAGTCAATCAGAGTTGATCCTCACATAATCTTGCTCTTACTGTGTACAGTGTTCTCTTGGTTCTCCTCATTTCCCTCAGCATCAGTTCATGTAAGTCTTTCCAGGCTTTTTATAAAATCAGCTTGCTCATAATTTTTGTAGAAAAATAATATTCCTTTACATTCATATACCGTAACTTATCCAGCCATTCCCCAATTGATGGGTATCCACTAAATTTCCAGTTCCTTGCCACCACAAAAAGTGCTACTACAAACTTTTTTGCACATGCAGGTCCTTCTCTCTCTTTAATAATCTTTTTGTGCTACAAATTCAGTAGTGAGATTGCTAGATCAAAGGGTATGCAAAGTTTGATAGCCCTTAGGGAATAGTTCTAAAACTCTCTCCAGAATGGTTGGATCATTTCACAATTCTACCCACAACGCATTAGTGTCTCAGTTTTCCCACATTCCCTCCAACATTTATCATTATTTTTTTCTGTCCTCTTAATCAATCTGAGAGGTGTGAGGTGATACCTCATAGTTGTTTTAATTTTAATTTCTCTGATCCATAGTGATTTAGAGCATTTTTTCATATGACTATAAATCCAACCTCTCCTTTTTCTGAGGTCATAACCAAGTTGTGATTTTTGTTTTCCAAATTCTTTCTCTACTTCCTTCTGTCTAGGTTGTCTAATCTATTTAATGACAGATGATATTACTTTTGCTTCTGCTTTCATTGCTCTTTGCTCAAATGCTCTTCATCATATTTTTCTCATGTGTTTTCTGAGATTCCTCATATGAATATAGCTTGTAATATATTAACTTCTTGTCCCTCTCCTATATCTTTGGAATTCCATATATTCTTCTGGGACCATATTCCAGTCATGAGTCTCATACCATGAAGTCTGGTAGGGATGTATAGATAGAACAGTTTTTAAGGACTTATTATATGCAAGATACTTTACTAAGTTCAAGCAATATAACCCGACCCGCAAAAAGCTAAACATTCTGCTGGTAGAAGATAACACATAGAAAAAAGCAGGAAAGAGGAATGAGGCTGAGGCTCAGTTCCCAGCTAGATAAGATAAAAGGTCACTTAGAGCATTGTCAGGAGAGAGTGGTTTTTTTTTTTTTGTTTTTTTTTGGTTTTTTTTTTGTTTTTTTTGTTTTTTTTTGTTTTGTTTTGTTTTGTTTTGTTTTGTTTTTTGGAGCGAAAGGAATAAGCCACTGGTGACAGTGGAGATGTAGAGAAACAGGAAGAAGCACTGGGCAGGGGAGAGAGGAAAGGGAAAGGAAATGAGAGAACAATGAATTTTAAAAGAAGATAACAGAAGATGATAGAAAAGAGTGGGGAATGGAGAGGAAGAGAGACAGAGAAGCAGAGAGAGACCCGGGGCGGGGAGGGGGCAACAGAGAGAGGAGAAAGATAGAAAAGAAAGAGACAGAGAGAGAATGAGGACAAGAATATTGGGGAATGTTTGATACTTCATATATTTGTTAGTTTATTTTTATTATTACTGGTACTTGGTACATTTGTTATATAGACATCAGAAGCCATGCATGTTTATTTTTTTTTGGACTCCCTTCAGTTTTATCTCCTGTGAAGTTGTTGGCATCCCTGTTGCTATACTTCTTCTTACACTGTACATATACATAGTCAGTTTTCTCCACCCACCCCTTTCTTTTTTAGTAAAGCCCTTCTGGCAAATATAAGTTTTTTTTAAATTACATTGATATGTTTTTTCTTTCTATAATTATGTCTCCCTCTCTGTGTATATATATATATATATATATATATATATATATATATATATATGAATTTATATAATTCCATATATATTATTTATAATTAACAAAATTATTAATTCTATGTATGGAAAATAATATGATTCCTTAAATATGAAATATAAGATTTAGTAATTCCATATGTGTGGAATATATAATTAATAAAAATACGTAAGACCAAAATCCAAGATCTATAGTAATATGAAAAATAATTCCAAATCACTGAGAATAAGCTAATGAAAATAAATATAAGCATGTGTATAGTGTATGTATAAGGACAGGTAAATGGTATAGTAGTTGGGAAGACTCATGTTCCTAAGGGCAGATTTAACTTCAGGAAGATAAGGATGCGTTTTTCCATCTGTTACACCATTTACCTGTCCTTAAACATACAAAATACACAAAATTGGGCATATACACATATGTGGGCATATATACATACATGTATATACACACATGTGTGTTTATATATTATTTATGTGTGTCTAATTTTATTAGAAATTACTTGTGCAAAGATGTTTGCCAATTTTAATATTTCCCTTCTCAGCCTAGTTGTTTGGATTTTGTTTATGCAAAGCTTTTTAAATTTTATATAGAAAATTGTAGTTCTTCCTGTGTAAGTATCTGGTTTGACCTTAGAACTAAAGCCATAATGAAAGAGGATAGCAATAAATGCATATCTCTACAAGTTCTTACATAATGTAGGTTCTCAACTTATCTATCATCTCTCAGTTCTTTTAATCTGGCATCAGTTGAACACCAGTAGTTAGCCCCAATTCTGTGAAGATATGTAGTTTTAGGGTTACATACTTTTAAAATTTTAGTTACATGATATGTATAATCTATGTACAATCTAACAGTGGATATATTACATAGAAAATATCTTTTTTAAAAAAAATAAGTCAGTGTTGGTTGTAACGTTTACAGAATACTTTACACACACACACACACTATATATATATATATATATATATATATATATATATATATATATATATATATATATATGTATATATATATTTTAACCCATTGCATTCTCACAGCACTTTGAGATAGGTGCTATGATTTTTCCCATATTTTAGGTGCAAATGCCAGCTCCTTGGAAGCAGAAATTACTTCTTTTTTTTTGTACTTGTACTCCTATGCTAGTGTACAGTACCTAACATATAATAGGTGCTGAATAAGTACTTGCTGATTGATTTTACTTTTATATTTTCTTTCATTGTTATTAAATAGCATTTTCCCAGTTATATGTCAAGAAAATTTTTAGCATTCATTTTTACAAGATTTTTAGTTCCAAATTTTTCTCCCTTCTTCCCTCCCTTTTCCTCCCCTCTTATGAAGATGGCAGTCAGTTTGATACATTTTATCTATGCATTATCAGTGTAAATGTGTTTCCATATTAATCACAGCTGTGAAAGAAGCAGATCAAGAGGGAAAAAAAGAAAGAATAAGGCAAGTGAAAAAGACATGCTTCCATCTGCATTTAAAATCCATTATTTCCTTATCTGGATATGGATAACATTTTCCTTTGTCAATCCTTTAGATCATTGTCTTGGATCATTGTGTTTCTGAAAAGAACTGAGTCATTCATAGCTGATCATCACACAGTGTTTCTAATGTTGTGTACAATGTTTTCTTGGTTCTGTTCATTTCACATTGCATCAGTTCCTACAAGGTTTTCCAGATTTTTCTTATTTCAAAATAGTATTCCTTTACATTCATTTACCACAGCTTGTTCAGCCATTCCCCAATTGTTGAACATTCCTTCAATTTTCAATTCTCTTCCACCACACATACCACACAATACCACATACAATATTTTTAGATATGTAGGTTGTTTTCCCTTTTTTGAACTTCTTTATGATATAGACCTAGTAGTAATATTGCTGGATCAAAGAGTATGTATATTTTATTTTCTTTTTAGGCATAATTCCAAACTGCTCTCCAGAACAATTGGATGAGTTCTCAGCTCCACCAACAATGCATTAGTGTCCCAATTTTCCCACATCCTCTCTAACATTTATCACTTTCCTTTTTTGTCATTAGTTGTGAGGTGATACCTCAGAGTTGTTTTGATTTACATTTTTCCAATCAAAAGTGATTTAGAGCACCTCTTCATATGCCTATAGATAGTTTTGATTTTTTCATCTGTAAACTGCCTCTTGATATCCCTTGACCATTTATCAATTGTGGAATGGCTTGCATTATAAATTTGAATCAATTTTCTACATATTTGAGTAATGAATCCTTTATCAGAAACAATTTCTATAAAGATTGTTTCCCAGCTTTCCCGCTTTCTCTCTAATCTTGTTTATATTGGGGTTTTTGTATAAAAACTTTTTATGTTAATATAATCACAAGTATGTATTTTGCATTTTGTAACTCTATCTCTTACTGGGTCATGAATTCTTCCCTTCCACATAGATCTGAGAGGTAGACTATTCATTATTCTTCTACTTGTATTATGATTTCATTCTGTGTCTAATTTGTATACCCATTTTGACCTTATCTTAGTACCTGGTGTATGCCATTGGTTTATACTTAATTTGTGACCTATTGTTTTCTAGTTTCCCCAGAAGTTATTGTCAAACAGTGAATTCTTCTTATCCCAGAAGCTGGGATCCTTGGATTTATCAACTATTAGGTTACTATGGTCATTGACCACTGTTTCTTATATACCAAATTTTTTCCCCTGATACACCATTGTTTTCATTAGTCAGAATCAGATAGTTTTGATGATCACAATTTTATAATGTAGTTTGAGATTTGGTATTGCCAGGCCACCTTCCCTTATATTTTTTTCATTAATTCCTTTGATATGCTTGACCTTTTCTTCTTCCAGATGAATTTTTTCTTATTATTTCTGACTTTATGACATAATTTTTGCTATTTTGATTGGTATGGCACTACATAAATAAATTAGTTTAGGTAGGATTTTCATTTTTGTTATATTGGCTTGACCAACCCATGAGTAATTGGTTTTTTCCCTGTTCTTTCCCATTGTTATTTGTGTGAAAAGTGTTTTGTAATTGTGTTTATATAGTTCCTGGATTTGTCTGGTGGATTCCTTAATATTTTATATTCTTTACAGTTGTTTTAAATAGAATTTCTTTATCTCTGGTGCTAGGCTTTGTTGATCATATAAAGAAATGTTGATGATTTATGTTGCTTTATCTTATATCCTGCAACTTTGCTTAAGTTGTTAATTATTACAAGTAATGTTTTAGTTGATGCTCGAGGGTTCTCTGGTTGTACCATTATATCATCTACAATGAGTGATAGTTGTATTTCCTCAATGCCTATTCTAATCCCTTTAACTCTTTTGTCTTCTTTGGTTGACATAGCTGACATTTTTTTGTACTCTCTCGAATAACAATAATGATAAGAAGGTGTTTGGGGAAGAATTCTAATTTATGTCCATTAGAAATAATGCTTGCTGATGGTTTAGCTATATACTTTCTTGTCATTTTAAACAACACTTCCTTTATTCTTATGCTTTCTAATATTTTTAGTAAGAATGAATGCTGTGTTTTGTCAAAAGCTTTTTTCAACATCTATTAAAATAATCATAAGATTTTTATTGGCTTTCTTATTGATACAGTTAGTTATGTTGATAGTTTTCCTATTATTGAATCAACTCTGCATTCCTGGTATTAATGTATAATCCTTGTCATAGTGTATAATCCTTGTGATATATTACTATAATTGCCTCAGTAGTATTTTGTTCAAAATTTCTGCATCAATATTTACAGCAAAAGTGGCATGTAATTTTCTTTCTCTCTTTTGGCTCTTTCTTGTTTAGGTGTCAGCATCACATTTGTGTCATAAAAGAAGTTTGGTACAACTCCATTACCTATATTTCCAAATGGTTTATATAATGTTGGAATTAATTGTTCTTTAAGTATTTGGTAGAATTCATCCATGAACCCATCTGGCCCTGGAAACTTTTTCCCTAAGGAGTTTATTAATAGCTTTTTATATTTCCTTTTCTAAATTGAACTTATTAAGGGTTTCTGTTTCCTGATCTGTTAATTAAGGTAATTTATATTTTCGTAAATATTCATTAATTTTGTTCAGATCATCAGATCTTTTGGCATATAATTGGGCACAATATTTCCTATTGATTGCTTTAATTACTTTTTCATTGGTGGTGATTTTAGCATTTTCATTTTTACCACTAGATATTTGTTTTTTATTTCTTTTTAAAAATCAAATTAGCTCACGACCTATATATCTTATTGATTTTCATAAAAATGGATCCTACATTTATTAGCAGAGTAGTTTGTTTTTTACACTCATTTTTCTTTGTCTTATCTTTGATTTTCATGATTTCCAATTTGGTGCTCAATTGGTGATTTCCAATTTGTTCTTTTTCAACGATCTTTAGTTGTATGCCCAATTCATTGATCTGTTCTTTTTCCATTTACTTGATGTAAGAATGTAGAGAAATAAATTTTCCCCTAAGTGCTTCTTTGGCTGCATTCCATCCATTTTTGTCTCATCATTCTTTTTAACAAAAATATTGATTGACTCTATAATTTGTTCTACTTATTCTTTAGGATTAGATTATTTAGTTTTCAATTAATTTTTAATCTATCCATTGCCCTTTGTTGAATATAACTTTTATTACATGAAGATCTGAAAAGAATATTTTTTAATATTTCTGCCCTCTTAAATTTGATTTTGAGGTTTTTGTGCCTTATCACATCATCTGTTTTTCTGTTGCTGCCATGTGCTGCTTAGATTAGGTCTATTTCATCCTGTTTGCATTCATTTTTCTTCAATGATCTCCCATAACTAGCTTTTCTAGTGTTTTCTTTACCTCTGTTTCTTTCTTATTTTTTTTTTGGTTAAATTCATTGAATTCTGAGATTCCCCTCAGTATAGTTTTGTTGTCTGTTTCTTCCTATAACTCACTTAATGTCTCCTTTAAGAATGTGGATGCTATATATCAGTTGGTACATTGATGTTTTGTATAGATATTGCTTCATTATCTGTGGTACCTTTTAGCAAGATGTAGTCCCCTTCCTTATCTTATTTAATTAGGTTTACTTTTGCTTTTGCTTTGTCTGAGATCAGGATTGCTTTCTCTGCTTTTTTTTTTTTTTTTTTTTTTTTTTTTTTTACTTTAAACTGAAGCATAAAAGATTTTGGTTCAGCCCCTTGCTTTCACTCTTTGTGTTTCTCTGTATCATGTCTTTCCTGTAAACAACATATTGTCATACTCTACTTTTTGATCCACTCTATGGAAAGTTCATTCCATTCACATGCACCATTATGCTTACTGTCTGTGTATTTCCCTTCATCCTATTCTTTTTCCTGTTTATTCTCTCTCCTTTTACATTTTTCCTCCTCACCAGTGTTTTGACTCTGTATACTACGTCCCCTGATATGCTTTCCCTTCTGTCAATTCCTCCATCTATAAAATCTCTTCTTCTACTTCCTTCTCTGGTAATATGTGTTTGTATATTCAAGTGATTGTGTATAAGGGAATGATAACTCCCGCTTTGAGCCAATACTTAGGAGAATAAGGTTCAAGTGATGTTCATAACTCAGCATCTCATATTCCCTTCCACTGTAATAGGTCCTTCAAACATCTTCATGTGAAATAATTTACACCACTCTACCCCTTTCTTCTGCCCAGTGTACGCCTCTTTTTTATCCTTTAATTATTTTTTATGTCATTCCCTCAGATTCCTCTTATACTTGTACACTCTGTGTGTATTCCTTTTAGCTGTAGTTGTGGTGATACAATTTTTAAGAATTTCAAGTATCTTCTTCCCATGTAGGGATATAAACAGTCCGGTTCCATTGAATCTTTTATGTTTTCTTTTTCTCTTTTATCTATTTAGCCTTCTCTTGGGTCTTGATATTAAATTAAGTTGTTTTTTTTTTTTTCAGTTCTGGTCTTCTCCTTATGAAAACTTGAAATCCTTCTATTTCATCTAATGACCATTTTTTCCCCTGGAAGCATTATACTTAATTTTTTGGGTAGGTGATCTTTATTTGTAGTCCTTTATATGTAGTCTCATAATTGTAGTCCTATTTATTTGTCTTTTGGAATATCATATTGTTTGGTTTACGGTTCTTTAATGTTGTAACTGCCAAATTCTGTGTATTCCAGATTGTGATTCTTTCTGGCCACCTGCAGTATTTTTTCTTTGTTGTGATAGTTGTGAAATTTTGCTATAATGTTCCTTGGTGGGTTTTTTTTAGAATCTCTTTTCTAAGGTAAAGAGTAATTCTTTCAATGTCAATTTTCCCTTCTAGTTGTTTTCTTCAGTGGATTTTTGCAACTCCCTTTTCATTTGGCAATTTTTACTTTTTAAGCAGTTTTCCAGTTTGTTGACTCTTTATCTTTATCCCCCTCCCCCAATAATGGTCTTACATCACTCTCATTTCTTTTCCCATTTTTTTCTTCTACCTTTCTTATATGATTTTTAAGTTCCTTTTTGAGCTCTTCAATGAGTTTTTTCTGGGTTTGCAACCACTTTCTGCCCATACTTGTACTTGTACACTCTGTGTACCAAAAAAAACCAAGTATTTGGTTTTGCCCATAGATGTTTTGTCATTTCTGTATCTTTCTCTCTCCCTCCCTCCCTCTTCCATCCCCCCTCTCTTTCCTTCTCTCCCTCTCTTTCCTTCTCTCCCTCTCTTTTCCTCTCTCTCTCCTTCCCTCTCCTTCTTTCTTTTTTTCTCCCTCTCCCTCTCTCTCTCTCCCTCCCTCTCCCTCTTTTCCTCTCTCCCCCTCCTTTCCTCCTGTCTCCTCCTCCCTTCATCTCATCCCTCCCTCTTTCTCTTCATTTTTCTTTTCTTTTAAATTGAAGCTCTGCTCCCTGGGTGGAGAGAGAATGTCTTGGGCTCCTTATGTCAGTGCTTTGTACTGTATTGATGTTACCCTGAGACTCACAGGAGACCCTTGTGTTTGTTGCTAGCTGAGCAGGGGTGGCTGGCACTGCTGAAGGCTATATCTTGTAATGAGATGGAGTCCTAATGGTAGTATCCAGAGTGTGCTAAGTCCAGGTGTGGTGTGTCTGTGTTTCCTTGGGGAAACTGAAGCGCATAGTGATCTGGCTTCTGGAGCCGCCTGTTTGCTTGATGCTTTCCTGTTGCACATAAGTTTCTGGCTGCTGAAGGACATGTATTTGTTTAGGACTATATCAAAACATGTTATAATTCCTGGAGCTGAATTCACTGGCTCCTCGGGTTTTGCCATAGTGTATTGTTGTTTGCCCACTCCACCACACTGCAGCTGAAGATCTGCTGATTTATTGAAGTTAGGCTTCCTGTTGGTTCATGGCAAAAACTTTTTGTTTTAGATCGTGCACCCTCTTATTCAAGTGAGAAGCACCTTTCTTGCCAAACCTCAAAGTTTCCTGCCACTCCAGGACCTGGCTTGTGCTGTTATTTTATGAATGGCAGGAGATGAAGATGGGAGGGTTACAGCAGTTTACTGCTTACTCTGCCATGTTGGAGCCTAGAAAGTTGTTGATTAATTTTTAAGGCAACAAACTACAAAAGGAGATAAAGAAACTTGAGAGAAGTCATACAGCTAATATATTTCTGAAGCAGGATTTGAACTCATATTTTTCTGACTCTAAGGTTCAGACTTCCCTCTGCCATATCAAGCTGCTTTTCCTTGGCTTCTCTCTGGTCTCATTACATAATGAATGTTATTCTCCATCAGTGCTGATTGAAACCTTCCATGCCCTCTCATCTTGTGCAGATTTATCCAAGTCTTCTAATACTCAGCTTCTTAAACTGTGGTTTGCAATCCCATTTGGGATCTCATAACTAAATGTGGGGTTGTGAAATTGTAATTTATTATCAGTAAATGTTTGATTTGTATATCTATTTCATATACCTATATATCTCAGGTCACATAAAAATTTCTCGGGTACAATTTGGAACTGTGCCCAAAGGGCTATCAAACTATGCATACCCTTTGATCCAGCACTGTCTCTATGGGGTCTGTATCCCAAAGAGATCTTAAAGGAAGAAAATGGATCCACATGTGCAAAAATGTTTATGGCAGCCATTTTTGTAGTGGCAAGGAACTGGAAACTGAGTGGATGCCCATCAATTGGGGGATGTCTAAATAAGTTATGGTATATGAGTGTTATAGAATATTATTCTATAAGAAACAATCAGCAGGATGATTTCAGATAGGCCTGGGGGACTTACATGAACTGATACTGAGTGAAATGAACAGATCATTATACATGGCAACAACAAGATTATACAACGATCAATTCTGATAGACGTGGCACTTCTCAACAGTGAGATGATTCAGGCAAATTCCAATGGTCTTGTGATGAAAAAAGATATCTGCATCCAAAGAGAGGACTGTGGGAACTGAATGTAGACCACAGCATAGCATTTTCACTCTTTTTGTTGTTGTTTGCTTGCATTTTGTTTTCTCTCTCATTTTTTTCCTTTTTGATATGATTTTTCTTGTGCAGCATGATAATTGTGGAAATATGTATAGAAGAATTGTACTTCTTTAACATATATAGGCTCACTTGCTGTCTAGGGGAAGGTGTGGGGAGAAGGGAGAGAAAAAATTAGAAGGTTTTATAAGGGTGAATGTTAAAAAATATCCAATAAAATTAAAAAAAAACTTTAATTAAAAAAAAGAAAAAATTCTCAGGTGAAAAAGGATCACAAGTAGAAAAAATTTAAGAATTTCCACTTTTATAACTACCTTTCACATTCTATCCAACATGGTTGGCTCTTCTTTCTAGATCATTCTATTTCAATAAAGGTATAGCCCTTAGGCCATGTGTCTGTTTTTCCTCAGCATAAGGCTGATCCTATTACTTGAATTTCTACTCATATGTTTCTTTCATGACAGTCCTTGGACCAGGCAGTATAAGTGATGCTTGGAAGTAAAGTACAGCTTACTTGGGCTCGTTTGTCTGCACTGACAAAAAGAGTAAACCCTTTCCCTGCCATCTAGTCAGAGAGAAAAGCTGTAGCACAAACATAAAACAAAGGAGCATTTTTAAAAAGCCTGAGAGGTCCAAACAAAAAGCTTGATTGGGTACAATCAGTTCTGCCACCACACATGTTTCACAAATGCAGTTTGTCTTATGTGATTAATATGTTAGGGAACTTCTTGTTCGTAAAACATTTCAAATTTACTGCTGCTTGATTTCTTCTGCTAGAAACAATGTGTGAACTCAAGAGTTCTTCCTCACTTCACTGTAATCCTCAACCTGCAACTCTTTTGCTGTCCACTTCAAGGAACAAAGTAAAAGTCTTTGTCAGGATTGAGTACCAAACTTACTCTGCTTCTGGCAGAAGCTGTGGGCAGGGCAGAGCAGAGTTATTCCACACCCTCTCACACTTTTACTGTGGCCTTCAGCTTGAGTCTGAGAGTCACACCTGCCCAGTTTTCTCCTTCAGCCTACAGAGCAAACCAAGCAGAAGTCAGTTTGTGGGCACTATTTATCATAGTATTTATATATTTCTTAAACATTAAAATAACTGAAAATGTGCTAGTGGTTTTATTGGCTTCCTTTCTTTTTTAATATTATTAGTGAACTTTTTTGGGCATTGTACCCCAACCCCAATTTCTGCTTGAGGTTGATGGTGTTTATTGTATGATTTTGCATAGCATGGTGCTTTTAGAAACACATATGTCTCATTATAGCAGAACTGAATGTACATTTGTTTGGGTAGTTTAGGTTGTGCTACTTCCTTGTGACTCATACAGTAATTATAAAACATTTCAAAAAATAGCTTGATTCTCCATACTACCGTTTGACTTTTTCCAGTAATAGGAAAACTTGGACAAGATCTTTCTTTTGTTGTGAGCTATCTAGTGCCATTGGGAAGTCTAAAGAAATTAACATAATAAACACTTTTTTTTTTGATATATCACTCAAAATGCCTTCCTTTCTGGTTATTTACTGATAGAACCTTTACTTCTGCCTTGTTACTTATAAATGACAGTTCCATGCTTACCTGTGAACCTGCATGATCTCAAAGGGTTCTTTAACTTATTCTTTTGAATTGTGATTCTCAAGGAATAAGCAATATTGTGATACAAACAATGGTAAAAAAAAAAAAAAAAGAGTAGTGTCTGCTCCATGTGTGCTCCCCCTCAAATAACCTTGGTATAAAATTCTCAACCATCAGTTGCCAGTAGTTGGACCAGGCAACACACATTATTTCATTATTTCTAGAAGGCTACAGTTCAAATGCACATATACCTAAGCAGCGGTGCTCTAATCTTATTTCATCCATCCCTTCAATAATAAGAATTTATTATTTATCAGATTATGTCAGAACACCTTAGGCCCTGAGAGAATGACCCTATGTTGAACCTGTTTATTGATGATATGAATGAACACAAGATCTTGACAGGCTACACCACTGTCCTGAACCTGATAGGATGACATTTAATAGAGATAAATGTGTAAGGGTGGGGTTGATTAATGCAACCACTAAAGGTCCAGACAGTTCTATTGAATCAATCAATCAGTCAGTCAATCCAAAGTATAGACTAAGAACATGCCTTCCATCAGTTTGAAAGGGTAAAGGTTCTTTTATCCTTAGTTAAAGACAGAGGAGCCATACAGGTGACATTTTGGGACACATCTCTTGGCCTGTGTACAAAATGATTTGCATTCCAATACCAAATCAAGTACATGACAAACCAGAAAGTTGGAGCCCACTCCCTGAAAGAAAATCTTGCTGGTGTGAGGGATGGAGAATCCCTCAAGAAAATGTTTTCCTTCATTTCTTCTATGTACCCACTGAATAAGCTCTAGAAAAAAAATTGAACCAGTATAAAATAACATATTCAACACATCTGATCAAAAGACAGTCTACATATCTGTATTCTCATCTCCTGATTGGAAGGAGCCAAGCTGGTACATCAAAGGAATCCAAAGAGAATATCAGCTACCCGTGTCTCCCATGGATTCCTTAAGAGGTAAAGGGAGATTTTGGGGGGACAGGGGCGGATGGTCCCTCTGTCCTCTGCCATAGAACTATGTTTTCTTTTGATACTATATTTTAGAAAGTATGTTGACAAACTGGAGAATATTCAGGATAATTCAGGTAATCCGGATGTTGAAGGATTTTGAGATCATGCTACAAATGGGAGCAACTGAAGGAGCTAGCTAGTGATGGTTGTCCTAGATAAGGAAAAAAAGGAAACAGGACAGTTGTTTTGAGATATTTAAAGGACTTTCATGTAGAAGAGTAATTAGATTGGCCTCAAGGGCCAGAACTATAGTAATAGGCAGAAATTGTAAAGGGATCAAAATAACTTTCATGTAAATAAATACTAACAATTAGATTTTTTTTTCCCAAAAAATGAAAGGACCTAGTCAGGGGAGTGGTGGATCTTCTTTATCCCATCAACACTAGAGGCCTGTAGGCAAAGGCTGAATGATCACTTGGCAGCAGTACAGGAAGGTTCACTGTCCTTGTAGGGTTTAGACAACAACATGGCCTCAGAATTCCCTTCTGACTTGGAGATCTGGTAGTTTTTTTTTTAAATTTTTTAAAAGATTTTTTAAATTAAAGCTTTCTACTTTCAAAACACATACATAGTTTTCAACATTCACCCTTGTTAAACTTTGTGTTCCCAAATTTTCCCTCCCTTTCCCCTACCCCCAACTGTAGTTGACAAATGATCCAACATATGTCAAATATGTGCACTTCTTCCATAAATATTTACACAATAACCTGCTGCACACACACACACACACACACACAAATCAGAGCAAAAAGGAAAAAAAAATGAGAAAGAAAACAAAATGAAAGCAAACAACAACAAAAAGGTGAAAATACTATGTTGTGATCCACACTCAGTTCCCACAATCCTCTTTCTGGGTGTAGATGGCTCTCTCCATCACAAGATTCTTGAAACTGGCCTGAATCATCTTATTGTTGAAAAGACCCATGTCCATCAGAATGGATCATCATATAATCTCATTGTTGCTGTATACAATGATCTCCTGATTCTGTTCATTTCATTTAGTATCATTTCATGTAAGTCTCTCCAGGCCTTTCTGAGATTATCCTACTGATTGTTTCTTACAGAACAAGAATATTCCATAACATTCATATACTACAACTTATTCAGCCATTCTCCAACTGATGAGCATCCACTCAGTTTCCAGTTTCTTGCCACTGCAAAAAGGGTTGCTATAAACATTTTTGTACCCATAAGTCCTTTCCCCTTTTTTTATGGAGATCTGGTAGTTTAACCTGAAAGTTCTCTTTAACATATAGTTTCTGGACATCTCTCTTCTCATGGGTTAATTAACATTGGTTTTATTGGTAAAGTGGACAAGAATCATACAGGATGCACCAGCATTGAAGGGCTGTAATCTTCTTTGCTAGAGATAATATCCACATGTCTGAGATCACAAATCAACTGAAAATTGTAGTATCTGCAAGCAATTAGACATATTTAATACTGTTTTATTGGTAAAACAGCAGGTTCAAAACTCTGATGTTTACTTCTGTAGGGCTTTTAGGTTTACAAAGTGCTTTACTTTAACTCCTTTGACCTTCATTATAACCCACCACATAAGTGCTATCAAAATCCCTATTTTATAAAGGATGACTCTCAAACCCAGAGACCTACCATGATTTGCCCAGTTCACAGAGAAAGGCCTTGTCTGAAGCAAAATTCGAACATCATTCTTCCAAGCTTGGTTTTCTATCTGTTCTGCCCTGCTGCTTCTCTGAAAAAATTTACGTACTCACTGGTCACATCTTTGGCCTTTGTTTTTACCACTAAATTGTTAACATTAAACTTGAATGAGAATGATGTTCATTTTCTGAGTGGAGAAGCCAGATGAAACACTGTGGGAATTCTCCAGGCCATATGCTCAAGCCAATAGAAGGAACTAAAGGAGAACTGCTATCATGTTGATGATCTTTGGGATACATCTTTTCATCAGCATCTGTCAGCATGAATGCAATAGAGGAGCAAACTCTAATTGGTAGGATGCCATTGAAAAAATGTGTGACCTTTTCAGGAGTTCATGGACCTGCCATCCACAGGGATCACATTAAACTCTGCCAAATACATGGACTATTTGCAGAAAGCAGAGCAAGAGGAACCAAAACATAATTCAGGGGGGATTCACTTTTTGTTTATATTTGTCATTAAATGATGGG
Source organism: Antechinus flavipes (assembly GCF_016432865.1). Classification (NCBI taxonomy): domain Eukaryota; kingdom Metazoa; phylum Chordata; class Mammalia; order Dasyuromorphia; family Dasyuridae; genus Antechinus; species Antechinus flavipes. The sequence goes on from NC_067404.1 coordinate 48,960,632, forward strand.
AATTAACACAGAGAAGCAATGTGGGTATGTGTGTATGTGTTATGCGTATGTGTATGTACGTTATTCCTTTCTTTTAAGCATAGAGAACATGACAAATTTCCCTAAAATTGTGGCTTTTTTGTTTACAAAGAAAAGACACAGTGTTGGCAGTATTAAGTATAAAGTGAGAAGAACTCAGTTCCTTTCTTGGTTCTATCCCCTACCATTTATGTGGCCCGCAGCTGTCCAGAACTTATTTATCCTTAAGACAAAACCTGATTAAGTACCAATTAAGGATAAGACATTGTACTAGATGCTAAGAATTGAATTAATGAATAAATGAAATTATGTTATGGTCTTACTATTTTCAGAGTTTGTGATAAACTCAAAACATTCAAATACAAAATTGAAACAGCCTCTAAAATCAAGAAGCTTAGTTTCTAATAAAAGGAGAAAGCACATTTCAATAAGTCCTGATCTAGAAATGGGATTTTGACCTGAGAAGTCATATAAATCATGAGTGGAGTCCTAGGTCAGTCAGTGGACATGTCCTTTCCTAAAACTTTGGTGTTATTGACTTGATTAAGAGTCCTAGGACATGAAGTGGTAAGCAAGGTGGGATAGAAATGGAGTGGCAGCAGAGAGCGAGCTTGGACTGGGGACAGCTTTATAAAAGAATATCCCCACAGTTATGGCAGCTGGGCTGCACGTTTGAGGGAAAGGGGTGAAGTGAAGCAGCTGCCCCAGTAACATGGAAATTGATTGCAGATACAACATGGCCAGGATATAATATAGTAAAAGGGAAATGTAGGGAAAATTCTCTAAGGAGATTTGAGGAAGGAGAGATCATTTTTAGCTCGTGGGATGTGGCACAAGGTAAGAATCAGGCAAAAGTCAAGGTTTTCCTGAGTGGTTGATGCTGGAGCTAGACATTGAAATAAGAAAAGGCATGCTTCAGGTATGGAGACTGACCCAGGATTCTCCTTAGAAGGCAGGATGAATTTGGGAAATAGATTATAGGCTAAGTTACAGTAGGGTTGGAGTAGGACTTCATATGTGTGGAGCATATCCACATATGTGAAATATACATAGAATAAATAACACTGTGAAACCAGATCAGTTCTAGACCCCAAAGGGTCTTCAATGTTGGCTTAATCCCTTGGAGGGGAAAAGAGGAGGCAAGGTATCTTTGTTGAACAGATCTCTTTCCCAATCATTAAATGAATATGAGAATGGTCTGACTCACCTCTCAAGTTCCTTCTAATGTTAAGTCTATGATCCTCTAAAGAGTTTTAAACCCCACATAGGTATGGTCCCACCTATTTAGAATTAATGTTTTAGCATTCCAGTTTTTGGCTTGATGCAAGGGAAAGCTCCTAACAATTAGAACTATTGAAAAAAATAAAATAGGCTGTCTTAGAAGATAGTGGGCAACTCATAGTTTGGAGTCTTCAAGAAAAAGCTGTACGACCACTTGTCAACGCCAGACTTTTTCAGATATGTTTTCAATTATGTGGTTGAAGAAAGCCCTTCATATTCAATGTTTATGAAAGATGAACTAAAGAATTGAGTTAGGTAGATGGTGTCTTAGAACAAACGCTAGACTTAGAATCAGGAAGACTTGAATTTATGTCTAGCTGCAGATCTTATTGATTGTGGAACACTATGCAGATCATTTAATATCTCTGCCACAATTTCCTCAGGTATAAAATGGGGGCAATAATAGCACTTGCCTCCCAGGATTGTTAGTTCACTAAAATGAAATAATATTTGTAAAACATTTTGCAAATCTTATGCGATGATGATGATAGTAAAAAAAATGTTGGCAAGTAGATCAGTAAGGAGGCATTTGTGATAGCCCAAGAAAGAAAAGATCTAAGTTAGCATAGTGCAGATTGAGTCAAGAGAAAGGGATAAGTATGCTAGTTATTGGAGAGGTAGAAAGAACAGGACTTGGCTGCTGATTGTATGGAAGGAGGGAGGAAGAGGGAAAATTTATTAACTACTGAACCTTAGTTTCCTTGTCTGTATAATGGGAATAATAATTGTACTCTTTACCTTACAAGGTGTTGTGAAGTAAGAACTACAGAAATTCAGACTATGATAGAAATGTAACTCATTATGCAAATTTGGTGATTAATAATAATTGTAATGATTTGAACTCATAGTTATTGCATTCAGAGAGTAGTTCTGAAACTTTTCTTTGCTATGGATTTCTTTGGCAATTTAGTCAGAATAATGTTTTTGCATGCATAAAATAAAATTCATAAGATTACAAAGAAAAGTAATTATATTGAAATATGGTTGTCAGAATGTTAAAAGAAAAAGGTCATAGACTCCAAGTTAAGAGCACCTGCTTCAAGATATGTACAAACTCAGTGTGACTTCTTAACAATGACTACAACTATTCACTAGTTGTTTAATGTGTTCATAAGCTCTTAGCTTTAGAGCTGGCAGGCATGTCAAGGGCCATCTATTTTATACAGCAGGCAACTGAGGGCCAACTTGACTTGTCCAAGTTCACAAAGGTAGTAGATGTCAGACACAGAATTTGAACTGAAGTCCTTTGACCTCAGAGCCATGTAAGTCTCTTTCAACTGTTTGATTCATCTCCAACCTAATTGTAAGCTCCCCAAGGTACTGGCCACAATGCAGTCTTCTTTTGTAGCAGTTGAAGATGACCAGGAGAGTAATAGATGCTGCTCACTAATTGTTTGATGTCTGATTGAATAAATCAAAACTTGGGTTTTTAGAAACAGTTATCGTGTAGTAGGTTGCTACTTGTAAAGGATACTCTAATCACCTAGGGGACCTTGCTGCATTCCTATCTCTTGTTATCAAATGATTCTTTTGCTTCCCTTTACTAGAAGTTTATGTATCGAAAGTCTTTGTGAGCCACGTGTTTCCAAACTTTATGTGTCTTGCAGTGACTTGACTTGTTTATCATTGTGTCTTGAGTTTAGGTCATATTGAAATACAGTTGAAGTGCTTTGTCAGGAATTCATTAGGCAAGGAAGACATTGTAATAGCAAGAGAACATGGGATTCATAGTGACATCAAAATTACAAGCTTCTTCATTCTAAAAAAAAAAAAAGTAAAGTCACTGTGGCTTTTAATTGCACCATTTAAATTTGGAACTTTGGATGGCTGAGAATTTTCTTCCCTTATATTTAATGAGATTTGGTTGGTGGCTTTGGTATTGTACAGTGATACCTCTAGGAATAATATGGGGGGGGGAAACCTGAAGCCTTTTTTTAAAAGATGCATGGACACAGTGTCTTCTGGAAAATGCATTTTATTAATGATTTAATTTCTTATTTTTCCACTGGATTTGAGGTTCCAATTAAAAGCATGTTTGGGCCATTGCGTTACTGCCTGCTAGCGCTTAATCTTCACCTAAAGCCTCATCACTTATTTCCAAACAAAAGAAGAATGAGGTAAGGAGGAAAAGTAATGAAATGCAGCCTAACCCATCTGTCAAAGTAAGAGGAAGTAGCTTTTTAAAAAGGATCTAGGATCGGTGACATTCAGAAATTATTTGCTGAGCACTGAATGTGTTCAAGTGTGGCCTTTCAATTCCAAGGACTCTCTGTCTTCCCTTATGAAGTGAGACACACAGACCTATCATCATCGTTATCATCATAATCATCATCATTATTATTAGTTATCACAGTAGATAGGGTAACAGTTTCTGATATCAATGCTATCCTGCAAACGGACATGTGGATTTTAAAATGAATCTTCAGTTTTGTCTAATGGAATCTGCTTAAAGATTCTCAGTGCTGAAATGATGATGACAATTGCCATTGGAAAGACCTCTTTTTAAAAGGAAACTTGTCTCACAGTAGTGTGTTGGCTCCATTATACACAAGGTCTACCTTGCTCGTCCCCCACTCTGGAATAGTTAACAAATTTCTATCCAATCCATCATGATGTCCTTTCATTCTCATGTTAATCATTCATCTTTTTTGCAATACTGAGATTGCCAGATCTTTGGAGTGTTGTGTCATTTCACTTAGTAACACTACAGAATCAGATGAATGATATAACCAGGGGTGACATCGAAAGATTGAATATCAGTCCATAAATTCCAATCAAATGAAAAATGTGTATATGAAAAGCGAGCTGAAACTATCTGTGCTTTTTTTGTCCTTAATAATGTGACATTTTTCATGAAAGAAAAAAAAATCAGAAAATCATTCTTTGCCTTTCAGTATAAGACTGATCATTTTCAAATGAATTGATAAGAGAATGCAAATATTTATAGTGACAGACATGTTGAGCATGGCAAATGCATGGAGTCAATTTGCAAATATCCTTTGCCCAAGGATTGTAAAACCAAAATGATGAGCAAAGCTTTCACCAACCAAATGAGAACTTTGCATTGGACCAGTCAGACCCGGGTATTCTATGATACCGCAGTAAGCATAGCAGACATCCTTTTGGAGGTCCTCGAGCATGAGGAAGCAGGGATACTTCTCAAGTTTTCAGATTAGAACACTGGCAGATTTAGAAAATAATCCTGTTGTCACATCAACTTTCTGTATATTAACAGCCCAAGTTAACTATATTGCTGGGGCCATTTTGGCATAATGGATTTGCAGTTAGAAGACTCACATTTGAATCTCAGAAGCAGTATGGTGCCATTTATTTTACCTTGGACAGGTTGCTTCTATGAAGCTTAGTTTCTTCATTGGAAAAGAGAGAAGGAAGAAAAATTTAGACTAGCTAGTTTCTAAGGCTCCTTCTGGCTCTGAATCCTATGATCCCGAAGCTATTGTTTGGTTAAGTAAGACTGATAGCCACCTTGCTGCTCATTAGCCATGATCAGATTCTCCCTTGTATTAGCAACTGGAGAATCAACAGGTTATTGCTCCCAAGGTCTCATTAAGAGAAGGCTCAGCTGTCTAATGTATGTTTGTATGCATATATACATATCATAAAATAGATAATTGCATTGCATGTATGACCATACATACACATACACCCAATAGGGTGGTAAGCTTTCTATACACATACATATGCATCCTCATGCTATATAGGATAGTTTGAGTTAGCTAGAAGGGTATTTTGTTAGTTTTTAACCATAAAGCCTAACTTGTACCTTCCACTCTATGGTAACTATCCCATTGTCTGATTTTTTCCTTTCCATGTAACCTACTTAGTGTACCATGTGAGTCATTGGATTTTAATAAGGTGTAGCTCTCTGTAGCCAGAAATATTTATCAGTTTTTCTCCAGATGTGAATAGCATCTTCCTTCATATGTCTTTTGTGGGTGATTTGAGTGTTAATAATACTCAAAATGACTTAGTTGTTCAAAAATCTTCTTAGATTGATAGTGATGTTACTGTGTACAACTTTTCGCTCATTTAATTCTTCATCATTTCATGCATGTCTGCTCATCCTTTCTTAAAGCACAATAGTATTCCATCACAATCACATACAACATGTTGTTCAGCTATTCTATGGTTGATTGTCATCCCTTCGATGTCCAATTTTTAATACTCCAAAAGGAGCTGCTACAAATATTATTTTGTATATGTAGGTCCCTTTCCTTTGATCTTTTCGGGATACAGATTTAGTAATGGTATTGTTGAGTTAAGTGGTATACATAGTTTTAATGCCTTTTGGAGCATAGTTCCAAATTGTTCTCCAAAATGGTTACAATTTCACCAGTAATGCATTAGTGTCCCCATTTTCCCACATCTCCTCCAGCATTTATCATTTTCTTTTTCTGTCATATTAGCCAATATGATAGGAGATATTGATACCCCAATGTCACTTTAGTTTGTATCTCTCTAATCAATAGTTATGTAGGTCATTTTCATGTGACTATTGATATAATTTTGATTTTTTTTCTTCTGAAAACTGCCTGTTCATATTCTTTGGCCATTTTCTAATTGAAGAATGACTCATCTTTTTTATAGATCTGGCTCAGTTTCCTATGTATGTTATAAATCAAATCTTTTATCAGAGAAATTTGCTAATATTTCCTTACTCCAGTTTCCTGCTTTTTTCTAATTTTGTCTGCATTGGTTATGTCTGTGCAAAACCTCTTTAATTTCATGTAATTAAAATGATTCATCTTCTTGTGATCCCTTTTATCATAAGCTCTTCCCTTATTCGTAGATCTGACAGGCAATTTTTTCCATGCTCCTCTAATTTGCTTATGTTGTTACCCTTTACGTCTAAATCATGTACCCCTTTTGATCATATCTTGATATACAATGTGAGATGTTGGTCTATTCCTAGTTTCTACCACAATGCTTTCCAAATTTTTCTAGCCATTTTTGTCAAATGCTGAGTTCTTGTCTCAAAAGCTTAGATCTTTGGGTTTATCAAACAAGATTAGTGTAATCCTTTACTACTGTGCATTGTATATGTAATCTTTTTCACTGATTCGTTATCAAACACCAGCTTGTTTTGATGATTACCCATTTTGTAGTACAGGTTGAAATCTGATGCTGTTAGACCCCTCCCCTTTACATATTTTTCATAGCTTCCCTTGACATTCTAGGTGAATTTTGTTATTATTTTTTCTAGCTCTGTAAAAGAATTACTTGGTAATTGATCGGTATGGTACTAAATAAATACATTAACTTAGGTAAAATTATCATTTTTATTATGTTAGATTTGTCTACTCATAAGTAATTAATATTTCTTCTGTTCTTTAGATCTATTTTTGTGTGAAAAGTGTTTTGTAATTGTATTCATATAGTTTTGGGGTTTGAAATAGCAGGAAGATTCCCAAGGATTTTTTATTGTCTAAATTCTTTTAAATGGAATTTCTCTATCTCTTTCTGCTGGGAATTGTTGGTAATATATAGAAATCTTGATGATTTATGTGGGTTTATTTTATATCCTGCAACTCTGCTAAAGTTGTTCATTTTTTCAGCTAGTTTGCAAGGTGATTCTCCAGAGTTTTCTAAGTATAACACCATTTCATCAGCAAAGAGGGATAGTTTTGTTTCTTCAAAGCCTGCTTTTATTTCTTCAGTTTCTTTTTCTTGTTATTGCTATATCGAACATTTTTAGTACAATATTGAATAATAGTGTTGATAACAGCCATTTTTGTTTCGCCCTTGATCTTATTAAAAAGGCTTCTAGTTTATTTCACTTTCAAGATGATGCTTGCTCTTGGTTTTAGATACATACCATTTATCATTTTAAGTCCATTTATTCCTGTGCTCTCCAGTGTTTTTATTGGAATAGGTGTATTTTGTCAAAAGTTTTTTTTTTCTGTTTCTCAATATAATCATAAGATTTTCATTGTTTTTCTTATTGATATGGTCAATTATGCTTATAGTTTTCCTACTATTGAAGCAGCTCTGTATTTCTGGAATAAATAGCACATGATCATAGTATATGTATTATTTAAAATATGTTGTAATATTCTTGGTAGTATTTTATTTAAAATCCTCTATTTTTGTTGTCTCTGGTTTAGATATCAAGACTGTACTTGTGCCATAGAAGGAATTTGGTAGGATTTTTTTTAAACTATGTTTTCCCAACAGTTTATATGGTATCAGAATTAATTGTTCTGTGTTTGGTCAAGTTCACTAGTAAATCCACATGATCCAGGATATTTTTTCTTAAGTAGCTCATTTATGGCTTGTTAATTTTCTTTTTCTAAGATAGAGTTATTCAGGCATTCTATTTTCATTTCTGTTAATCTGGGCAATTCACATTTTTGTAAATACTCATACATTAAATTTAGCTCCATTTTATTAGCATAGAATTGGGCAAAATATCTACTAGTAATTGCTTTAATTTTGTCTTCATTGGTAGTAGAATTGGCCTTTTCATTTTTGATAGTGGTACTTTGATTTCCTTATTTCATTCCTTTAATAAAATTAGTCAATGTTTTATCTATTTTATTGGGGTTTTTTTTCATAAAACTAGCTAGTAGCTTTATTAATTAGTTAATTTTTTTTTTACTTGGAAATTTATTAATCTCTTCTTTGATTTTCAGAATTTGTTTTGGTCATTAATTGGGCGTTTTTAATTCATTCTTTTTCTAGGTGTTTTTAGTTGCATGCCTTTGATCTGTTCTTTCTCTATTTTATTGATATAAGCATTTAAAAATATAAATATCCTCCTAAGTGTTGCTTTGACCACATCTCACAAATTTTGGTTTGTTGCCTCATTGTTGTCATTATCTTTAATTAAATTATTGATTGTTTCTGTAATTTGTTCTTTTACCTATTCATTCTTTAGGATTAGATTATTTCATTTCCAATTAGCTTCTGAGGCCCATTTATTGAATGTTATACTATTGCATTATGATCTAAAGAGTACATTTAATATTTCTCTCTTTTTTTGCATTTTTGTGAAGTGTTATGTCCTAGTATGTGGTACAGTTTGGCAAAGGAGCTATATACAGTAGAGAAAAAAAAATTGTCTGGGAACATGGCAGAATAGGTCAGTAAATTTCAAGCTCTGCAGATCACCCCTCCTCCACCAAAAAAAAATTGGGTGAACAAAAAGACCTAGGATAGAACAGGGGTCCTATTAGCACAACCCAAGAAGTTCCAAAGAAAAACCTCAGACTCGGATTAACCCTGGTAAAGTTCAAACATATCAGGGTTAGCTCTGCACAACATTAAGTGTGGATGTCTGGGGTAACTGGGTTTGGATGGGGCCTCAACTGAAACCACAGAAACTTTCACCTTCCAGACAGTGTGGATCTGGGTCCCTGATAACTGAGAAAACTCAGCTGATTAGGAATGTCAAGCCTGCCTCTTCTTCAGAGAAGTGGCCCTGGGTAGCAAGGAACTATCAAACATGCTGAGTGCAGAGACAATGAGGCAGAGTTGCTGCTGACTAAGGGCACTTGCATGAGTGAGAAGCTTTTGGTTTGGGATTCCAAGTCAGAGTTGGAGAGCTTAAGTGAAGGTAGAGGTACCATCCCCTCACTCTCTGATTTATGGCACTTACACTAATAGTTCTCATTAAAAGAAGAAGAAGAAAGAGCTTAACCATAGAAATTTACTATGGGAATTGGGAAGACTGGGGTTCATCTTCAGAGCAGGACACTGACGTAAAAAAAAGCTTCTTCTATTCTATGTTATGTTAATGGCTTCCTGCTGAGGGAGAGTTTATACATGAACACAAAAAAGAATTTAAAAATCAAATAAGAGACATTGAGAAAAAACTAAAAAAATAAATAAAAACAAAAACTATACAAGAAGATTATGAAAAAAAGTTATCCAATTAGCAAAGGAGATACAGAATCTCAAAAATCAAAATAAGTTTTTGAAAATTAGAGTTGGACAAGGGGAAACTAGTGAAATTACAAAAGACCAAGAAATAACAAATCAGAATAGGAAAAACAGAATGTGAAACTTCTTATAAGAAAAACAATAGATCTGAAGAATAGTTCAAGAAAAGGAAATATAAAAATAACTGAAAGCCCTGAAAGCTATGTTCCAAAAAAAAACCTTGACACAATAATAATTTGCAATAATGTAAGGAATAATCCAAGAAAATTGTCCTGGAGTGATAAAACATGAAGATAAAGTAGAAATGGAAAAAAAACCACCAATCACCATTTCAAAGAGGTTCTTTGTGTAAATCATATAGGAATATTTTTGCCAAATTTTGAATCCCCAGTTCAAAGAGAAAATTTTTCAAGAAATAACAAGATACAATTCATATACACTAGAGCTACAGTTAGAATTGTACAGGATTTATCAGCAGCCACAATAAAAGGTCACCAGTCCTGGTATCATATATACTGACAATCAACAAAATTCAGCTTGCAGCCAAAAATATTATATACAGCAAAATTATCCATAATTATGAATTAAAAAAACATTCAACAAACTTACAGATTTTCAGGACTTTTTATAGGAATGGGTGTTGTATTTTGTCAAATTGTTTTTTTGCATTTATTGATATAATCATATGATTTCTATTAGTTTCATTATTGATAGTCAATTATGCTAACAGTTTTCTTGATATTGAACCAACCCTATATTCTTGAAATAAATCCTACTTAGTTATAGTGTAGTATTCTAGTGATAACTTGATGTAATCTCTTTGCTAATATAATATTTGAAATTTTTCCATCAATATTCATTCAGGAAACTGGAATATCAATTTCTTTCTTTGTATTGGCCCTTCCTGTTTTAGCTATCAATACCATGTCTGTGTCATAAAAGAATTTGGTAGGACTCTTTCTTTCCCTATTTTCCCAAGTAGTTTCTATGGTGTTGGAATTAATTGTTCTTTAAATGTTTGATAAAATTTATTTGTAAATCCATCTAGCTGGAGGGATTTTTTCCTTAGGGAGTTGATTTATAGCTTGTTTAATTTCTTTTTCTAAGATGGAACTATTTAAGTAGTTTATCTCCTCAGTTAATCTGGTCTAGTTTTGTAAGTGTTCATCCATTTCATATAATCAGATTTTTTGCCATATAGTTGGGCAAAATAGCTACTAGTTATTGCTTTATTTTTTCTTTTTTGTTCACCCTTTTCATTCTTGATACTGGTAATTTGCTTTTCTTATTTCCTTTTTCTAAACTAATTAAAGATTTATCTATTTTGTTGGTTTTTTCATAAAACCAACTCTTAGTTTTGTTTTTTTTAGTTCAATAGTTTTCTTAATTTCCATTTTATTAATCTCTACTTTTATTTTCAACATTTCAAATTTGGTATTTAATTGAGGATTTTTAAATTTATTCTTTTTCTATATTTTTAGTTGCATTCCCAATTCATTGAGCTTCTCTTTCTCTGTTTTATTCATGTAAATATCTAGTGATATTACAATTCTCACAAGTGTTTTGGCTGTATCCCATAAATTTTGGTATGTTATCTCATTGCCATTCTCTTAGATGAAATTGTTGATTGTTTCTATGGTTTAATGTTTCACTCACTCATTCTTTAAGATCAGATTATTTAGTTTCCAATTAATTTTCTCTCTTTTAATAAGATCTATTTTTTGCTTTTAGTTTATGTGATATCAGGATTATTACCCCTGAATTTTTTACTTCAGCTGAAGCTTAATAGATTCTGCTCTATCCTTTTACCTTTACTGTGTATGTATTTCTCTGCTTCAAGTGTGTTTCTTGTAAACATCACATTGTAGGATTCTGGATTTTAATCCACTCTACAGTCTGCTTCTGTTTTATGGGAGAGTTCATCCTATTCACATTCATATGTAAAATTACTATTTTCTGCCATCTTACTTTTTCCAAGTTAAAATTTTTTCTCTCCTTTCCCCGTTTCCCTGTTCACTAATGTTTTGCTTCTAAGTACTATGTTCCTCAATCTGCCCTCCCTTATTTCAGCCTCTCTCTCCTTTCTTATCCCTTTCCCCTTCTACTTCTGTCCTCCCACTTATTAGCCTCCTCTTTTCTTTCCCCTTTCTCCTCCTACTTTCTTATAAGGTGATACAAGTTTCTATATCAAACTAAATAAGTATGATATTCCCTCTTAAAGCCAAGTTCAGTGAAATTAAGGTTCAAGCAATGCTTATTCCTCTCTCTTCTTTCCCTCAACTGTAACAGGTCTTTTTTTCTCTTCATGTGATGTAATTTGCTCCATTTTACTGCCTCTTTCCTCTTCTTCCAGGAAAATCCGTTTTCTCCTCCTCATTTTTTATATCATTACAATAAAGTCAGCTTATACCTACACCCTCTAATTATACTCCTGACAAAGATACAGTTCTTTTTTTATGGTCATCTATTTATTTATTTATGAGTTTTTAATGCACTTTGCTTTATGAATCATATTGGAAGAGAAAAATCAGAACAAAAGGGAAAAACCATGGGAGAGAAAAAAAAAACAGAAAAAAAGAAGTGAATATAGCATATGTTGATTTACATTCAATCTCCATAGTTCTTTTGCTGCATGTAGATGGCATTTTCTGTCCCAGGTCTTTTGGGACTACCTTGGATCAGTGAACCACCAAGAAAAAACAAGTCTTTCATAGTTGATCATCACACATTCTTGCTGTTATTGTGTACAATGTATTCCTGATTCTGCTTGTTTTGCTGAGCATCAGTTCATGTAAATCTTTCCATGCCTTTCTAAAATCAGCGTCTTCTATTTTTTTTAATAAAACAACAATATTCCATTACATTTATATACCATGACTTGTTCAGCCATTTCCCAATTGATGATCATCTACTCATTTTCCAGTTCTTTGCTTCTTTCCCTACTGGTTGGGCCTGACCACTTAAATCCTGACTGTTGTGCTGAGATTCAGAGGCTCACTATTTGTTTTCTGTGGTTGCCTTGGAGGTCTCACAGCTAGGTCTCATTGTGGATCCACTGGCCTCCTGAACCAGGACTCAATAACTAATACTGCTGTATTTTGCCTAAGAAGTTCCCACTGGATTTTATGTGTGGCTTCTCTGCCCTTAGTCTCCCTGTGTTGCACCAGCACTGGGCCACATCTCCCATGCTCAATTGAGATAGACCTTTCCCGAAGTCCTTATAAGATATCTTCTCCTGGAAATTTGTTACACTCCAAATATTTGTGTGTTCTGTCAAAATCTATTCAGAGAATTGATCTAGTATTGATTCTGAGTGAAGGGAGGAAGAGCTCAGGCAAAGTCCTGTCTACTCTTTGCCATCTTGGCTCTACCCCCAAGACTTTCTTTAAATCTAACCCAATCTCAATAGAAAATTTAATTTATAAGAACCAATATCAAAAGATCAATTTCAAGGGACTTAATATGAACAATTTGTTTTGTTTTTTTAACATAGAAATATATACCATATGTTTAAGATTGACATCAGCAATTAGGTAGCTCAAAAGAAAATTTGGGACAAATGATCTTACACAAATAAACAATACCCCCTAAGAAAAAACAAAAAAGTAATTGTATTATACAAATGAGCTACAAAAGAAGAATAGACACAAAGGCATTGGATGGAGAGAAGGCTCTTAGTTCTGAAAACCTACTCACATTGGAAATGGCTTAAAATGGCATCACTACATATATACCATGAAGAGTATAGTACTCTCCAAAATCTATAAAGAAGCAAAAGATGGAATGAGTGAAGGGGGAAGCAATAAGTGAGGGGAAAAGACAAGGGAGGGATCCAGGGGTTGGGGGAGATCAAGTAATAGAAAGATAAATTAAGGAGCAAAATTAAAATAGAAGAATTAGCAGGGAAAGGGAAGAAATATGTTTGTATATATATGTATATGTATATATGTGTGTGTGTACTTGTGTATATATATATATATATATATGTGTGTGTGTATGTATATATATATATATATATATATGTGTATATATAAATATATCAGTGTTTAATATCTTGCATGGGAAAGGTGGGATGAAAGAGGCAAAAAAGAATAAAGTAAAACGTTTGCAGCAGAGAACAATTGAACAGCCTACAAGGAAGCAAAAAAGAAAAATGGATGCCCATGAATATAATTGCTTCTACTATTATATATCCTTTCTTGAACTGTTAATTTATTGTCATGTGTTTTTAATCCTATCAGATGTTTTGCTGGGAACATGACAATATTGTTGTTTTTTTAATTTTCCTTTTCTCTCTTTTTTTCTTTTTTTAATAAACAGAAAATTAAAAAAGAAAATTCCAAATGGGGAAGTGGAGAATCAGATGTGACTGAAAAATGACTTAACAATGAATTGTCCATAGAATCTTAAAAAAAAAAAAAGTTTTCATAGGCCCGATATCTGTGGAACATCTGCTAAATCTTTCTTTGCCAAAACCTTACCAGTTAACCATTTCTTGAGTTGAATTAATATCTATTTCATTCATCTCAAGATAGAGAAATTAATATAGTGATGTTTTGGGTTAGGAGGATTTTAAGGTAAGAAAAATTTGATACTGGAAAAAATGTGGTGGAAACCACCAAGAATTAATTAAATGTCTGTCATGTGCAAGAAATAGTACTACACACCATGGAAACAAAAACAAAAAAAATAGTTTTCCTATAAAGATACAGAATATTTTTTGGATTTTTTAATTTTATTTTTTAAATAATTTTTTATTTAAATTTTGAAAATTCTAAAAAAAATTAATTTTGTAACATTTTATGTTCCAAATTTTTCTCTCTCCTTCCCATACCTTCCCTTTCCCACCACAGCAAGCAATCTGATATAGATTATATATGTACAATCCTTTTAAATGTATTTTCATACTTGTCATTTTGTGTAAGAAAAATCATATCACAAGGGAAAAAAAGCAAGAGAAAGAAAAAGCAAACAAAAAAGTGAAAATATTATGCTTTGATCTGTATTAAGTCACCATAGTTCTCTCTTCTGATATGGATGGCATTTTCATCCCAAGTTTGTTGGAATTGTCTTATACCACCACATTGCTAAGAGTTAAGTCTATCATAGTTGATCATCATATAATCTTCCTATCACAGGTTGTTCTCCTGGTTCTGCTAACTTCCCACAGCATCAGTTCATCACATTCTTTCTAGGCTTTTCTGAAATCAAATTGCTCATCATTTCTTATTAGCAAAATAATATTCCATTGCATTCATATACCAACACTTATGCAGTCATTTTCCAATTGATTGTCATCCACTCAGTTTCCAATTCCTTGTTCTACAGAAAAGTTGCTAGAAAGATTTTTGCACCTGAGTCCTTTTTTCTTCTTTTATGATAAGATGCAATATTTAATATTTAATAATTATAAAATTAATTGAAGATAACTCTAACATGTAGGAGGTTCAAAAATGTTTTGTGTACATTGGGGGAAAGATTAATTACCATGTAGAAAGAAAAATAATGGTTGAACCTTGAAGGACTCTTATCGATTTTAAGACGTAGAAATTTTGAGTCAGCTCCTTTAAAGCAAGATAGTTTAAACTTTTTCCACTCATGACCCTTTTTTCCCCAAGAAATTTTTATACAACCATAATTAATAGGTATATAAAATAGTTATACCAATACACAATTACTGATAATATACCCATAATTTTGCAACCCCCTGGGTTCATGACCCACAATTTAAATTAGTTTTGTTTTAAAGCACTTGAGACCATTTGTTTTTAAGTATGGAGGTGGGAAGTGAATACTGTATTAGAGAAAATTTAAGTAGGTCAGTTTATCTAAAGTGGAAAGTGTGTCAAGGAATCATAAGAAATTGATTGAAGGCAAGGTGTGATGGTTTTTAAATATGAAGTTGAGAAGTGTGTATCTCATTCTTGGGGTAAAAAAGAGCCACTAAAATCTCTTGATCAGGAGAGTAGCAGGTTTCCAACCTGTTATTGAGATTATTCCAGCAATTGTGTGGTGAATGGGTTAGAGAAGAGAGAGATCAGATACTGAGACTTATCAGAAGACTGGTGCAATAATCCCAAGAAGAGATACATGAGAATCTATGAGAAAAGGACTGGAGTGTTGGTTATGTGGATGGAGAGGAAAGGACAGATGCAAGAACTATTAAGAGTGGAAGTCTAATGGAAATATGGGTCTTTGTTCATTTAGCCAAATACGTTAAAGGAACTTTGATCCCTAAAAGCCTAGTAGAGACATGAGTTTTCTCCCAGGTGAATTTGATCATTTACTGCAGAATTTTCAGGCATTAGCCAGCTAACTATATCTGATAGGAGACACCTCAATGCCTCCAGTCATTGTATTCACTATAAATGAACTGAAACCTTGTGCTCAGGAATCTGGTTCATTAAACAAAACAACCTATTATATATGTGTACATGATCCATGGCAATTTAAAGCCTAAAATAGGTTTATGTAAACACATCCATTTTAATCTTCAGAAAAATCTGATTTTTAAGATTTGTTTGGTATGGAATATTTGACATCCTTGGGGTTTGTAAAATCTGGATGATGTGCTCTTTAACCCCAAACTTTATAGACTACTCATGTTGCTTAAAACTGGTGAGTAAAGTTTGCAAAATTGGCCAGCATTTTTAATAGCTTATAGGTAGTTTGTTTAACATATAAGTTCTTGACATCATAAAATTAAAGGATCCTAAGAGTGTTGGGTAAACTTTTATAAATTAATATAAGGATCAAGTTATAATATAAAAAGAAAAATTATATATATATATATATATGTGTGTGTGTGTGTGTGTGTGTATATGTATGTATACACACACACACACACACACATATATACCTGCACATACATCTTTAATGTTGGCCAACCCTTCCTTTGCCCTCCAAATCCAGAAGGTCCTAACATTATTATTCCTTTTTCTCAGTTGGTGTATGAGTCAGAGGTAGGAAGCTACTGCATGGATAAACTGTAGTGCTGCCATAGTGATATGCTATTTGTGTGTTTTTGAAGTTTTTGTCCAGGAGTTGAGATTTAATATATCAGATTTTGAATTCACTATCAGGGTCACAAGAGAATGACATTATCAGTGGGCATAGGGAGGTCACTGTAGGAAGATGATTTTAACAACTCCACTTGAGGAATATTTGAGTGGAGAGGTGAGGAAAGGAGGAGCAGCTAGAAACCAGTAGTTCTGCAAAGGCCAGTTTGCAGGAGTTCAGATAAAATCACAGGAGAGCCCAGGGCATAGCTTTGATTACATGTAGTGATAGAAAAAGAAGGAGCTGTGAGATATCATAAAGAACTTGTCTCTTTGTCTCTTTCCTATAAAGTCCTTTAGTTTCTCTTTCATAAATTGCATGTGATAACAATTTTTCAGAGCCAGTCCTCTTCTCATCCTTATATCTAGGCTCCTGATGAAGTAACAAATCAGAAGAGGAGAGACTGATAATGAAATGTTTCATGTGTGTATATATATATAGACACACAGAGACACACAATATACATCAACAATTCTGCTCAAACTTAGTGTCTTGGAGACTTTTGGGGATCTGAGAAAATAAATGACTTAGCCAAAGTCATACAGAATGTGTCAGTCATGGCACTTGAATCCAGTCTTCCTAACTCTAAGGCCTATACTCTTTATCTACTGCAGGCCAATTATACCTCCTAAATAAATCATTTTTGCTCACTCTGTCATCTGTCTATATGTCTGTCCCAATGAATGACATGTTTTATAAACTATTATCTTACAGTGGCAGGAAGGAATTTTAGTAGAAATCCCCAACTTCTTATAAGCAGAGCCAGTCACTTTGTCCCTAAGCATTTATTAAGTATTTTATGTTCCAGGTGGTATAATAAGACTTGGGATGCAAAGAAAGTCAAAAAAACTGTCCATGACCTGGACGAGCTCACAGGCTAATGGAGGGAGAAGACAGGTAAGCAACTATGTACAAAAAAGGTAGAGAAAGAAGAAACTAGAGATAATCAACAACATAAAGGCACTAAGATTAAGGAGAATGAGGATGGGTTTAATGTAAGTGAGAAATTTCCTGAGACTAGAAGAAACCCAAGGAAAACAGAAGGAAGAGATGAGGAAGGGGAGAATTCCAGACTTGGGGCAAAGCCAATGAAAATGCACCTAGTAAGGGGACATCTTTCATAAGGAACGAAGGGGCCCAATGTCATTGGATGGTGTAAAGAGCAGGGAGGACTGGAAAGCTAGGTAATGAAGGGCTTTGGATGTCAAAAAAGATTTTTGTATTTCATTCTGGAGATGATAAGGAGCCACAGTTTACTGAATAGGGGGATTGTGTGATCAGAATTGGGTTTTGGAAGATCATTTCGACAGTTGAAAAGAGGATAGAATAGAGTGGAGACTGATCAGGAGACCAATCAAAGGCCATGACAGTGGTCCAGGCATGAGATGATATAAGCTTGCACCAGAGTGGTAAAAGTATCAGATCTGAGAAAGAGAAATGAGAGAGATTACAAAGGAAGTATTTATATATTGTTTGGCAATTGATTGGATATAGAAGGTGAGAGTGAGGAGTCATATATGTTACACTTGTATATGTTGGATGCAAGTTTGCTTTACTGGAGAATGAAGGCATCCTCAACAATAATAGTGAAGTCACAAGAAGAGAGCGTGAGGGGAAAAGTTCACTAATTAAGTTTTAGACTTGTCAAGTTTGTTGTATCTATATTATATCAAGTTAGAGATATCTAGTAGACCTTTGGAAATATAAGACTGGAGGCCTTGAAAAAAGTTAGAGCTTCATAAGTCAATCCGAGAATTATCATCATAGAGGAGATAATTGAATTCGTGGGAGCTGGTGAGAGTATCAAGAGAAATAGTATAGATAGAGAAGAGAAGAAGAAGGCCCAGGAAAAAGAGCTCTGTGATACACTGCTGGTTGATTTGCATGACCTGGATGAAGATCCAATAAAGGGGACTGTGAAAGTTTGGTGAAATAGGCAGGAGAAAAACTAGAATAAAATATTTTCATGGAAACCTAGATACAAAAAAGTATCAAGGAAAACAATGATTGACTACATCCAAGGTTGTAGAGAGATCAAGAAGAATGGAGACTGCAAAAAGGCTGCTGGATTTGACCAGTGAAATGAAATCTCTGATTGGTCCTGGTAAACTGAGAAATATTTGAGTGTAGGTTTTATCCTTCCTGAGGTCACAGATACTTTCAGTGTTCTAATATAAATTTAAGTATACATAAAGTCAAGACTAGTGATCTATTTATTCCTTTTCAACCAAGTTGGCAAGGTCCAAATGAAAGATCCCTTTGATAAACATTAAGCCAATGATATGCTTAGAATCAGGATTCTTAATGTACTTTTGTCATTCTTAATGCACAACCAATATATTAATTACCTTGTGGAAGCTGGTGTCGCTTTTAAGCATAAATAAACCTCTCAAATAATTGATATAAAACTTTATCTTGTAAACATTGCTAATTTTGTTAGTTTTTTATTACTCTGAAGGGCTCAGAATTGCGAAGTTGGAGTTCAAATCCAACTGCAGTCATTGACTAGTTATGTGACTCAGGAAGCTGCTTGACCTCTGTCATAATCCATTGGAGAAGGAAATGGCAAACAACGCCAGTATTTTTGCCAGGAAAAACCTGTGGACAGTGTGGTCCACAGGATCACAAAGAGTCAGTATAAGTGAACAAGTGAATAACTTAGGACGATAAAACCAGCATAAGCAAAGAAAAATTGCTTGCTCATTTGATAGCTTAGACGTGTGTGTGTGTGTGTGTTTTCAGTGTCCTTTGAGTTTATTTCAAAGTTTCCTGTAAAAATTGATGTTTCATGTGATTCCATAATCCCCATCTCTACTCTGATGTAAAATACTTTTAAGTCATCTTTTGATAGACAGAAATTAACCTTCCTCCTTTATGAATCTGATTGCTATATACTCCCTGCTTCCAAACTATGTTTTTGGTACCTTTCATTTGGCAGAAATCTGTGAATGCATTAAGGATTGGCAATTCTACCAGCCTAGGGAACTCTTTCCACCAAGACAGATTGCAACTTCCCTGGGATTTAATACCTAAGTCCTCAATATATGTAGAAATAACCTGATTTTCCAGGTCTACAAAATTAGCACATAAGATAGGTCTTTCATACTTCAGGCCCTCTACTAGGTACCATTGCCCCCTCAGTAAAATACTATCACAACAAATACATTCATTTGTTTTCTATCTCCTTGCCATGCCAGTGAGGATGACACAATTCACTGTTAATCATTTAAAGAGTACAGCATATAAAATGTATTCCTGTCTTTTAAATACCAGTGTATTGTTCAAAAAGCTCGTAAATAGTCAAAAGCCTGTTCATAAATTGGGACTTAAAGAAACCTAATAACTTCTTTGTCCCACGTTTCTTCAGTCTTTCCCTAAATGACACGTAGCCATCTTTGAGTAATATTTTCCATTCTCTGTGTCTACCACCAGGAAGGCAATTTATCAGACATTGTGATTACTAATTTCTTTGAGCCATTTGCTTTCTAAAACAGAGGGCAAAGACCACTGAATAACAATCGTGTTCCATCTTCCATTTCTTCCTGGCTTTCAGATTTCCTTTCAAAATCTCTTTGCATTTACACATGATGAGCTTGATAGGCAGATATGTCACATGGGTTGTTATACATGCTGTAGTGTGTTTAAAACAATTACTCCTTTTGCTTATGAGACAGTTTATTGTCCTTTGTGCAAAGTAACAAGCATTTGGTCATGGATGACAGATCTTGATTCGAGTGTTTACAGTGTGCAACTTCTTCATGGCTGAAAGCTCCCAATGATTTCAATCTTTCTGTCACCCATATAAATCCCATATTTGCATATAGAGGCTGATTCCAACAGATAAAAATGTATCTTTCAATTATTTGTTACACTCCTTTCTGGATTAAGTGGCACAATTGCAAAGGCCTTTTGGTCTGCTTATTGAAAAAAAAAGGTTTAAAATTTTCTCCTTTTTCCTATTTCTAATCATAAAAAATCCCTACTTTTCCACCAGATACTTCTACAGAATTTTACATGGAATGAGCCCCATCCAGCCTATTCCCTTCTATCACTAGGAATCAGTCCTGAAGAGCAATGCAATGAGTAAACCCTTGAGGTTAGCACTTATTTTATAAAGACCCTTGGGGTTCCAAACTTGTTTAGAAATTAGTGATTTTTAAAGCTATTACAGAAGATGCATGTCTTCCATTAGTTTTTATTTTGACAATTCTTAATAGTTCTTCATTCAAAAACTTTCCTTACATAGCACTGTGAGGCTTCATTCTTGGGTCATAATCATTCTAAATGAATAAATCATATCCTCTTAGTGCTGAAGTTATTCCCTGGGAAAAGTCACACACTTTCGGGAACTCTCATGACTTAGAGACCACTGCAGTTCCATTTATTATAGTCATAATGCATTCCCAACAAGTAGTCTTCTGAAGATGATCTGGGGTTTTTAGTGGACTACATGTCCAATAAGAGTCAACGATGTGATACGACAGCCAAGAAAATTAATGCAATGTAGGCTACATTAAGAAAGGTGTAACATGCAGAAAAAATGAAATGAAAGTTCAGTTATACACTGATTCAATCAGACCATACCTAGAGAACTGTTCAGTTCATATTGTCACATTTCTGGAAGGGCTATAGTTAGCCAAAGAGCATCCAGGGTAATAAAGGGCCTTAAGTTCATGTAATACAAGGATCAGTCATGGAGGAATTCTGAATGTGTAGCCTGGAGAAAAGATGAGGTGGGACATAATTGGTGTTTTCAGGTTGCCATGGATGAGACCTGTTATATATGGTTGGTTCCTGGGAGCAGATGTAGGACCACAATACAGAACATGTAGAGATAAGTGTATGATCAGTGTTGAGAAGAAATTCTAATCAACTCTTTATGGGCTGAGGTGGTAGATTGTAGTACAACCCCCACTTCTCTCCCCACCCCCCCACACACACATAAAGTAAAGACTCTGTGTCTTGGAGATTTAGTATCTGTATAGGGTTTTCTAAAAGCCTCTGGAAATTCCTTGCAGTACCTTTATCATGGACAGAATCTAGGGCTGTGCTTTTGTTTGCTAAAGCAATATATCACCCATTTAAAATTTCTTATTGCCTTTGGAATTATGCTCAAAAAGTTATCAAACTGTGCATACTCTTTGATCCAGCAGTGTTTCTACTGGGTTTATACCCCAAAGAGATACTAAAGAAAGGAAAGGGACCTGTATGTGCCAAAATGTTTGTGGCAGCCCTGTTTGTAGTGGCGAGAAGCTGGAAAATGAAAGGATGTCCATCAATTGGAGAATGGCTGAATAAATTGTGGTATATAAATGTTATGGAATATTATTGTTCTGTAAGGAATGACCAGCAGGATGAATACAGAGAGGACTGGCAAGACTTACATGAACTGATGCTAAGTGAAATGAACAGAACCAGGAGATCATTATATACCTCAACAACGATACTGTTTGAGGATATATTCTGATGGAAGTGGATCTCTTCGATAAAGAGAGCTTTAATTGATCAAAGATGGACAGAAGCAGCTACACCCAAAGAAAGGACACTGGGAAATGAATATAAACTGCTTGCATTTTTGTTTTTCTTCCCGGGTTATTTATACCTTCTGAATTCAATTCTCCCTGTGCAACAAGAAAACTGTTCGGTTCTGCACACGTATATTGTATCTAGGATATACTGTAACCCATTCAACATGTAAAGGACTGCTTGCCATCTGGGGGAAGGGGTGGAGGGAGGGAGGGGAAAAATCGGAACAGAAGTGAATGCAAGGGATAATGCTGTAAAAAAATTACCCTGGCATGCGTTCTATCAATAAAAAGTTATTAAAAAAATAAAATAAAATTCATTATTGCCAATGGGCAACACTTTGCTACATTTTTTATGACAATGGTTTTCCAATCCAATCTTTTTAAACTGCTCGTGATGTTCCTCTTAACTTGTCATAAGATCTATTCATTGATTTTATTTTTTCATTTGAAAAAGGCAATGACTCACTTAAGGTCTTACCTCCTATCTGTGAAATCTGAAGTGATAATAACTTAGTTTGATAGATGGTATTTTATTCAGCAGTTTTTTTTTTCTTTACTCCCAATAACTTATTCTAAGGGCCAGATGCTAACAGGTGATCAAACTAAAGGGCAAGATTACCAAACAAAAGCTGCACCAGGGGAAGAGACATCTTTGTTGGTAACTTGTGTCTCTGGCCAAGGGCCTCTGAATTTAAGATTTCAAATGATGCTTCTAAGAGACTCAGACCATGTACAATTGCCTTGTAAGATAATATTTTATTTTAATACACTTTCGTAAGATACATCCAGTTGTAGACAGGGGAGTCTGCAATTAAATGCTATTAACCTATTGCTTTTTCTGCAGTTACTGGAACAAATATGCAAAGAATCTTGTTTTGTTGATAGAGTACTTCCATTGTGGTATCTTTTACCCATGCAGATTGTGGCCCATGTGTGACTTAGTAGATAAGTCCCTGAGGCACTGATAGGTTAAGTACTTTTCTATGGTCTAGCATTAAGTATCAAAGGTGGGATATGACAAACCAATTATCAGTTTGTTCCTGCTACACTGTGCCACCTCTCATGCACTGACTTGCTGTTCTTGTCTAGTCCCAGCTTCTTAAACTGTGGGTGGCATCCCCATATGGGGTCTGGTAATTGAATGTGGAGTTTATGAAATTATTACTTATCAGCAAATGTTTGATTTGTATACCTTTTTTGTATACCTATATACCTGGGGTCCCGTAAAATTTCTTGGGCAAAAATGGCTCACAAATTGAAATAGTTTAAGAAGCCCTGCTTTTAGACTAGTTCTTGTGAATCATATGTACTTTATTAGGCATATTATTTATTGTACACATGTCATTCACACAATATAGTTCAAAAAGTTTACTTTTCAACTATTTATTCAACCGAGAAACACTCAAGAACTCAAGGCATGTGACGAGGTACCAAGGAAGCCCTTTGTTTGGAGGACGAAATCTCACAGAGGCAGGCAGCAAGTGACATCCCTTATCTTGAGCTTATGGAGGGAACAAGGATGAATTCACAAACTTCTTTTGTTGCCTGTTGTGCTTCCTTTGGAGTCATGTAACTTAGACAGTTTGAGGAAATAGTCCACAAATGTTCTCACATTTTTTTCAGTCGTTTATTCTCCATAGTGATTGTATGTTGGGAGCCACCATCTGCCTTACAGTTTGTGCTTGGTGTTGGAGAGACTGTTAATTGCTAAAGGTCAAGGTAGAGGGTTTGGTTTTTGTTTTTGTTGCACTCCTATTAGAAGAACTACATTTTGATGTTTTGTACTAATTCACACTTTGTATGAAGATAATTGAATTTTAAAATAATGTCTGCATGTGGTACTTTTTAACTTGTTTCAAGAATCTATATGTATCTGGTTAAGCAGATAACCTGAATGTGGTTGCTTCCCCCTCCTGGGATTTGCAAATCAATGAGTCAGTAGCATAGGGGAGATACAATGTAGCTTAAAATCACAAGGCTAAGACCAACTGAAATTTTCTCTGTGTATGTCTAGATCTTATTTTGATGTTAGTCTACTATTTTCCTGGTAGAATGGTAGGAGTTGGATAAGTTGACTCTTTATCATCTCCTATTTTATCACTCTTTTATTTTTATTTGACTTTCAAGATACAGTGAGTAAACCTAATGATGTCCTATCCTTTTTTTTTTTTTCAATCCATTGCTGATGTCAGAATCAATGACAAATGGATTATATGACTTCTCATGATCCTGGTATATTTATAAAGTAACATTAGTTTACTTATGAGGCAGCTAGATGGAGCCCCAGTGGATAGAGTTCTAGGCCTGGAGTCAGAAAGACTAATGTGCATGAGTTCAAATCTGACTTCAGACACTAATTAACTATGTGACCCTGAGCAAGTCCACTTAACCCTGTTTGTGTCTGTTTCTTCATTACAAAATGAGCTAGACAAGGAAATGACAAACTATCCAATTACTTCTGCAGAGAAAACTCCAAATAGGGTTATCAAGAGTTATGAAGGACACAATTGAACAACAATAATAATTGATTATTTTCTCCTGTGGATGTCATTGTTATTATTATTATTTGTTTGGATATTGAATAGTGCAAGCAAACATTGTTCACCATAGAATTGGGTTCTGGTAAATCATTCTCCCATTTTGTGACCGAGGAAAGAATCAGCTCTTAATAGTTTTTCTTAAGTTTGGGCTTATACAGAAGAGCTACTTCAGAATAGCCTCAAGCCACCAGAAATAAATAAAGATGCTATACTGTTACAAATTTGGAGTCAGAAGACCTCAGTATTTAGGACTTTAATGACTTTGGACAAATTATTTTCCCTGCCAGTGCTTCAGATTCCTTAATCCTAAAGTAAGACTTCGGCCTAGGTAACGTTTGGAACTTCTCAGTTCCAAAATATGTTCATATGATACTCTAAGTCAGTAATAACATATCAGGGAAATTTATGACTTTCAAAGCATGTCTTCCAAAAACAAAGATATATCTGGGGCTAGTGATAGGAGGGAGTCAAAGTTGAGGGCTGGGAGAGTAGAAAGATATTTGTCTGTGAAGTTGGGTGGGGGGAAGGAAATGTGGAAGAAGTTGCTTTTGTCTGTGATATTCTGTCTGATTTCTCCAGTCTCAATGTACTTAGCTCTTACATCAGATATCTTGAAAAGTTTTCCCTAAGTTTGTTAGTTTTTCAAAGGATATTTTCATACTTCTGTGTTTTAATGGATTTGCTACCAGCCTGGCAGAGAATTTTTGAAACCCCACAGCAAGAATCAGTAGGTAAGGAAATAGAAAAGCTTTATGACCACATACAAGAACAGCATGGCTAAGCCTTTAATTTTATTATTGTAAATTCATTTTCATTTGTCTCTGGGACACAGCAGGAGCAGAAAATTTACAATGCCTGGAATAGGATGAAATAATTCATTTAAGTGCTGAACAATCTATAGATACAAATGAACCCCTTATTACTTTGGAACTGTAGAGAACTTTCAAGTAAATCATTAGATTTCTTAATTTTTTTTTTTTTTACAAATTATAGGTTTCACTCTGGTCCTATTTATAATCTTATTGTTGGATGTGCCTAATAGACAAAATGAAGTAACATCGCCAACTCAAATTTGGACCAAATATGTACACTCATCTACTTTACTTTGTGTAAACCAAGGTGGTCTACACAGTAAAATAACTGAGTTGACTGACTTTTAAAAGGAATTTATTGTCATCTTGAAGAGATGAACTAATTCAGGCACGGCCATAGTCCCATGTCCTCATATTTTCTAACTGAGTTTCAGATACGTGATCCCAATCCAAATGATGAAAAATCAAAGAATGCCCTATTTATAAAAATGTGATTTCCTAAATATTCTTTCTTTTGTGGGGAGTGGGTGAGGTGTATCCTTCAGTGATTGCTTCAAATTTAGAATTATTGTTGTGTTCATTTGACACATTTAATTGAATTGTGGCATCAGATTAAAAAGGAACCTTGGAGACCATCTGACCGAGTATTTTCATTTTATAGAAGAAGAAACTGAGGCATAATAATGGGAAATAACTTGCCCAAAGTCAAAAAGGTACTAAGGAATGGAATTGGGATTTGGACTTAGTTATCTGATTTAAAATACAGTAATCTTTGAATATTACTCTGCTACCTCATCCCTGGTTTGATGTTCCTGCATAGTTTGATGATGATTTTTGTTATGACAAATCTCTAATTTAATTTTTATTTAATAATTACTTTATATTGACACTCGTTTCTGTTCCGATTTTTTTTTCCCTCCCTCCCTCCACCCCCTCCCCTAGATGGCAAGCAGTCCTTTATATGTTGGATATGTTGCAGTGTATCCTAGATACAATATATGTTTGCAGAACCGAACAGTTCTCTTGTTGCATAGGGAGAATTGGATTCAGAAGGTATAAATAACCTGGGAAGAAAAACAAAAATGCAGATAGTTCACATTCGTTTCCCAGTGTTCTTTCTTTGGGTGTAGCTGCTTTTGTCCGTCATTTATCAATTGAAACTCAGTTAGGTCTCTTTGTATGACAAATCTCTAAATGTTATTTATATGGTCATTGATGGACTTAATCCAACTTTACCTTGTTTGGAGTTTTTTTTTCTTTAAATATCTTTTAACTGAGTGTAATTAAATGAGTGTAAATTATCTAGTGTCTAGATAAAGAAAGAGGTTATGATGGTGATAAAGATTATGTAGTATTACTGTCATAAATTATGGAATGGTAACTTGTAGAGAAGGGGGCAGTTATTTAATTTATTGTTTTTTCTGCAAATCCAGTAAGCATTTGCTTCATATAAGATCTGCATCACTGGCTCTAAAGCTTTATAGTGTTAAGTAGTTACTAGCAAAGTGCAGCCAACTTCCTCTCTTAAGCAAATCTGATTCAATCATTTTTAAAATAGAAGTTAACTTCTTTATTGTCAAAAGACAAGAGTACCAATGACCCCTCCAGATATAGTTCAATCATATGTTTATATGCTTTATACAAAGCATTCATATCTCTCAAAAAGTCTACAGGAAAACTATATATTGGCTGAAGGAAAAAAATGGTTGATCAAAAAGCCCTATGTTTAAAGAATAACTAACTACCAATTTGGTGGTTTTTGAACCAACCACTCAAAAACATTATAAGATTTATATCAGTTTTATTGGTTACTTCATAACCTTTGTTTCTGGTCTGTATTTATGGTTTAATCACATACTAGAAGTATATTAAATATATTAGTGAACATTCTAGATAAAATATATTATAAAATACTCGAATATTTGATTTCCACATGGAAATTAGTCCCTACTTATTGCCATCAAGAAAATAATATTAAGAGCTATTGATTTAAACATAGCATCTTTCAGGGAAAAAGTTTAAGACTGCTGTCATTCTTCCGAGCCTTTAAACCATTGCCATTACTCCTGAAGTTAAATGAATGGGTCTTTAAGGCAAAGGAAGACTCATACCAAAATGCTAATATTTTAATTCCTTGTTATACATGTGTCGCATCAAATGTAGATATATAGCCTGATGAAAAACACCTTTAATACCGACTTCATCTGATGAAAACTTTCTCCCATAGTATCAAAGTTTCATTTGAAATCATTGTGTGTCAGAAGGAAGAATTGAAATAGCAGATTTCTTAGTTTGAATACAGAGACTTAATTGAACTAATGTCTGGAGGTTATATGTGCTATGTTCTCCTGTGGGCTAGACATATTGCACCCAAAGATATCCGTGAAGGAGAAAGCTTGTATGTATGTTAAGAGACTGCAAAACATTAGAAAAGATCCCATTTAGATCAGTTAACACACAGTAGGTTTCTTCATTTATACTTTTAGCACAACCAAGTAGATAACAAAAGGTTTAGATTATACCCAAACAAAAAGCGATACCCACACTAAGGCAACAATAGAAAAATTAATACCTCTCTATCAAAAGCAAAAAAGAGATCATTAGACAAACCAATTAAAAGTATAAAGTAATATTTTGGGGACAAACATATTTCACCTCATAAATTGTAAAAAACAGATATATATTCACCACCCCAGGCATGTTGAATGTAACCAAGGTTTGTCTCCATATGGACCCTATGACACAGAGAAGATCCAAGAGCAATGGAAAGCTGCTCTATGGACATCAGACATATGAATTCATTCAATAATCTGTCAAAAAAGGAGCATCAAATGGCTGACCCAGACTGATTTGTTCACAGAAACATAAGGGTACACAATAGCAATTCAGGATCAGGTTGTTGCCTCCAGAAATTATAGAAAGGTCATTTTTAGGGAATCTGGATTTATTAATAAAGATTTTTTTCAACACGGTGATAGAAACAATATAATATATCACTGAAGAATGTAAAAAACAAAACAAAAACAAAAACAACAGCCTCTAACAGGTGCCTAAAAAGACAGAGTCTTGTTGCTAGTATTATGTACCAGAAGTTCACTATATTTTAGGGACTAACAGATGACAGATACTTATACTGCAAATATAGACCTCAAAATAGCTTGGAGAACTAGATAAATAAATGGTACTGGCACCAGACCACTCTCACAAGCCAAACTGTTGTCCATATTCACTTGGACTTGACCTCAATTCATAAAAACCTGCTTTTTAATCTACGATGCCACAGCGATTACTTAAATTCTCCACACTATATCAAATGAAATGTTTTCAAAATATAGAGACTTAAGGAGCATGACCTGTCATCTCTGTCATCCTGTATGCTACTGGAATTGTTCTAAAGGCAACTTCCCAGATTTATGGAATATGATTTTACATATCATTTTATCCAACCAGAAAAAGAAGTTGCCTACTTTTCAGTTTTAACCTAGAACTTTATTAAGAAAGAATAGTAATAATGACTGTTTCTAGGAATATTCCTATTGAACTCTTCTGATCAGACTAAGGAGATAAATATAATAATAACAACAACCTAGCAGAGAGATCCCAACAAAATGCATGTTCATCGAATGAAACGTGTGTCATCCTTGTTTTGTATGTTACTGGCATTGTGTTGAGGTTACTTGCAGTGAGCCTAAGGAGAATGTTTTCATGCAAACATGTGTGCTAAACTAAAGAAAAAACCTTCTACTGTTTAGCTGTGCAATAGTCAATGGAACATTAAGTAACAAGAATAATAATATGATTGTAATATGTATCAGGACCATTTTTATTTGAATCTCATTGGAAAAGAAAAGAAGAAAATAATAATAACAACAAAATAACCCATCAAAACATCCTTCTGTTCTGTCAGTTCATCCTACATCCTCATGCAGTAGAATAAGCCCTACTATAATAAAAGTTGTGGGCTTTAACTTATTTATTTCTGACAGTGTTACCATCATTCTCCTGGCCATCTGGATTGGAAACTTTGGAGCCACCACTTATACTCTCTATATCAAAGAAATCCACAAAGGCTCTCAGTTCTCCTTTATAATGTCTTTCATGTCCATCCTTTTCCTTTACATCTTCATTATTGCCATTAATGTAGTGTAGAAGTACCAGTTATCTCATACCAAACTGTTCGATTGTAGTGTTTGACCTATGGAGTGGCCGCTGATCTGTCTTAAATGAGCTTCTTCACGCTTAGTTTTTCCATAGGATTGCTAGGTATTCACGATTCTTCTACTCAGAAAAGCCTTTGCCAACAGAATAAAATTCAAAGCACTTATTTTGGCATTCAAGGCCTTCAATGAACGTTATTTGCTTCCCTTTCCAGTCACATCTCCCATTAATCCACTACATGAATGCTGTTTCAGCCATGTTGGTAAATTAAATATACAGTTCACATTCCTTGCCTGTATCAGATGATTCTCACCCACAGTAGCAAATCCATAAAAACATATTCTCTATTCTGCCTTGGAAGATAAAGAGAACACCTCTCTTCTCCCACATTTAATTAAAGAGATTGGTTTGTATGGGATATAGTTCTAAGCCACACACATGCATGCTAATAAGCCAACAGGGAGAGTGATGCTTAAGCAGATGGCAGAGGAATTTCAGAATGCAAGAATTTACCAGTAGAGCTGTTCTATTCCCTTCCTGCCAGGAACTGATCGATAGTACAGATGTCCTGCCTCAGGTGCATTGACCCCTTGGGATGCCCAGACAGTATACATTGCACAATTTTGTATGCTTGATGATGTCCTTTAGTAGAACTACCCAGTGGAAAAGGAGAAGGATACCTAAGGGTACAAGGTGAGGCCTTTGTCTGCAAGTGGTAGCCCAAGTCCCCTTGAAATGCTTTGCTTTCAAATTAGAGATTTTCTCTTTTGCTCTTTTGCCTTGTTTATTCCCCCAACTACTTCATCCCACATGAAATTTTCTCTTTTGCCCCTTTGCCTTGTTTCTTCCCCCAAATCCTTCATCCTATGTGAGGTTTTCTCTTTTGCCCCTTTGCCTTGTTTCTTCCCCCAGCTCCTTAACCCTACATGTTGCATTTCTAGTGCCTTATGCCAGAATGTGCTTTCAGTAGTGACTTTGTAAAGAAAACACCGCCTGCTGAGTCATCTCTACTCATTTCTGCATCATGAGGTCTTGAGGAAGCCTTCCATCTGACTGGAGACCAGTTCACAGCTGCTTATCTTGAGAGATTTGACAAGGTCACAGCTTGCGATAGTATAACTGCATTATAATTAGAGATTAAGTGAAAATTTATTCGACTTCATAATTCAGGAATAGTTGGCCTTGTGTCTCTTATAAATAACAGGGTGTCATTACCATATATTATTTTATAGCAACCCTAATTAACTGTGTTTTTCTTTTCATTGTCATCCTCTATCCCCCCCTCCACTAGCCTATTTTTAGTCATTGCAAGTAAAGATAAGTCAAGGAACAAATATACACACACACACATATACACAGATCACATCACAATAATAGTTGTTTTTTTTTTTTTTTTAAGGCAACCTTGGGCTCTGTATATACTATATTGAAAATGATTGTGTTCTTCCATTTGTGAAGACAGATGCTTTTGTATCTGAGCTGAGCAATTGTTCCAATTTGCAAAGCTTGAGTTTATAACATCCTTCTTCCTATATAGGAATACTGATGGGGAACTTTCCCATCCAAATAACTCTCCACAGTGAGCATATTTGTGAATGGCCTGTCAGCTTTTTCATTCGTTTCCCTTTCTCTTTACCCTTCAGTCTCTTCCTTTATCCCTTTTTCAAAGGTATCTGTATTAGCAGTGTCAACAGTAGCTGCTGCCTCTTGACCAGGCCTCTTCACAAACAAAAGTGCCTCTTCTATTTAAGTTCTTTTTAATATTTTAACTCAGATTAGATTAGAGGAGCTAACATTCTTTCCTTAGCCCTTCATGAATAGGAAAGGAGACCAGATATGCCACAGTGTGCTAAAGAAGAAAGAAAAATCCTATACTTTTTGCCTTGAATTACTGAGTCAATCAGCAAGTATTTATGGAGGCCTCTCGTTGTAATTAACACACACTCATACAAACTGTATAATGACATACCTACTGAATGCTTAATGCCTTAGATTTATGGGAGGCTGAAAAGAAGTAGACAACCTGACCCCCATTTTTGAAATTGAGTCACTTCTTACATATTAGCGACTAGGAGACAGCATAAAACAGTAGAGGATCCAGTGTTACATTATAGACTGTAGAAACCTGTGGAGCATTGAATTATTGCATTATTTACTTGGAGAAATGCAGACAAATAGATGGAGTCCAGAACTATAAGTAAAAACCAATACTTTCTGTCAGGGCACCAAAATTTAGAGGGTACTGACAGTGTTTGCATCTCTTCAGCAGCTAGAAACAATTGAACTTTGCATCAGATTAGTAAGGATAAGAAGACTCAGGGCAAAAACTGCTACTGAAGCCAAGGGCAGGGGCACTAGCTTTTTCCCTCTCCCCACTCATTTTCTGG
Source organism: Antechinus flavipes (assembly GCF_016432865.1). Classification (NCBI taxonomy): domain Eukaryota; kingdom Metazoa; phylum Chordata; class Mammalia; order Dasyuromorphia; family Dasyuridae; genus Antechinus; species Antechinus flavipes. The sequence goes on from NC_067404.1 coordinate 48,992,317, forward strand.
GAGAGAAGTCAAATGTTTTATGGCCCCGACTCTAGAGTGCTGGAGGAAAATCCCTGAATTCTTGGTTGTAATTCATGTCATTTCAAAAAGGGAAAAGAAGAAAGTTGCTCAGTGTATAATGCAAATCAAGTATATTTCACGCAAAGGAAATGTTAAAATCTAACAGACTCACCTATGCCTTGAAAAAAACTTTAATAAGTAGAAATAAATTAAATACACACACACACACATCCTGAAAGGTAGATACTTATAACATCCATACCTGAAATATTTTGTAAACTTGTTGAATTGATATTTCATCTTTACTTCAGGTCTCTATTATCCAAGCAATTGTTTTCTATTTCTATGTCTTTTGGCAACACAAGTCAGGACTTGTGTTTATATCCTCCTGCCAGTAGTCATCTCCTCTCAGAAATGCTATACTGGTTTCCAGTGGTTTTTTTTTCCCCTAAAGTGTAGTTAGTCATGACTCAGGAGCAAGAAACTCCCAACTTCAACTTAGGGGTTCCAAAAAACCTAGAAAATTCATCTCAGTATTCTAAAATAACTTTTATTCAGGAAAGAAACATACAGCAGAAAAGGAAGCTGGGGATTTGCTATCTAGTCTCCAGCCCACCTAGGTCACTATATATGCTGATTGCTTTGTTTAATCAGTTCACTCATTCTGCCAGTGTAGAGGACAACAGGGAGAAGCTTGAAGCTCTTGACACCTGCATACACAAGGAAAGAGGAAACCAGATGGTGAAGCAATTTCCTTTTAATATCCATCACATATATCACTCTTGGATTAGTGACCAGTCCCCTTGATGCTCCCCAATTCATCCCCTTGACCTGATTACACAGTAATAGAATCAGGGCTCAAGGCACCACCTACCATTTACTACATATCTCCTAGCATCAAGCCTTCCAGTATTATATGATGAGTATGACTAGCTTTGAAGGATTTGCTCCAAACCATTCCTTCTGCAATAATAAATAGTTTCACTAGGAAGCTACCTGGTGGCTGTTCTCCTAGTAAATGTCCTTTCTGGTCTGGCCTTTCCCTGCTCCTGCCCCTGGTAAATCTTCCTCCACAGTAGCCTTGTGATGTCTTGGGGCCTCTCTCTCCCTTAAAAAGGACAGTGTCCAGAGATCTCTGGTATTTCATTGAGTCCTTTTTGTCACCCACTGACTCAGACACTCATGCATGACTGAATATAGAGATGACTTGATGGTACTTTTCATGATGCTTTCCTTAAACCTAGACATGGCAACATGGCAAAGCATTGCTGTATTACTTTAGTTTTGCTTGATGGGACCTTTGCGCCACAGCAGAGATGTCGAGCTCTCAAGAATAAGGAAGAGAATGCTCTTCTCCTGTGGTTTGAGCATATAAATCTTTGCCCTGCCCTTCCTCCTTCCTTATGTTCAGCTCCTTGCCCCCGATAACTATCTGCTCAGCTCACAATGATTTAATATCAGTTTTTCTAGCTTTGTTTAACAGTTTTAGAGATATAAGATTCAAGGATATTGAATGTCTTCCAGTCTAAAATCAGGGATAGGGGAAAGGCACATTTTAGGATTTTCAATGTCAGCCACCCATGATCTGTCTATTAAATTCTTGTGAGGTAGAAGGGGGTATCCACAAACATTGGTTCATTTCAATGAGGCAAATACACAGAGAGTGGTAAAGATTTGAGAGTAAGTAGGGAAACATGGCCAATGCAGGTTTCTTGGAAGATGTAGGATCTGAATGCTTTGCCACTGTTGGAGTGCAGTTGTTGTAAATGGCCTTGCTCCATGGGGATAAAAAAACTCCCATCTGGAATCCTCATGAGTAGTCTGGAATCCTGGCCAGTCCTTTTGATGCTCCTGTGATTCAGCGATTCATGCCCCTACCCTGATTACACAGTTATAGAATCGGGGCTCAAGGGACCATCTACCATTTACTACACATCTCCTAACATCAAGCCTATGAGTATCACTAGGAGTACCCCTGCTTTGTAGGATTTGCTCCAACACCCCCCCACACACACACACACATTAACTGTGATGAATCAAAAATCTGAGATATATAATTTCTGGGTAATTAATGTTCAGTGTTTATAAATTATGACTAGCAAATAATTAAATCATGATCAGTGGCTCATAAACCAATGATGAAACATAGGGAGACCTCTGAGAGTTTAAATATCCTTAGAAGAATAGGTGTTCCCAGTAGGTGTAAATCAACTGCAATTGGTTAACAGTTAATGAGAAAAAGGATATTGTAATCCAAGGTAGGCTTATTCTAATGAGGGGTTGTATACTTTTTTCTGATTATATCACTCTTGGACAAAGAGTCATCTCTACCCAGACAACTCTCAATCTAGACAAGGGGATCTATCTCCACCCAAGCCACTTCATAGGTGAACAGTGGGCCAGAACTGATCTAGATTAGATGGTCTTTACTCCTGATCAGAAATAAGCCTTCCCAGTTGGGTGGGGTCCCTCCAGAGATTAAGAATGATGTTAACCCAATGTCATCATCAACCCTGTCCTTCTGAAGCTACTTTGATCTTAGAAGGATCAAAGGAGGAAGGAAGGAGGAAAGAGAAAGAAGAAAAAAAAGCCTGCATCCTCTCAATTAGTAATTGATTATCAACAATTATTTCTCTCACACACACAAACTACAAAAGGGAAGAATCTGAGAAAAAAGGAACGGGATCATTAATACTTAGATGAAGCTGTCAAGATGGCAGAGCCATAACTAGAATGTGGTAGTCAGGGATTTTTTCCAGGGTGCCCAATTTAGAGGGGGTTGATTGCAATTGCCCCTCCTTTTAGGAGATTAGAAACAAATGAGCTTAGCTCTGAGTTGGCAAGAATAATTAAAATAATACTCAAAATAGCTGACTTAATATAGGCTTTAAGTATTGTAGAACTTTATATCTACTGTTTCATTCACTCTTTACCATATTTCCTTAAGGTAGGCCTATTTTCCTTCTTTTCAAATCACTGATTGTTCTCTCTGAGAGATTCCAGGACTTGACTGGGGTCATTCAGCTAGCAATGTCTCAAATCAGATTTGATTACAAATTTTGTTGGCTCATTCCCCATTTCTTCTTACTTCCACTAGAAATGAGCTTCTCCCCTACTAGAAGCCATTCTTTCCCATTCAAAGGCTTTGCTTTTGTTTTGACAAAATGATATTTGTGTTAGATACTTGCCTGAGGTATAATAATTCCTTATTATGGCTCTGCTGGAAAGTAATGATTCAGTTATTGAATACAAAAGTTTGTAGGTTTGGTTATAGGGAGCTAACTGTAGAGCTAGGCAAGAACTTGAGAGCTGATCTAGTATTGCTGCCTCATTTTACAAAAGGGGAAACTGAGGCCTGGGGGGTAATTTATCCAGGGTCACATAGTACGCATTGGTGGAGGGATTTCTATCTTCTGTTATTCCAAGTTTGTATCCATATGTTCCAAGTCTATATCCATATCTTGCAAGTCTATATCCATTTCTTCTAGGTCTATATCCATATCTTCTAAGTCTATATCCATATCTTCTAAAAGTTTTTATCCATATCTTCTAAGTCTATATCCATATCTTCTAAGTCTCTATCCATATCATCTAACTCAAGTTTATATCCATATTTACTAAAAGTCTAAATTCATATCTTCTAAGTCTATATCCATATCTTCTAAGACAAGTGTATATTCATATCTTCTAAGTTTATATCCACATTTTCTAAGTCAATATACATATCTTCTAAGTCTATACCCATATCATCTAAGTCTATATCCATATCTTCTAAAAGCCAATTTACATATCTCCTAAGTCTATTATATCCATATCACCTAAGTCTATAACCATATCGTCTAAGTCGATATCCATATCTTCTAAAAATCTATGTCCATGTTGTCTATAATTCTATATCCATATCATCTAAAAGTCTACATACATATCTTCTAAGTCTATATCCATATACGTATATCATCTAATTCATGTCTTATCCATATTTTCCAAGTTTATATCCATATCTTCTAAGTCTGTATTCATGTCTTCTAAGTCTGTGTTCATATCTTTTTAGTCAAGTCTATATCCATATCTTCTATGTCAAGTGTATATTCATATTTTCCAAGTTTATATCTGTATCTTCTAAGTCTGTGTTCATATCTTCTAAGTCCATATCCATATCTTCTAAGTCAAGTCTGTATCCATATCTTCTAAGTCTCTATCCACTACCCTTTGCAGTGTCTCACATTGCATCCTGACATATGATTGAGAGTTGGAAGAGGTTGACATGCATATTTATTGACACAAAGAAGTGACACAGATGTCAGTGTAGAAAAAAATATATAGTTTGGACTCTGCCACCTAGCCTGCCATGGACTGAACCTAACTTTAAATTCCACAACATACCTCAGACTATTCAAGTTGGAGCAGACTTCAAAAGTCACATAGAACCCAATCCATAATCATTGGTCTCTCCTGGCAGACAAGTTTTTTTTTTTTTTTTTTTTTTTTTTTTTTTTTTTTTTTTTAGGTAGCAAAGCCTTTTCCCTAAGACTGTGACCAAATCACAAACCCTTTTGGATATAGCCATTCTGGCTCAGTGGGCTACTAGGCTATGTAACTTCAGATGAAATGCTCAAAATAATTCATGAGCTTAGACATAAAGGGAAGAGTTCTTCAGGTGCATTAATCTAGATGCAAGGAACTCACTTCATTTAGAAGTACAATGATTACAAATGCATTGCTGTACAGCAGTATTGCATATTTATATTAGCAAATGAGCAGAGAAACACAGTACCAGGATTATTTCTATGGATGTAATTTTTACAAAATTATTCTTGAGAGACTTTTGTTTATGGTTTATTTTTAAATTAAACTAATCTGAGAACATATGTTTGCATTTCATAAATATTAATTAAAAGTGATTTGTACAAAGCAAATATTGTCCCCAAACCATCAATTTTTACTTACAGCACATTTTGTATTGTTGTCTTTTTAATACCATATTGACGGTGCTATACATAATTTCTGCCCAATTTCTGTTCATTCCTTTTATGCACCAGGACCATCTTTCTGAAAAGCAGAAACCACATTGTCCATAATGATGCCATTTGTCTGTTTCCCTTGGGGGTTAGAGAGATGGGCAGGCAGAAATAAAAAGTGAGTTTCCCAAATTTCAGTTGTTAGGGATGGAGGAAAAATAGATTAAAAGCATGCTATGAAATATTACCTTGTAATTCCTTGATTTTGCAGAACTGGTAGTCAGGAGAAAATGTTGTTGCAGACTTGGTTATCAGGATTTTTTAAATCAGTTTTTTATGTGAGAAAGTGACAATGCCAGTTATAGGTAAATTCATGGAGTGGCCTAGATCTGTCTTTGTCATTCACCATGTTGTTCATGACTACACACTGATGTCATACTGAAGTTTGCTTTCATTGGTCAAACCCAGTTTCTCAGTTACCCATTTCAAATTTCCATGTTCTGTGCCCAATTACTTCTTGGCCCAGAAGTTAACTAGGAAAGTGGTAAACATGATAATACCCAAGTAAACAAGAAATAGATAGACATATCACTTTTTTATTCATCATATATACATTTTGATGTGTGACATGTGTTAGTTTATTACAATTTAAATAGGTGAATTTATTTGGAAATTTTAGATTGTCACATCCAGCAATAAAAACACAAAAACACATGCAGCATCTTCGATACTTGACATGAGACCAGATTGTTTAAAACATAAGCTTTGCCTATTTTTGATTGTTCAGAATTTCCCTCAGGGAATGTATTGAAAAGACCAAAAAGCTTCAGGAGAAAGAGAGGAGTTAGCATCCAAATGTCCCTTACCCACAAATAACTTTCATCATTTTCCCCCTGAAAAAATATATAAATGTTGCCATCATCCATTAAAAGATGACAGACTTGCTCTTGAGGTCCTTTTTCAAAGATAGAATTGACTGCTTTAAAATATATATTTCTATTTTCACATATGTTTGTGTATGCTTGTGTGTCTTCCTATGTAAGACAGTGGGAGTCATTTGAAACAATTCAGACTTTGTATAGTTTTAGGATGAATAGGCCAGGAAAAGATGCTGGGGTCTTCTTGCTTTACTACTGAAAACTGGATACAGTGGATTCAAAATCAGAATGCTAAGGAAAAGTTACAGAGATCCAGATTGAGCCTCAAATAAGACAAAACTAATGGATATTGAGTTTGAAAGGCAGTGAATTTGGAATTGGAGGAATAGGTTCAAATCCCTGCTTTACCACTTACTGCCTGAGTGAATTTAGGCAACTGAATGGGTCCCTTTAGACCTGTTTTTCTCATCTGAAAAATTGGAGGGAGTGTAGATTGTGACCTGTACAGTTCTCTCCAGAGCTAATGTTGTACAATCCTATAATCACAGATGATCAGAATTAGATTATCAAGAGAGTAGAGTCATCAAGATGAAAAAAATTCAAATTTGTGATTTGTGGAGGCTGTGTTGAGACTCCATGATTCAGGTTTCCAATCTAAGCAAACAGTAGGCCAGAGTAATATTTCCCTAGCAGAGAGAAGAGTGCCTGACAGCTTTAAATACTTGGTGAACCCAAGACTAAAAGATTTTAGCATTGGCCTGAACTTTGACTTCAGACCAACTGTAACTGCTTCTTGTTCTGTAGTGGAAAGTTTGCTCAGGTTTTAGAGAAATATCCTCAGGTTATCTGTCAGAATTCTACTAAAGGTGATTTGCATTAGAATATAATTCTTTAATATTTTCCCTTTTCAAGCAGAAAACGGGGGGGGGGGGGGGGGAAGAGGGGGGGAGGGGAGGGATTTACATACAAAGGTCCTGATAAAGGCCTCATTTCTAAAATATATAGAAAACTGACTCAAACTGACAAGAATACAAGTCTTCTCCAATTGTTAAGTGGTCAAAGGATATGAACAGTTTTGAGATGAAAAAATTAAATTCATTTCTAGTCATACAAAAAATGCTCTAAATCACTATTGGTCAAAGAAATGCAAATTAAGACAACTCTCAGATTGGCTGACAGGAAAAGATAATTATAAATGTTGGAGGGGATGTGGGAAAACTGGAACACAAATATATTTTTGGTGGAGTTGTGAACTGATCCGACCATTCTGGAGAACAGTTTGGAACTATACCCAAAGGGATATCAAACTGTGTATACTCTTTCATCCAATAGTGACTTTACTGAGACTATATCCCAAAAAGATAATAAAAGAGGAAAAAGTTCCCACATGTGCAAAAATGTTTGCAACAGCTCTTTTTGTAGTGCCGAGAAAATGGAAACTGGGTGGATGCCTATCAGTTGAGGAATGGCTAAATAAGTTATGGCATATGAATGTTATGGAATGTTATTGTTCTATAAGAAATGATTAGAAAGATGATTTCAGAGAGTACTGGAGAGACTTACATGAACTTAAGTGAAATAAGCAGAACCAAGAAAACATTTTATACAGCAACAAAAAGATTATAATGATCAATTCTGATGGACATGACTTTTCAGCAGCTAGGTGATTCAGGCCAGTTCCATTTATCTTATGATGAAGAGAGCCATCTTTAGTCAGAAAAAGGATTGTGGTGACTGAGTGTGGAGCTCAATGTAGTATTTTCACTTTTTTGTTGTTATTTGCTCACTTTTTGTTTTCTTTCTCATTTCTCCTCCTTTTTGATCTTTTTTTTTGTGCAGCATGATAAATATGAAAATATGTTAAGAAGAACTGCACATGTTTAACCTATATTGGATTACTTTCTGTGGAAGGGAAGGGAGAAAAATTCAGAATACAAGGATTTACAAGGGTGAATGTTGAAAATTATCTTTGCATGTATTTTGAAAATGAAAAGCTTAAAAAATAGTTATAAGTTATGAAAAATGTTTTTCTTTTTACCAGAAGAATTTATATGACTTCAATATTTGCTGTAGTTTTATCAGTTTCCTATTATGTCTAGCTCTGAAGTATTCCAGTAGGCTTCTTAAGCCTAATCTAATAAAGAGAAAACGAGACAAGATGTCTAGTCTAGTAGAAGAAATTTAGGCTTATTCTAACATAGACTTCCTTATTCCTTACCCACAAATTCTAAAAATTATTAGGCATATCTTTTTTTCCTCCATAGCTCACATTACTAGATCCTTTTTTTCAGGAATAAGTTTCCTGAGGGTTTATTTAACTGTGTGGTCATCAAGGGGACTTCTAGCTCTAAATTTAGTTATTCTATAATAACCTAGAATGAAGATGTCAGGTGACTTTCCACATCACTCAAGATCACCAGATATAACTTCTCAGGCTTGTGAGTTATAGGATGACAGAGGTGAAAATATCAGTTGAAGCCCTAAAGTGATATATCAAAATATTGATATATTGAAAATGTTGCTATGCTATCAGTGAAGAAAGAATAATCAACAGATGTGTGAATTACATTTCTATTTAGTCTTTCATTCTCATGGTTTATTTTGTCTTATTTTATTATGTCAGTACTTGGAATTATCGTTGCTGAACTTGGTTTCATTTTATTAAAACCAAACCTTTTTGAGAACCAATTTTTTTTCCATTGGTTAAAGCAGAAGCCTTGGCTTGTAAGGGGTTAAATAAACCACTAGACTTGGAAATAACATGATCAACAGAAGCATCACTCATAAATTTATAAATTTGTGACTTCCTACTATGAATTTTACATAGGTTTCTATAATCACATTTACACAGTGGCAAATTAACTTGTTAATTTAGCTAAATTAATCAATGAAACAAGCAGGAGAAGAATACAGGACTTGGCAAATGGTCCACTTAACACACTGTAGACAATAAAGACATTTGAGTGGCTGTATTGCCTCCCCTTTCACCTACATGTTTTGATCCTGACTACCTGAGGCAATATGACATTGCTAACGAAAGATGAGAAAGAGTTTCTAACTGTGAGATCTGATAAGGTGCTGTGATTAGTATTGGGATCATTGGGAGTCACAGCAAGATCAGAGCTTTCTACTTCCAGACCATTAGATAAAGTCAGATGCTTGGTCTTCCCTTTCAGTCAGTATGTTGATAGTGAAATGATCCATTCTTGTAAGTAGTGGCCAGAGAACTGTATACAATGGAAAATGATTTTTTATTATTATGGCACTTTATGAGTTTTTTTAGTCTTTGTGTGTTTGCATGTATGTGTATGTGCGTGTATAAAAACACATATCACTTACTGATACAGTTTGCTTTCATCATAAGCTTAAGGTGATGCCTTATTAAAAGCTTGAATCTTCTTTGTTTAACTTTATGACTCTCTCTGGGTAACTTGCCTATTCTCAAAATGAAAAGCACAAATCAAAATAATGGTGGAACCCCACAGTTGCCCACAGTCTGTGCTCTTCCTTTATTTTCCCCCTTTTGCTGGCCCTGTTGTTGGAGTGGGAATGATGACTGTCATTTTTGAGAAGAATACAAAAACATTTCTTTTTAACACTCACAATAACACAATCTCAAAACTATGTACCAACTACTTGCTTCATTTACACATAAATATCTGTGAGTTGCTGTTCAGTCAGCAATTAGTTCTGGTCCTGTAAATGTCATTTGTCAGGGTGCAAGGTGTATATTGTATGGATTTGTTTTAAATTGAAAAGGGAAGGTAAGGAGGTGAGGTGATTATCTCTCAGCACCTGTACAGTCAATTATACCTCTGCTCCAATGGATACTTTTCCTCTCTTGAGGTTGATTGGGCAGGAGAAAGGGAGGAGATGGGGAGACTGAAATCAATTTGAGCATTTGTTCTTCCTTTACAGAAAGAAAGATAAAAAGCAAGAGTGTAATGAGTAGGAGCTGGAACAAAGCTATGTAGCCCACTTCATCAGACCTATTAGTTTGCCCATATTCCTCAAAGGCCATTGATAAATATTGATTCAGTTAATGTTTAGCTTTTGCTGGAAAGAATATCACATTAGGAGTGAGTTGGCTTTGGTTGGAATGCTGATGTTATTTACTAGCTGAGTAATTCTGGATAAGTCACTTACTCAATTTTGGGTTTTGGTTTCCCCTTTTGTACAAAAGAGTTTTGATTATATTGCTCTCAAGAGGCTCTTCAAACTCTACAATTCTATAATCTCATAGGAAAGAAAAAGCTGGGATAAAATGTGGGTGAGATCAGGAAACTGATCATTGCATTTTTAATACTTCTTTATTAAATGTTAACAAATTTTCCTGATAATCAGAGCACCAATTCAACAAAAAAATCCCATAGAGCTTCCTGGTTCGTTTTCATGAACCAATAAACAAAAGATAAACACTGAAAGAGTAGATATGTTGTATGAAATAGATGTCTTATTTACTGTAGCTTTACGAATCACTAACCAGGCCTACTGCCACGTTCTTCATGTGTAAATGGGCACAGAAGCAATTGGCAAATAAAAAGCACACCTCAAGAAGTTGATGTGAAATCTTTAGAAGAAAGAAATATCTATGGTATCAAAATGGCATGTAATTTGGCTATAGATTTTAACATTCTAAGTATGTCCACTCTGCTTTGGTTAATATTTCTCTTGACTATTAAAAATTTACTGGTTAAATGTGGGAAGCAGGGGAGAGATTGTAAAAAGTCATTTCCAAATGTATAGATAATAATTGGTAATATTTGACTCATCATAGATTTAAATTTGATGTTGTTCAGTTGTTTTGTTCAATTTTTCCAACTTTTTGTGACCCTGCTTGGGTATTTCTGGGCAAAGATATTAGAATGGCTTGCTATTTCCTTCTTCAGCTCATTTGAGAGTTGAAACTGATCAACTGAGACAAACAGGGTGAAATAGCCAGTGTCACACGGCTAATACATGTCTGAGGCCAGATTTGAACTCAGGAAGAACTTGACTCCAAGTCTAACACTGAACCACCTAACTTCTCCAGATTGAAACCTATTTGTCAACACAACCAGTTTCATTCTTATTCGGTCAATCTGTGGGCTCTTGCACACTTCCATACATTTCAGTATAAATTCGTTTGAAATACTTTTTTAAAAGATACTGAAGAGATCTGTGAGAGACAGTTCCCTACCTTTGCATTTGTTGACTCCTATGTCTAGAATTCTCTGTCCCTTCCCCGCCCCAGCCTCATGAGTTCTGTCATTTCCTTCAAGATTTATCACATATGTCTTGCCTTTTACATCAGGGCTTTATGGTCCCTCTACCAGTCAATGTATTTTGCTTGTGTATATGTATCTGTGTTATAGACAGACATGTATATGCCCACTTAAGAGCATGCATGATTTGTGTATATTCATATGCACATGCATGTACATGATTGTATATGTACCTGTATATGTATATAAAGAGACAAGATATGTCTCTTTCTCTCTCTGCCTCTCAGCCCTCTTCTCTTCTATACCTAGCTATGTGCAGCTATTCCTCAGCAAAATATAAATTCATTGTGGACAAGAGCATTGTGGACACTGTGTATTTGCATTCCAATAATTCCCACAATTCCAGCCTCAGAAAAGCACCTTGATGGTGCAGAAGATAGAGCATTAGATTGGCAGTCTAGTTTCAAATTTGACCTGAGTTACTTAAAAGTTGTTTGACCCTGGGCAAGTAACTTAACCTCTATATAGCTTAGTTTCCCCTTCTGAAACATGGGGATAATAATAGCACCTGTCTCTCAGAGCTACATAATGAGATAATTTTGTAGAATGCATTGCAAACCTTAAGGCACTATATAAATGCTAACTATTGTTATACAGTAAGAACTTAATATCTACTTATGACTGATTGATTATCTGAATTGTTCCAGACCAGTGGGAATAAGGGAAGGATTTTATGGGGGAAGTGGAATTGGAGTTGGGGTTTAGAGAGCAGCAAATTTAGAAATTAATAAAGAGGAAAACATTATGGCCAAAGGGAAGTCTCCTCCTTCTGGTTCCTTCAAGTGTTATTTTAGTCTATATGAAAAGCGATTCAGGGCAAGTCAAAGTACAGCTGTACTGCTCAGAAATAGAAAACTGTGTTCAATTCTGTGTGCCCCATTTTCAGGAGAATATTGATAATCTGAAGTACATCCAGAGAAGAGAGGTTAGGATGGTAAAGAAATTGGAGGCTAAATCACATAAAGGTCATTTGAAAGAACTAGAATTGCTGAGCCCAGAGCAGAGAAGAATAATGAAGGGAGAAATGTAGGTATGTGAAGGATTCTCACATAGAAGAATCATAATTACCTGATGGATATTGCAAAGAGGTCAGTTCTACTTTGATGTCAGGAAAAATATCCTCTCAAATCAGAGCTGTCCAAAAGTGGGATGGCATGCTATCGCAGGAGAGGGTGAGTTCCTCATCCTTGGAGATTTTCAAGTGGAAGTTGAATGACAATTTATCTGATGTGTCATTGTGAGGATTCCTTTTTGGGTCTGACTTGGACTAGATGGCTAAAGAAATTTGTTCTAACCTGCCATTTTGTGATTCCTTAAAGAAGTATTAGAATTATTCTGATTGACCAAAAAATAGATCAATTAACAAGATATTCAAAGATTTAAATTTTGATTTGATAAAAAGAAAAAAATTCTCAGTCATTTGAGTGTCTGAAGTGGAGCAGGCTGTCTCAGTAGGTCATGTTGTTTTTTTCCTTTCAATGGTGTTCTTCAAGCAGAGGCAAGAGGTAACTACTAGGTTAGAATGTCGTAGAGTTTTTGCCTGTTAAAGGTCCTTCCAACTCATGTTTTGTGATTTGGGACAACGTTTAACCTTTCTTTCATCTCTGTTTTTTCATCTGTGAAATAGAGAAAAATAAATCTCATATAACCCACTGTGCATATGATAGTTGTAGGGAAATTTTTTTTGTAAACCTTGCAATTCAATAGAAATATATGCATTCTTCCTCTCTTCCTTCTCCTTCTCCTCCTCACATAGCACTTTTATTTGGATCTGAGACTTTCCATAAAAGTGCTTCTATGAAGATATGTGATCCATGTTCTTTTCAAAAGACCTGTAAATTTTATTCATTTAACAATGAGTAGTTTAAGATCTTCTCTGTATGGAGTATAGAGGTAGATCCTGGTGCAGATAGATTGCAAGCTCCATGAATATTGGTTTTAATCACAAGTATGTGGGAAGTGTACAATGAAAAAATGTTTAAGAGGATGTAACAAGAGCATAAGAGAAGAAGCCACTGCTATCTGAGGTCAATTGAAGGATGGATGATGATACAATTAAATTGTGTGCATAGGGAACTTTCAAGTTTGCAAAGCCCCTTATTGAAGTTCTATTTTTAAACCTCACAGCAGTCCTCTCTGACAAATATTGTAGGTATTATTCCCCCTATTTTCATATGAGGAAGTTAAGCCTCAGATATGTTGAGTGACTTTTCTCTGCTTATGTAAGTTGTGTCCGAGGCAGAATTTTGCCCACTTCTTTGTGACCCCAAATCGAGGCTACTTGATGTGCTATGCTATGACTTTGGATTTACTAATTCATAGATAAAGCAATATCTTTTTTTAGGTTGGGGATTCCTTTTTATTAAAGCTTTTTATTTTTCAAAATACATATATGGACAATTCTTCAGTATTAGCCCTTGCAAAACCTTGTGTTCCAATTTTCCCTCCCTTCCCCCCACACCCTTCCCTAGGTGACAAATAGTCCAATATATGATAAACATGGTAGAAATATATGTTAAATTCAACATATGCATACATATTTATACAATTATTGTGCTGCACAAGAAAAATCACATCAAACCAGTAAAAAATAAAAGAAGAAAAATAAAATCAAGCAAGCAACAACAAAAAAAAAGAGTGAAAATGCTATGTTGTGAACCACAGTCAGTTTGCATTTCTCTCTCTGTGTGTGGATGGCTCTCTTCATTATTGAATAAGTGCAACTGGTTTGAATCATCTCTTTGTTGAAGAGAGCCACGTCCATCAAAATCAATCACCATATAATCTTGCTGTTGCTGTGTATAATGATCTTCTGGTTCTGTTCATTTCACTCAGCATTAGTTCATGTAAGCCTCTTTAGGCCTTTCTGAAATCATCCTGCTGGTCATTTCTTACAGAACAATAATATTCCATAACATTCATATACCATGATTTATTCAGCCATTCTCCAATTGTTGAGCATCCTCTCAGTTTCCAGTTTCTTGTCACTATTAAAAGGGCTGCCACAAACATTTTTGCACATATAGGTCCCTTTCTCTCCTTTAAGATCTCTTTGGGATATAAGCCCAGTAGATACACTGCTGCATCAGTTTGATAACTTTTTGAGCATGGTTCCAAATTGCTCTCCAGAATGACTGGATCCATTCACAGTTCCACCAACAATGTATCAGTGTCCCAGTTTTCCCACATTCCCTCCAACATTTGTTATTGTCTTTTTCTGTCATCTTAGCCAATCTGAGAAGTGTGTGGTAGTACCTCAGAGTTTTTTAAATTTGCATTTCTCTAATCAATAGTGATTTAGACCATTTTTAAATATGACTAGAAATGGCTTTAATTTCTTCATCTGAATATTGTTCATATCCTTTGACCATTTATCAGTGGGAAACTGGCTTAAATTCTTATAAATTTGTGTCAATTCTCTATATAATTTAGAAATGAGGCCTTTATCAGAACCTTTGAATATAAAAATATTTTCCCAGTTTATTGATTCCCTTCTAATCGTGTCTGTATTAGTTTTGTTTGTACAAAACCTTTTTAACTTAATATAATCTAAATTATCTATTTCGTAATCAGTAATGGTCTCTAGTTCTTCTTTGGTCACAAATTCTAGGAAGCAATATCTTAACTGAATAAGAAAATATGAGTAAGGGTTTTAGCAGGTAAAGATGGGAGAGCTGGCGGATGAAAGGATGAGATGGCAGAGAACTTCCCTGAAGCCAAAAAATCCTGGGAAATATATGAGGGATGCTGAGTAGTATAGTTTGATTAGAGAGTGATAGCCAAAGGGGAGTAGTGTGAACTAAGAATCTGGGTTGTATATGCTTTGAGTATGTCACTCATAAGGATTTGAACTTGATCTGATAGCAAGAGAGAGGTGAATGATTTTGAGCAGACCAATTGTCCTGTACAAATTTTTGTAACAAATCTACATTTCTTAAGCATTTTGCTGTGTTCTAGGAAAGATGATAAATGGTAGAGAAACAAATTAAGCAAAAAAAATATATAACCTTTCATTAAGGAATTTACTCTTTTATGGGACAAAACAACACATAAAAGGAATCTGGAAAGCACGAGGTGGAGAAAGGGTAACCATATGGGGATATGGTGTTGAAGTCAGGAAAGTCAAAAGTAAATGAAATGAAGAGGGAAATGAATAGTAGGAAGCCTGCACAAAATGGAGGCCTCAGCAGTATCTTGCCAATGAGAGAAGAGAACTGACATAGCAAAGAGATCTTCTAGGGTGAGACTACAGTTGAGATATAGTATTGAAGTCAGGGATAAATAAGGGTAATGTGGCAATCACATGGAGAGAAGTGATAGAAAATAAATGTAGGAAGACTTCTTAGAAGGATATGAGTTCTCATATTTTGAGCCTGGGTTACTCAATGAATGCAGATGTCTCAGAGACAGGGAAATCAGAAGAAGAGATATGTTTAAAAATAGTCTTTTTGATTTATTATTTCAGACAACTTGCTGAATTGCTTTCAGGGTATATGGAAGGATTTCACTGACATTATTTTGAGGTGTAGAGCACTGGGTCCAGTAGAAGAAAAATGAAAGTATGGTAGGAATTTGGCCTTCTTAAATTTGTGCTTGAAAATTTTGAAGCACCCCTAGCACCGTTTTTGTTTTCTAGCAGTGACTCATGATTCAACAAGAGCTCCACTTTTGAAATATCACTATTGTCTGTATTATACCATGAAAACAGAAGTTGAATAAACAGCTCAAGTCGCAGGAAGATGCAGCAGGAAGACTGTTGTTCCATTGCATATATCCCCTATAATGAACTGAACTCAGTAGTAGCAGTAGCATTTCCGATTGCACCATGTAAAATAGACATTTGAAAAGACTTGGAAAGGTTTTTGATTTGGATGAAAAATGGATGATTGCTCTTTCCCATTTCTCATCATCTAGCCTGACATTATGCAGTTAAAAATGACTTAAAATCACCATGTAAATTTGGTTGAGGCCATTTCCTAACATAGACCCTGAACAATGGAATAATATCTAGTTTATTTTCTCTAGAGTATGGTATCTCAGTTTATGAATGTACTTGTACTTCATAAATCATTCTCAGGAGCAAAAAGAAAAAAAAGGAAAAATCTATTTTCCTTCGACCCCTTGGGTCTTTATTTAATTTTTAATGAAATAGAGAAGATACATCATCAATGGCAACAATAAAATAGTTTTACCATCCTGCTTTATAAAAAAAAGTCTTCATGGGAAAACTAAAGATTTTCCAAATATAATGGATTTTTAAAGCGGGAGGAGGGAAGAGACAGATGCATGGCAATGACTTATTTAAACTCTGGGAGCATCTGTGACTTACAAAATGATGTAGAAGAAGACAAAGTTCAACAAATGTTGTACTATCATGTAATGCTACTAATATTGGCATGACATAGATCAAGAATACTGGGAAATTTTAGAAGACAAATTACTTTCCCAACAGACAAAATTGTCTGCTTTGCTACCATGTTTTCTAGGGAAAATCCTATCTACGTCATTGTTGTTCTTTATGATTTTTCCCTGCCTTTAGGATGTAGATTTGCAAACAATTGATGTTTACTAGCCAGAGTAGAAAATGTTGCTCATTTTCAAAAACCAAAAATGTTTGGATAGGCACAGTATTTCTCTTAAATTTGTCACAAACAATCTCTTGCACTCACCTATAATTACTTTTTTTTGGGAGTTAGTTGGAAGTCATTAGTCTCTCAGAATTCCAGGGTGACAATGTCTTTTGTATTTCATGTTTGAAGCTTAGTTCGGTTTCCCATTTTTCCCTATATTGACCTGAAATCTGTGTTTTTTGCAGCAACAGCAATTGCTTATTTTTCTATCCTCTTGGGTTAAGTAGAACAAATCTAACTTCTCTTCCATCAGATAACCCTTCATATGCTTCAGGTCACCTACCATTCTACCACAAACATTACCCCCACTTTCCCACACACAGTTTCTCTTTTCCCCACTTAACATTTCTAAATCTTGCTGATGATCATTACATGCCATCAGCTCAGTACCCCTCACCATTCTGATTCATCCACTGCCCAGTTCATCAATGTCTTCCCTAAAATGTGATGATCATTGTCATATATTGTCTGATGATAGAAGGATGGAATTGTGGGGGGAGACTCTGGAAAGATGTCAGAGTAGGTTGATAAATTTTAAGCTCTCCCAATTTCCCCCACAAACAGAAAAAAATTTGAGCCTCAGAGCAAACATAGACTGGTGAAAAATCAAGAAGCCTTGGGGCAGAACAGCGGGTTTCCTCATACAATCTGAAAAGATCCAAAGAAAGACCCAGGGCCTGGGATTAATCAATTTGAAGTACAAACACCTCTGGGCTAGCTCTGCAGAAACACCAAGTGAGGAGCCCTAGGGTTAGCTGGGTATGGCTAGAACCTCAGTAGGAACCACAAACTTTCTGCTCCTGGACTGTTCGTTAAGTAGGGGTTTGAGTCCAGAAAGACAGGGTGAACTTTGGCTGATTAGGAATACCAGGTCCAGCTGTGTTGCTGAGAAGCAGCCCTCGGCGAAAAGGAACCAGCATACCAGGAGTGTAAAGGCAGTGAGGCAGGGATGTTGCTGGATATGGGCACTTGCTGGAGGGTGGAAATCTTTGTTTGGGATTCCTGGTCAGAGTGGAGAGCTGAAGAAAAGCCAGAGACACCATCTCCCCCATCCCAGGATTAGAGGTGTTTATACTATTACTTCTTATTTAAAAATGAACCAGCAAAGAAGAAAGAATCCAACTATAGAAACATATTATGGGAACAGGGAATATTGGGGTTTATCTTCATTAGAAGACACTGAAATTAAAAAAAAAAAAGCTTAATAAAAAAGAATAATGTGACCAGAGAGAA
This sequence comes from Antechinus flavipes, assembly GCF_016432865.1. NCBI lineage: Eukaryota > Metazoa > Chordata > Mammalia > Dasyuromorphia > Dasyuridae > Antechinus > Antechinus flavipes. Next base: position 49,010,280 of record NC_067404.1, read on the forward strand.
TTTATAGAACTCAAAAAATAATTTAAAAATCAAATGAGAGACATTGAGAAAAAAACTTAAAAAAAAAAATAAAAACCATGCAAGAAAAACAAGGAAATTATATTTTTTAAAAAAGGTAACCAACTATAAAAGAAGATACAGGATCTTAAAGATGAAAATTACTCTTTGAAAATTAAAATTGGGCAAGGGGATGCCAGTGAATCTATGAGAGTCCATGAGATAATAAATCAGATTATAAAGAATGAAAAAATGAAACAGAATGTGAAATATAAGGAAAATGACAGATCTGGAAAACAGATCAAGAAGAAAAAATATAAGAATAGTTGGACTGTCTGAAAGTTGTGACCAAAAAAAGGACCTTCAAACAATAATTCAAGAAACAATCCAAGAAAATTGTCCTGGAGTGATAGAACAGAAACGGAAAGTAGAAATAGAAAAAAAAAATCCTAAGATCACCACCTCAGGAAGTTCCTTAGTGAAAAACACTTAAGAATATTGTTGCTGGAGGCAGAGCCAAGATGGTGGAGAGGACACACGCTTCATTCTAAGCTCCCTTCTACCCTCACTACTAATGAACAAATTCAGCCTCTGAAATATTGCTTGACGTAAAATCCATGAATATTGGGAGTATAACAAATTATCAGCTGGAAATAATCTGGAAGATTGCCAAAAAAGGTTTGTCCTGATGAGCAGGAGAAGGCCAGCATAGGCAGGGAGGCAGAACACGAAGGCTAACACACTGAGCAGACCAGGGGCTAGGGCAGTCACTGCAGGTGGAGAATTTGCAGGGAGGACTCTACCACACATTGGCTGCTTTGCCTTGGTTGCAAAGTGATAGATCAACAGAGAAGTTACACAAATGCCAAAGATAGAATGTACCCCAAAACCCCAGAGCTTAACAAGACTTGGCTACATACACCTAGCACCGGAAGTGACTCATCATGGAGCACAGCACAGCTATGCAGCCACATTCTGCAACATTGGGCTTTTGCCCAGGGTAGCCATACCTCTGCACAGCAAGGGGGCTCTGCCCAGGGCAGTCACACTTCTGCACAGTGGGGGAAGGGGGGATTCTGCCCAGAGCAGCAGAATTCACATAGCGCTGCTCTTCCCAGGGCAGTGACACTTCCACTGCAGGGCTCTTCACAGGGCATTTCCACAGCTTGGCCACTCTTTGCAGCACATTTGCAGGACAGCTACTGTCCATCTATCTATTCCTGTTTTGTAGAGGAAATTGGTAACCTCCTTGCCCTGAAGGCAAATCCAAAGGGCTCTTTAAAAAATGAATAAAAAAGCAAACTCTAACCATTGATAGTTTCTATACAGAAAGAGAGAAGGTTTTCAACCCCAAGAAGACTAATAGCAGACAATCTCCAGACAAAATCCCAAAGGGGGATGTAACCTGGTCCCCATCACATAAGGCTCTCCTAAAAGAAATTATAAGAGATCTTAAAAGAGAGCTAGAAGAAAAATGGGGAAAGGAAAGAGAAGCTATGCAAGAGAGTACAGAAAAGGCATATAACTCACTAATGGAAAAGTTTGATAAAGTAGAAAAAGAAAACAACTTCCTGAAATGTGAATTGGAAAAGGTAAAGAACTCCCAGGGAAACAGAATTTGTGGATTCAAAAACATAACTCCCAGGAAAGTAGGATTTGTGAATTGGAAAAAGAAAACTCAGCAAAAAAAAATTAGTGAAATGGAAAAAAAAATTACATAGAGCAAAACTACTCATTGAAAAATTCAATTGGACATATACAAAAAGAAGTTTAAAGAAAGCTAATGAAGAAAATAACTCATTAAAAATCAGAACTGAACAAATAGAAATGAATTATTCATTGAGACATCAAGAGTCAGTCAAGCAAATCCAAAAAAAGAAAAAAAAAGAAAAAAATGTTAAATATCTACTTGGAAAAAACAACAGACCTGAAAAATAAATCTAGAAGGGATAATCTGAGCATTATTGGACTTCCTGAAAACTATGATGAAAAAAGGAGCCCAGACAATATTTTACAGGAAATCATCAAAGAGAACTTCCCAGAAGGAATAGAATCAGAAGGTAAAATAGGCATTGAAAGGATTCATTAAACACTTTCTGAAAGAGACCTCAAAATAAAAACTCCAAGGAATATTGTGGCTAAATTTCAGAACTATCAGACTAAGGTAAAAAATATTACAAGCAGCTAGAAAAAAAATTCAAATACCGAGGAACCACAATAAGGATCACTCAGGACCTAGCTGCTTCCACATTAAAGTTTTGAAGGGCTTGGAATCTGATATTCCAAAAGGCAAAAGAACTTGGAATGCAGCCAAGAATAAATTACCCAGCTAAGCTGAGCATTTTCTTCCAGGGAAGAAGATGGACATTCAATGAAATAGGTGAATTCCATTTGTTTCTAATGAAAAAACCAAAGCTAAAAAAAAAAAAAAACCCAAAAAACAACAATAACAACAAAAAACTGACCTCCAACTATAGGACTCAAGAGAAGCAGAAAAAGGTAAAAAAAAAAAAAAAAACTCTTGAGAACTGTATTTCTGTTATGGGCATACATAAAGAGCTTGTGTATAATTTGACTTTATTGTTATAATACAAAAAAAGGGAAGTAGAAGTGAAAAGGGGATAGTATCAGAAAAAGGGAAAAGGGGAAATAAAAAGAGGGAAACTACATCCCACAAAGAGTCAAAGGAAACCTATTATATCTGAGGGAATTTAGGGAGGGAGAAGAACATTGTGTGAATCTTACTCTTATCAGATTTGGCTCAAAGAGAGAATAACAGACGTATTTAGTTTACAGAGAAACTTCTCTCACTTCATTAAAACGTGGGAGAGGAAAAGGGAAAAGGAAAAGAGTAATAAGGGAAAGGTATAAGAAAGGGGAAAGGACTCAAAGGGGGTGGGAGGGATCCTAAAGAGGGAGAGCTATGTAAGGCAAGTGGTGCCCACAAGTTTAATACTGAGGAAGGGGTATGGGGAGAAAGAAAAAGAAAAGCATAATCTGGGGATAATAAGATGGCAGGAAATACAGAATTAGTAGTTTTAACCATAAAAGTAAATGGGATGAACTCTCCCATAAAGTGGAGACAGCAGACTGGATCAAAAGCCAGAACCCTACAATATGTTGTTTACAGGAAACACATTTAAAGCAGAGTGATATACAGAGTAAAGGTAAAAGGCTGAAGCAGAATCTATTATGCTTCAGGTGAAGTCAGAAAAGCAGGGGTAGCCATTCTTATCTCAGATCAAGCAAAAACAAAACTTGATCTAATTAAAAAAGAAAAGGAAGGAAACTATATCTTGCTAAAGGGTAGCATAGACAAGGAAGGAATATCAATACCAAACATAGATGCACTGAGTGGTGTAGTATCTAACTTCCTAAAGAAGTTGCAAGAAGAAATAGACAGCAAAACTAAAATAGTGGGAGATCTCAACCTTGCACTCTCAGAATTAGATAAATGAAACCTCAAAACAAATAAAAAAGAAGTTAAAGAGGTAAATAGAATATTAGAAAAGTTAGGTATGATAGATCTTTGGAGAATACTGAATGGAGACAGAAGGGAGTACGCTTTCTTCTCAGCAGTTCATGGAACTTATACAAAAATTGACCATATATTAGGACATAAAGACTTCAAAATTAAATGCAGAAAGGCAGAAATAATGCATCCTTTTCACGGTGGAATAAAAACTATATTCAACAAAAAGCTAGGGGTAAATAGATCAAAAAGTAACTGGAAACTAAATAATCTCATCCTAAAGAATAAATGGGTGAAACAGCAAATCATAGACACAATTAATAATTTCACCCAAGAGAATGACAACAGTGAGACAATATAACAAAATTTATGGGATGCAGCCAAAGAGGTAATAAGGAGAAATTTTATATCTTTAGAGGCTTACTTGAATAAAATTGAGAAAGTGAAGATCAATAAATTGGGCTTGCAACTTAAAAAGCTAGAAAAAGACCAAATTAAAACCCCCCCAATCAAATGCTAAACTTTAAATTCTAAAATTAAAAGGAGAAATTGATAAAATTGAAAGTAAAAAAAAAACTATTGAATTAATAAATAAAACTCAGAGGTGATTTTATGAAGAAGCCAACAAAATAGATAAACCTTTGGTAAATCTGATTAGAAAAAGAAAAGAGAAAAATCTAATTATTAGTCTTAAAAATGAAAAGGGAGAACTTTCCACCAATGAAGAGGTAATTAGGACAATAATTAAGAGTTACTTTGCCCAACTTTATGCCAATAAATTTGATAACCTAAGTGAAATGGACAATGACCTCCAAAAATACAGGATGCCCAGATTAACAGAGGAAGAAGTAAATTGCTTAAATAGTTCTCATTTCAGAAAAGGAAATAGAACAAGCTATTAATCAACTCCCTAAAAAAAATTCCCCAGAACCAGATGGATTTACATGTGAATTCTCCCAAACATTTAAAGAACAATTAACTCCAATGTTATATAAACTATATGAAGAAATAGGGAATGAAGGACTCCTACCAAATTCCTTTTATGATACAGACATGGTACTGGTACCCAAACAAGGTAGTTTGAAAACAGAGAAAGAAAATTATAGACCAATCTCTCTAATGACTATTGATGCTAAAATCTTAAATACAATATTAGCAAAAAGATTACAGAAAATCATCCCCAGGATAATACACTATGACCAAATAGGATTTATACCAGGAATGCAGGGCCAATTTAATATTAGGAAAACTATTAGCATAAATGACTATATCAATAACCAAATTAACAAAAAACATATGATCATCTCAATAGATACAGAAAAAGCTTTCGATAAAATCCAACATCCATTCCTATTAAAAACACTTGAGAGTATAGGGATAAATGGACTTTTCCTTAAAATAGTCAGGAGCATCTATTTAAAAACCATCAGTAAACATCATATGTAATCCAGAAAGTGGAAAGATTCTCAATAAAAGTGAAACAAGGTTGCCCACTATCACCATTACTATTCAATATTGTATTAGAAATGGTAGCTTTGGCAATAAGAGTTGAGAAAGAGATTAAAGGAATGAGAGTAGGCAATGAGGAAACCAAATTATCAATCTTTGTAGATGATATGCTGGTATACTTACAGAACCCAGAGATTCTACTAAAAAGCTATTAGAAATAATCCACACCTTTAGCAAAGTTGCAGGATACAAAATAATCCCACATAAATCATCAGCATTCTTATATATCACTAACAAAATCCAACAGAGATACAAAGAGAAATTCCATTTAAAGTAACTACCTATAGTATAAAATATTTGGGAATCTCTCTGCCAAGGGAAAGTCATGAACTATATGAGTAAAACTATAAAACACTTTCTGCACAAATAAAGTCAGATCTAACCAATTGGAAAAATATTAAGTGCTCTTGGATAGATTGAGCAAATATAATAAAAATGACAATACTACCTAAACTAATCTATTTATTTAGTGCTATACCAATCAGACTCCCAAAAAACTATTTTAATGTTCTAGAAAAAATAACAACAAAATTCATCTGGAAGAACAATAGTCAAGACTTTCAAGGGAACTAATGAAAGAAAAATCAAATGAAGGTGGCCTAGCTGTGCCTGATCAAAATCTATATTGTAAAGAAGCAGTCACCAAAACCATTTGGTATTGGCTAACAAATAGACTAGTTGATCAGTGGTATAGGCTAGGTTCATAGGATAAAATAGTCAATAATTTTAATAATCTAGTGTTTGACAAACCCCCAAACCCCAGCTTTTGGGATAAGAATTCATGGTTTGACAAAAACTGCTGGGAAAATTGGAAATTAGTATGGTAGAAACTAGGCATTGACCCACACTTAACACCGTACACCAAGATAAGGTCAAAATGGGTTCATTATATAGGCATAAAGAATGAGATTATAAATAAATTAGAAGAATATAGGATAGTTTACCTCTCAGACCTGTGGAGGAACAAATTTGTGACCAAGAAAGAACTAAAGATCATTATTGATCACAAAATAGAAAAATTTGTTTATATCAAACTAAAAGGCTTTTGTACAAACAAAACTAATGCAGACAAGATTAGAAGGGAAGCAGTAAACTGGGAAAATATTTTTTACAGTCAAAGGTTCTGATAAAGGCCTCATTTCCAAAATATAGAGAGAATTGACTCTAATTTATAAAAAATCAAGTCATTCTCCAATTGATAAATGGTCAAAGGATATGAACAATTTTCAGATAAAAAAATGGAACTGTTTCTAGCCATATGAAAAGATGCTCTAAGTCATTATTAATCAGAGAAATGCAAGTTAAGAAAACTCTGAGATATCACTACACACATCTCAGATTGGCTAGGATGACAGGAAAAGATAATGGTGAATGTTGGAGGGGATGTGGGAAAACTGGGACACTGAAACAGTGTTGGTGGAATTGTGAATACATCCAGCCATTCTGAAGAGTGATTTGGAACTATGCTCAAAAAGTTATCAAACTGTATCAAACCCTTTGATCCAGCAGTGTTCCTACTGGGCTTATATCCCAAAGAGATACTAAAGAAGGGAAAGAGTCCTGTATGTGCAAAAATGTTTTTGGAAGCCATTTTTCTGGTGACTAGAAATTGGAAATTGGATGGATGCCCATCAGTTGGAGAATGGCTGAATAAATTGTGGTATATGAATATTATGGAATATTATTCTTCTGTAAGAAATTACCAGTAGGAAGATTTCAGAAAAGCCTAGAGAGACTTACATGAACTGATGCTGAATGAAATGAGCAGGACCAGGAGATACACTTCAACAACAATATTATATGATGATCAATTCTGATGAACATGGCTCTCTTAATCAATGATATGAACCAAATCAGTGCCATTTGTTCAATAATGAATAGAACCAGTGAAAGGGAACCACTCTAGGAAATAAGTGGGAACTACTACATAGAATTTCCAATCCCTCTGTTTTTATCCACTTGCATTTTTTATTTCCTTCTCGGGTTAATTTTATCTTACTTCAAAGTCCAATTCTTCTTGTGCAGCAAAATAACTGTATGGATATGTATACATATAATGTATTTAAATATACTTTAACATATTTAACATGTATTGGTCTACCTGCCAGCTAGAGGAGGGGGTGGGGGGAAGGAGGGGAAAAGTTGGCACAGAAGGTTTTGCAAGGATCAATGCTGAAAAATCACCCATGCATATATCTTGTAAATAAAAGCTATAATAAAAAAAAAGATGTGAATTGAATCTATGGGAGCCTGTGAAGACTCATTTTTACAATATAATATTAATTAAATTCTTTAGAGTTAAATTAGTTTTTCAAGTAGGATCAAATACAAGAATGGATTGTGTATAACACAGCTCACATTTCAGTTTACTTTCTTCTGTTTGCAATATAATATAGGTTTTCAAGAGCTCTTTCAAAAATCATGTTCTGTTTGAGATCTTTTAATTAAAGTACAGAAAAACTGTGTACTGTTTTAGCGATTTTGTGAGTACAAAAAGCCATATGAAACTTTAGTTTACCTGCCCCCAGTTTCTCCTCTTAATTTATGTTACATATTAGTTTAATCATTTCATTTTTCCTTTTCTAAATCCTACAGTTTCCATCCTCTGGTTTTTATTCTTCCATCAATTTCATGTACCCATCAAAACCCATCCCTACCTGCCATCTCCTCGCCAAGTCAACACTTTTGTTCTTGTAATTAATCAAGTAGTAAAGGCTCTCCAGCCTGCCCCACTCAGATACTGGTCCTCTAAACTGCTCCACAATCTGCCTCATTTTTTTCCAAAAGCTCCACACATATCTTCTATTCTGGGAAACATTTTCTGACTCACTTAAATTACCTTCAACACAATATCCACAGCTGGGGGGGTGTTGCATCTCTCTTTCTCTCTGTTCTCTATCACTTTTTCTCTATGTCTACATACATACATATACATATGCATGGGCATGTGGACATGTATATGTTCATGTGTGTATATATAAAAAGGTATGAATACACACACACACACACACACACACACACACACACACACACACTATTTTATTAGTGGAAGGAGGTCTTGATGTGGAAACTTAATATCACCAAAGCTTAGTAATTCCTTTGTAACTTGTAGTCTTAGACATGTGCCTGGAGCTTTGAGTGGGTAAGGGTCTTAGCCACAGTCACACAGCAAGTAAGAATAAGAAGGAAAAAAATAAGTCTTCCTTATTTCATTAGATCTTCTAACCAGTTATGGCAGATACACTTATACACATGTACATTTATACATGTATGAGTATGTGATCATATACATGTATTTCTAAAGCCTACATATATATCATTACACTGTTAGCCATACAATTTTGTTAGTTTGGAAAGACTTTCCACCAATTCATGTGCTTATCCATTTCTTAGAGTCTTAAAAAGTTGTTTAAGGATCAAATAAGTTAAGATTCCTCTCCCCTCTCCTTTTCTCTTCTCCTCTCTCCACTGTTTCCCTCTCCTGTGTATGTACATGTGTTGTATAGATATAGGCAACTAGGTGTAGTGCATTGGATAGGGCACTGGGCTTAGAATCAGGAAGACACATCTTTATAAGTTAAAATCTGACCTTAGACACTTGCTAGCTGTGTGACCCTTACTCTGCCTCAGTTTCCTCATCTTTAACATGGACTGGAAAAGGAAATGGCTTTCCACTCCAGTATCTCTGTCAACGAAACCCCAAAAGGGTTCACAAAGAATCAGATGCACTGGAAAGGACTCAACAACAATAGTAAAACCTGATATGAGGGTAGCTGGTTGATGCAGTAGTGCTAGAAGTGCAGTAGAAGGACCTGAATTCAAATCCAGACTTAGGTACTTATGAGCTCTGGGACCCTGGGACTTCACTTAACTCTGCCTCAATTTCATCCCAGTGTCCTTGCCAAGGAAAACCCCAAATAAGGTCACAAAGAGTTATACATGACAAACAATAGTATAAAAACAATGCCAATTCTCTCTGAGCTAGAAAGACTTCAGGTCTGGGCTCAGTAATGGTGTATGTCTTTTGTTCAAGTATCATTTTACCTAAGTTCCAACATACTTATAAACAAGAATTTTTTTTCCCCTGAAAGAAGTAATGAAGACCATCCAGAAAGGTATGGAAGTGGCTGCCATCACCTTTTGTGGAAGATGGACCTACATATGAAGCACTGAAATAAGTTTATCTACATGTATTTTTGCATGAGCATTTATGTTTATACATAGAGTTATAAATACATAGCATATTTATACTATGAGTTTATTTCTTCATATGTAGCTTCTCTGTTTTCCCAGTATACTGGGAAAATGACATACACATTTTTTTAATTAAAGTTTTTTATCTACAAAATATATGCATGGGTAATTTTTAAACATTGATCCTTGCAAAACCTTCTGTTCCAAATTTCCCCTCCTTCCTCCCACCCCCTCCCCTAGATGGCAGGTAGTCCAATACATATTAAATATGTTACAATATATCATACATATTTTTTCCTTGAATTTCATTCCTTTTATAATTCTTACTATGGTGATTTCTGGAGAATAATGTTCCAACAAACACTGTTGACTAAAAAATCTGCTTTGTATTATATATGGCAATTTAGTAGATAGTAGTAAATGCTAACTGATTTATTTCACTAATATTCTGACATGCAAACAATAACACTGGTTATTGCTGAAAGTAATAAAGCTTAAGGAAGAACCAGTGTAATTAGAATGTTCAATTATCTGGATTTTTCCCACTTGTATTTACCTTTTCAGAAACTATAAATACACATATACATATACAAATGTATGCAATTATATTTATGCATATGCATATGTATTCACACATATGTATCAGGGATTTCAGTCACCCAGTCAACTTCCAGACCTTTCCGGGGCTCAATATACAGTTGGTTCCACTCCACCTTCTACATTTGTTCTACAAAGAGATCATTGATCTTCAGAATGATGACTTAAAAGGCACTTACAGGAGATTCAGTCATTAAAAAAGATTCAACTATGTTCACAAGATTGAACTTACAAAAGCAGGGAAGAAGTCGACTCAGCCATTGTAAAAACACCAAAAGAAAATGATTTTCAACAACAAAGAAAAGGTTTGAATATCATATTAAATCACAATTCTTTGTTTCCCTAGCATTCTGGTTCTATAAACAGGGCTTCTGAAACGTCCCCTACTCACAAATGCTTTTTGCCCAAGACATTTTTACACAACGCCAGATATGTGTGTGTGTGTGTGTGTGTATGTATATGTGTATAGGTGTGTATATATATGTGTGTGTGTGTGTGTGTGTCACAAATCAAACATTTATTGATAAATTGCAAAGAAATTTATTTTATTTTTAAAATTATTTCCTTTTTCTTTTATTCTGCTTTGTTTTATCTTTTTTATTTTAATAATATTTTATTTTTTCCAAATACATGTAAAGATAGTTTTCAACATGTGTTTTATAAACTTTTTTTTTAATCTTTTTTTTTAATTTTTTATTTAATAATTACTTTATATTGACACTCGTTTCTGTTCCGATTTTTTTCCCCTCTCTCCCTCCACCCCCTCCCCTACATGGCAAGCAGTCCTTTTATATGTTGGATATGTTGCAGTATATCCTAGATACAATATATGTTTGCAGAACCGAACAGTTCTCTTGTTGCATAGGGAGAATTGGGTTCAGAAGGTATAAATAACCCAGGAAGAAAAACAAAAATGCAGATAGTTCACATTCGTTTCCCAGTGTTCTTTCTTTGGGTGTAGCTGCTTTTGTCCATCATTTATCAATTGAAACTCAGGTCTCTTTGTCAAAGAAATCCACTTCCATCAAAATATGTCCTCATACAATATCGTTGTCGAAGTGTATAATGATCTCCTGGTTCTGCTCATTTCACTTAGCATCAGTTCATGTAAGTCTCGCCAGTCCTCTCTGTATTCATCCTGCTGCTCATTTCTTACAGAACAATAATATTCCATAACATTCATATACCACAATTTACCCAGCCATTCTCCAATGGATGGGCATCCATTCATTTTCCAGTTTCTAGCCACTACAAACAGGGCTGCTACAAACATTTTGGCACATACAGGTCCCTTTCCCTTCTTTAGTATTTCTTTGGGATATAAGCCCAATAGAAACACTGCTGGATCAAAGGGTATGCACAATTTGATAATTTTTTGGGCATAATTCCAGATTGCTCTCCAGAATGGTTGGATTCGTTCACAACTCCACCAACAATGCATTAGTGTCCCAGTTTTCCCGCATCCCCTCCAACATTCATCATTATTTTTTCCTGTCATCTTAGCCAATCTGACAGGGTGTAGTCGTATCTCAGAGTTGTCTTAATTTGCATTTCTCTGATCAATAATGATTTGGAACACTCTTTCATATGAGTGGTAATAGTTTCAATTTCATCCTCTGAAAATTGTCTGTTCATATCCTTTGACCATTTATCAATTGGAGAATGGCTTGATTTCTTATAAATTTGAGTCAGTTCTCTATATATTTTGGAAATGAGGCCTTTATCAGAACCTTTAACTGTGAAAATGTTTTCCCAGTTTGTTGCTTCCCTTCTAATCTTGTTTGCATTAGTTTTATTTGTACAAAGGCTTTTTAATTTGATGTAATCGAAATTTTCTATTTTGTGATCAGTAATGGTCTCTAGTTCATCTTTGGTCACAAATTTCTTTCTCCTCCACAAGTCTGAGAGATAAACTATTCTATGTTCCTCTAATTTATTTATAATCTCGTTCTTTATGCCTAGGTCATAGACCCATGTTTTATAAACTTTATATACCAAATTTTTCTCCTTCCCTCCCTCTTGCCAAGACAGTAAATAATTTGATATAGACTAAATATGTGCAATTCTTTCCATATTTGTCATATTTTGCAAGAAAAACCATACCGATTTATTTTTCTTCTCTTATTGCTCAAGCTAACATTTCTAATACAATATTGAAGTAGTAACAATGGACAATGATGTTTTACCCTTGATCTTATTGGGAATGATTATAAGTTATCCCCATTACATAGACTTCTTGTTCATGCTTTTAGATAGAAGTCACTTAGCATTTTAAGGAAATCTCCATTCATTTCTATGCTATCTAGTGTTTTCATTAGGAATGGGTGTTGTATTTTGTCAAATGTTTTTCTGCATCTATAGATAATCACATGATTTCTGCTAGTTTGGTTATGGTTTTGGTCAATTATGCTGATAGTAAGAAATTTGTTTTAGAATGCTTCTGTGGTATACATATAATTTTATTATTAAAGATAGAAGCAAATTTGCATACCAATGAGATGAATGTGCTGATTGATTTTTACATAAAGAATTAGATTGTGTTAGAGTATTTGATACCCTTTACTGTTGTCAAACATTTTGTGACCTCCACATTCAGTTACATAACTCCATATAAGGTCACTTCCCACAGTTTAAGAAGCTTTGCCTTAATAGAATGTTAATTGTTCATTCATTCATTTGTGTCCTATTCTTAGTGACCCATGTACCAAAGCACATCAGATCCTTCTGGCCTTCACTATCTCTCAAAATCTAGCCTTCTCATTCTGTGCATTCTCTTTTTCTTTTCCCCATCAATCTTTCCCAACATCAGAGTTAATTTTTTTTCTCTTTTCTCCAATGAATTCTGAATTCTCATTATGTGACTAAAGTATTTAAACTTTCGTTAAACTTCCCAGGAAATAGCCTGCTGGCTTTTCAGGAGTCTTTTCCAGTACTAACATTTGAAAGAGTTGATTCTGCAGTGCTTAGCTTTCCTCACAGTATAACTCTCACTGCCGTGAATTGCTACTGGGAAAAAACAAACAAACATAGTTTTGACTATACAGACCATTGTTGGCAGGGTGATGAATCTTTTTTTTTTTTTATGCTGTTCAGATTTGCTATATCTTTCCTTCCAAGTATAAAACATATTTTAATTTCTTATCTGTAGTCACCATCCATAGAGATCTCTGAGCTTTAAAATATGAAATTTGACATTCCTTCCATTTCTTCTCCTTCTATTTCCCAGGAAATGATGGGAACAATTGCCAAGATTTTTTTTTTGTTAAGCTTTTAAGCCACCTTTTAAAGTCTCTTCTTTCACTCTCATCAAGAGACTTGGTAATTTCTCTTCATTTTCGGTTTTCAGTGTGGTATCATCTGCATACCTCACATTGTTGACATTTCTCCCAGCATCCTTAATTCCTGCTTAATTCCTCCAGCCTGGCATTTTACATGAGGTACTCTGCATATAAAAATAAATAAGGTGACAATATACAGCCTTGTCATACTTTTTTTTTTCATTCTTAAGCTAGTTGTTTCACGTTCAAATTTGTTGCTTCTTGGACCACATATAGTTTCCTTGGGAGACAGGTTAGATGATTTGTTACTCTCATCACTTTGAGGACTTGCCAGAGTTTGTTTTGGTTCATGCAGACTTTAGTTAGTCAATGAAACAGAAGTAGATGTTTTCTAGAACTCTTTTACTTTCAACATAATTTAGTAAATATTGACAATTTGGTCTTTAGTTCTTCTGCCTCTTTTGAAAACTGGCCTGCTCTGCTGACAATTCTTCATTTTTATTTTGTTGAAGCTTAGCTTAACTAATCTTAAGTGTAACCTTGCTGCTATGTAAAATAAGTGTAATTGTTCAGTGATTTGAACATTCCTTAGCACTGCCTGTCTCTAAGACTGGGATATAAAAATGATCTTTTCCAATGCAGTGTCCACTGTTAAGTTTTCCATATTTGCTGGTGTATTGAATATAGCACCTTAACAGCATCATCTTTTAGAATTTTAAATGGCCCAGCTGGAATTCCATCACCTCCACTAGCCTTATTGTTAGTGACCCACTTCACTTCATTCTCTAGGATGTCTGGTTCTAGATCAGTAATCATACCAATATAATTATCAGTGATGTTAATATCTTTCTTGTGTAGTTATTTTGTCTATTTTTGCCTGCTCTTCTTAATCTCTTTCACTTCTGTTAAGTTTATGCAACTTTTCTGTCCTATATTGTGTCCGTTTTTGCATGAAAGTGACAAGAAAGAGGCAGTATTTAAAAATACTGCATATTTATCATTTACATGCTCCACATAAAGAAATTTCACTTGCATTTTGGAAATTTTGGAATTAAGTTTCACAATCAAAGGGGGAAAGAGAAGGCCAGAGTACCCATAAATGTTTAAATAATGTGGGCCATAGAGAATCTCACCAGGGAGTAGTGAGAATACTGGCTTTATTCATATCTTTCATACATATTTAATATTTGTATATAGGCTTTGACAAGTCACTGACCTCTGTTGAGTCTCACTTTCCCCATCTATAAAGTGAAGGATAGAATTAGATGACCTGTAAGGTCCCTTCCTGCTTGAAATTTATGCTCCTGAGGCAAAAGCAGTTTCTATCAGTGCATAAAAGTAGTTTTTTCACCTTTGAAAACATAAATGTCAGAAGTCTTTTCTTTAATTTTGATTTTCTAATGATAACATCTGGTTTGAGTTTTTCATTATTTGTTACTTTTTATGTTTGCCAAATTTACAGTGGCTTATTATGGTTAGTGTTAGGCTTCTGATACCTCAGGGAAAACATGTGTAACTCTTTACAAATGAACAAGTTCTTATTGACTTGAAGAATTCCAGAGTTTCTGGCTTACTCAGTAGCACAATGTGTGATTTTAATAATTTGGTTCCCTCTTGATTGTGAATTACCATTCTGTTGGAATAGATGTGTAGATATGTATATGTGTGTGACTATTAGATATATTTTTATGGTTTCAGAATGGATTTTATTTTTAAATACCTTTTTATTTTCAAAATACATACAAAGATAGTTTTCAACATTCACCCTTGAAAAACCCCATGTTCCAAATTCTTCTCCCTTCCTTCCCCCACCCCCTTCCTTAAATAGCAAGCAATATATGTTTAACATGTGCAACTCTTCTACACATATTTCCACAATTGTCATACTGAACAAGAAAAAATAAGGTCAAAAAGGAAAAAAAATGAGGAAAAAAGCAAGTAACCAACAACAAAGAAGTGAAAATATTAGGTTGTGATTCATACTCAGTCCCCACAGCCCTCTCCTGGATGCAGAGGGCTCTCTCCATCACCAGATCATTGCAACTGACCTGAATCACCTCATTGTTGAAAAGAGCCAAGTCCATCAGAGTTGATTATCACATAATCTTGTTGCCACTATGTAAAACTTGCTCTTCCTTCTGCTTACTTCAGTTAGCATCAGTTCATATAAGTCTCTTTGGGAAATTATCCTGCTGATTGCATCTTACAGAACAATAATATTCCTTAATGTGCATGTACTGTACCTTATTCAGCCATTCTCCAACTGATGGGTAGCCACTCATGTTCCAGTTCCTTGCCACTACAGAAAGGACTGCTACAAACATTTTTTGCATATGTGGGTCCTTTCCCCTTTTTTATGATCTCTTTGGGATGCAGACTCAAAAGAAATAATGCAGGATCAAAGAGTATGCACAGTTTGGTAGCTGTTTGATCATAGTTCCAAATTGTTCTCTAGAATGGTTGGATAAGTTCACAACTCCACCAACAATGTAGTAGTGTCCCAATTTTCTCACATCCCCTCCAACATTTATCATTATTTTTTTTTCTGTCATCTTATTCAATCTGAGAGGTTGTGTAGTGATACCTCGGAGTTGTCTAAATTTGCATTTATCTAATCAGTAGTGATTTAGAGCATTTTATATGACTAGAAATGGTTTTAATTTCTTCATCTGAAAATTATCTGTTCATATGCTTTGACCATTTATAAATTGGAAAATGTCTTGTACTCTTATAAATTTGAGTCAATTCTCTACATATTTTAGAAATTAGGCTTTATCAGAATCCTTGAATGTAAATTTTTTTCCCTCAATTTTCTGCTTCCCTCTAATCTTGGCTGAATTGGTTTTGTTTGTATAAAAACTTTTTAATTAAATATAATCACAATTATCCATTTTGGATTATATAATGTTCTCTAGTTCTTCTTTGGCCATAATTTTTTTCCTTTTCCACAGAAGTGAGAGACACAATATCTCTTGTTCTCCTAAGTTGCTTATAGTACCATCCTTTTTGTCTAAATCATGAACCCATTTTGACCATATCTTGTTGGTCAGTATCTAGTTTCTGCCATACTATTTTCCAATTTTCCCATCATTTTTTGTCACATAGTGAATTCTTATTCTAGAGACTGGAGTCATTGAGTTTCTCAAACACTAGATTACTATAGCCATTGACTATTGTGTCTCATGAGCCTATTCTTTTTCACTGATGTACTATTCTATTCCTTAGCTGGTATCAAATGATTTTGATGATTGCTGCTTTATAATATAGTTTTAGTTCTGGTACAGAACTAGATATATTTTTAAGACTTTATTTTACAGGTATTCACAGACTTAGGGTAGAATTGGTAAAGTTTTGATGTGAACATTTATACTTCAAGAAATTGACAGATGCTCCAAATCAGGGCTTTGGCTTATTATTTTGTCGGTTATCTCTATATTTAAAGTGTTGGAGAAAATATTAATAAGGCTGATTAAGGTTAAAAGCATTTGGTGTATACTATTCTGCCCTCCCTCACTCTTCTGCTCAAGCTAGTTGTTAAAACATTTCCTAGCACATTGCTGGACCTGAGGGAGGCTATTGTGGAAAAGCCTTCTCTAGATTGTAGGATTTGAGCTGAATCTTGAAAGAAGTTTGGGATTCTAAGAGATGGAGGGAAAATATTCCAGGCAAGGTAGATGTCCAGGGCAGAGATACAGGAGGTAGAGTGTCATGTCTGAGACATAGCAGATAGATCAGTATGACTAGATCATAGAATTTTTGGAAAGGAGGAATGTGTAAGAAGACTGGGAGGGAAAGGGTGAAAAGAGACTAAGCTGTGAAGAGCTGGCAAGAAAACACTTGAGTTTAGTGGGTAGAGGAATGACATGGTCCGACCTATGCTTTAGAAACATCCCTTTGGCCGACACAGCCTTAGGAAAGCAGTCATATTTTTTCTGTGTCTTGTTTTATCCACCTTTTAATGTAATTGCTAAATTATTGTGTTATAATCTAATTAAATAAATGTTTAATCAGTTTCACAATTAATTATACATTAAAAGTGTTCTCATAAATCTATATACCACACTACATAATTTATAAGCAAGAACTGGAAAATCTTTTACTGCAGAAAGGCTCTATTGCATGGGAGTAGAAACTGTTTTTTAGACAGGGCCAGCTATCCTGCTCTCCTTTCCTTTTGTGTGGCCTGATCATATACTGCAATGACAGACAGGAGAGAGATGCTTCTAGTACATTTTTCAGCATTCTCTAAAAGCTATTCTTTCCGGTTGGCATATATCATGTTATGCTAACCTGCCCCATCTGCTTTGGCACTTGGATGGATCTGTGATCTCTAGGAGTAGGTGCTCCTCTCCACCAGGACTGATTGCAATCCATTTACACTTTTTGGCTCAATTTAAAAATTCACATACACAGGCATTCCCATTTATTAATCACATACAATGTGCCAGAAACCATGCTGGGATGTGATGATACAGAGGCAAATAGCGAAATTGACCCTGTCTGCTGTAAAGGGGACTATGTTCTATTGCTAGAGATGTCACATACACAGAATAAAATAGAAATTACATGCATACATACATACATGCATACAGAGTTAGTTTTGACAGTTAAGGATGGCCCTAGCAGGGAATCTTGATAAGCCATATACTTGCTTTGGTGGCTCATGAGATGAGAACTGAAGGAAGTTAGGGAAAACACAGTGGAATTATGCAAAGGTATAGATATAAGATATAGGGAACAACAAGGGGACTGTTTTGGCCTAAATGTAGATGGCATGAATGGCATTTAAATTCATTAAGCCTGCAAAGTTAAAGGTTTTGAAAGGGAATTGGTATTTTATTGCAGAAGTTACTTGGAGACACCAAACTTTTTTAAGTGGGGGAATGATACTGTCAGAACTGTGTTGTCCAGATAGTTTGGCAATTGTGGGAAATAGATTGGAGTGGGAAGACACTAGAATCAGGGAGATGAATATTGTTATAGTCCAAATGAGAGGTGAAGAGATCTTCAACTGGGTGGGAGCTGTCTATGAGCAGAGATGGGGCCACAAACTGAGAGCTGTTTTGGAGGTAGAATTGACAAAATTTGGAAACTGGTACTGGGGAACAAGTGGGAATTGAGAGTTTAGAATGACTTGGATATTAAAAGTCTGCATGACTAGAAGAGTATCAATGTACTGAAGCAAGAGGGAAGTTAGAAAGAGAGGTGTTTGGGGAGAAACATCATGCATTTTGTTTTAGACTTAAAACTTTATGATTCTGTATCATTGGATTGTGCATTTTGAACTGGAAGGGGCCCTTATGATCATTGAGTCCAGCTCCTCATTTTATAGACAAGCAAACTCAGGTTCTGAGTGATTTAATGAATTGGGTAGGTTCACACAGGTAGTCAAGTGCCTGGGGTAGGATTTGAACCCAGATCTTCTGACTGGAGTAATAGTTCTTTTTTGCTATGTCATGACATATGGGGTTTGAGATACCTTTGGAATATCTAGTTGGGATTTCAGTGATCTGTGAGAGGAACTAGGGTGAGACATTTGGTCCTGGATATTTAGGCATTATATCTATATCTATATCTATATCTATATCTATATCTATATCTATATCTATCTATCTATATATATGAGAGAGAATTGGAGAATGTCTTGTACTCTTATAAATTTGAGTCCTGGATATTTAGGCATTATACACACACACACACACACACACACACATATGTATGTATGTGTGTATATATATATATATAATATATATATATATATATTATATATATATATATATATATATATATATATATATATATACACACACACACATATATATATATACACATATATATATATATATATATATATATACACACACATATATATATATATGAGAGAGAGAGAGAGAGAAGAGAGAGAGAGAGAAGAGAGAGAGAGAGGAAGAAAGAAAGAAAGAAAGAAATATTTAAATCCAGAATAATAGATGAAGTTGCTGAGAGATAATGAGATAATATAGGGAGAAAATGAGGCCTAGTTCAGTGCCCTGAGGCATAACCCCACAAAACACAAAGGGAATTAGTGATAATTCTTTAGACATTTTTTCCATGTCATCCCAGAAATCCTCTACACAGGATCCATCCCCATTTTTGAGGACTTATTTTTTGCTGTAGGTCTCTTAACATTCCATAGGAATGCCCTTTAGGAATCAGAACTAGACTTTTGTTTCAATGATTTAGGAAATTGTGAATTGAGAAGCCTTCTTTCTGTGACTGGAATCTTAGCAAGTTACCTGGAACACTGGGAGTTAAGTACCTTGGTCAGGGACATATAGTCGCATTTAATCAAAGGACCCAGAGCCAGCCATTGTGCCTAGTTCCACATCCAGACTGAAAAAGAATAGCACTAGGACACGTGTCTTCTCTTATTGTAAATCAAATAGTCCTTAGGCTGTTGAAATTCCACTGTTTACAAGGGAGTACCTGTTTCTTTTGGGGATAACAGCTCTGCCTCTGATCAGAGGCTTCTCAAGGTGCCTTCTACCCTGGGGATTTTAGCTCTGGAGCACTGAGTGGGGACGACATCTGTATTTACACTGAGTGATAGGTACAAAGATAGCTACCTCCTCACATTTACTTCATATGGTTCTCTCTCAACATTGAGAATGACAGATGACAAATATATACCTTTAGGGTCTTACTTATAAAGTTGTATCAGTAAATTCACATTGATTCCCTTTATGAAAAGAGGCAGACTGGATAAAAATAACCAAGTGTCATAACCAAACAAAGTGTTTAGAGAATGCGGGTAGAGCATATGGTCAACTGGAGGTGAAGTAGGCCTGTATTCTGAGTGGAAATATTCAGATGCAAGCAATGTTTTCTTTCTTTAAAATAATTCCACGTCTTCCAGTCCCTCTGCCAAGCAACTACAGCCTAACCGAGGCACTCCTAATTTGGGCAGAATGTAGGTGATGATTGTAAAGAGAGCTGTCTGGGGAAATTAAGTTAAAGGCTCGAGTGTTCACTGGGCCACATAGGACTCTTCAGATATAAGATGTTTATTTTGTTCTTTCTATTGTACATTAATGTGAAAAGTAAGATTCTTAACAAAGCTCTGTAGCAAGAGATTGGTGCCCATTGTAGCAAAAAAATTGCACAGACAACATAATAGAAATAAATCAGAATCATGTTTAAGTATCAGGAATAAATCAGAATCATGTTTTAATATGGGCAGTTCAGATTTTCCTTTGTAGTCTACTTCTGCTTTGTTTTTTGAAAAAATCAGAAGATATTTTCTCCTATGCAAGGGGCTCTACATGGTATGTAGTTTTAAAGGGTAACTCTCTGAAAACTATTTTCACCTGTAATTAATACTAGACTGAATTCTAGGTATTTTACAGCTAGAGGTCCTACATTGCAGGCAGAAAGAAGAAGCAGCATAAGAAGCCATTTTCTTCTCCTTATCAGAGTTCAAGGTCAACCCAAGAGGAGACATTGGAAAGGGTATAATTAAGGTTTGGTTTCCTATCACCTTACTCTCTCTGGCTTCTCTCTGGTTATCCAACATTGCCTCTGTAAAACTATATAGTACCCGGTGCTCCAAAATTATTGGTTAATCTAAATTTCCATTGCCATACTGAAAAAACAAAAGTCAACAAAATGTCTGTAGCTGGTTAGATAAAGGTAATTCAGTTGGATGGTATCTCTCAAATATCTCTCTTTTCCTCTGACATAGCTGCTATTCTAGTGTCTCATGCCTAGACTGGCAATAACCTGCGTGTAGGTCTGCCTGCCTCATCTCTCTGCACTTCAGTCCATCTTCCATTTAGTCACCAATGCTATTTTCCTAAAGCACGGGACTAATCATATTACACATCTGCCCAATGAACGCCAGTGGCTCCCAGTCACCTCTAGGACCAAAAACAAAATCCTCTTTGGGATTCAAAACCCTCCATAATCTAGCTACCTCCTAGTTCTCCAATGTATCTTACTCTCCAACATATACTCTTTAATCCAGTAACAATGGCCTCCTGGATCTTTCATAATTATGATATGACATTTTTCGACTCTGGGCATTTTCTCTGGCTTTCTCCTATGCCTGGAATGTTCTTTCTGTCCATCTCTACCTTTTGATTCCCCTGGCTTCCATTGTTTCATTTAAAATCCCACTTTCTATGGGAAGTCTTTTCCAATTCTTCCCTCATATTTTTTATTTTATTTTATACAGGACTCATTTGTACATATCTCTTTACATATTACCTTTCCCATTAGATTGTAATCTCCTTAAGGGCAGAAACTTTCTTTTGTCTGCTTTTGTACCCTCAGCATATAACGCAATGCTTAGTACATGGTGAGCACTTAATAAATTGATTGATTGATTGATTGGAATACTTCACAGTAATTTTCTAATGACTGATAGTGTCTTAATCCTCTTAGGATTGTTTGTCCTTGTAACTTATTGAGATTTTCCTGTTTGCTGACCCTGTCATGTAATTTATTAACTATTTCTTCCAGTTGGGGACCATCTTCGGATTTGATAACATATAGGGACAAGAGTAAATAATTGATAATCCATTGGAAACTGCTCTCCAAGTTGACATATTGCCCTTACTGGCTGTACTTTGGACAGTAGTTCAATCATTCACAAATCCACATAAATGTATTATTGTCTAGCTCACATCTGTCTATGTCCTTCATAAGAATATTATGAAAGGCCTTATTAAATGTTTAGGTGAAATTCAGGAATCTGTGCCAGTAGCATTGTCCTGATCTACCAGACCAGGGTTCCAATGCAAATAAAATAATTGATGGGGAGGAGGGTTGCTTTAAATAAACAAAATTAATAAACATTTTAAGGAAGTACCTACTTTGGGCAAGTTTCTTTAGCACATGGTGGGAATATAAACAAAAAGAATGAAATAGACTTTTCAAGAAGCTCACCTTTCATTATTCTTCATAAAGTCAGGTTTTTTTTTTTTTAATTTCTATTTAGACGATTACATTCCATCCCTTCAATGATATGTTTAAAATTCTGTTTGAAATTAAAGTTTAGCTCATTGATTATAGTTTATAGTTTCTACTTCTCCCATTTGTTATTGTCAGAATTGAAATATTAAGCCATCTCCAAACCTACATGTTCCATGATCTTTCAAAAATGACTTTTGTTGACTCTGCAAACAAGTTTAGGATTCTGTATTTAGAGATGTACTTCATTTGGGAAAAAGTTTGACCATAACTTTAAATTACTTAAACTGTTCTTGCTTTTTACAGCTTCTTTCACTTTGGAATCATTGAAATGCTTCAAGTTTTTTGTTTTGTTTTTGTTTTGTTTTGTTTTGTTTTGTTTTCAAAATGCCCCTGACACCAATAACTTCTGGGTAAAGATAGGGTACAGTCAAGACAGAGGAAGCATATTTTCAAATCACATGCTTTGTGAGATCAGGGACTACTTTTTGCCTTTATATTATCAATAATTTACACGGTACCTCATATATAGTTGGAGTTTAATGAATGCTTGTTGGTTGACGTGCATAGGGCCATTAAACTGAGTGTTTTTCTTGGTCACCAAAAACTAATTCAAAACAATATCCAAACAGAATTATTGTAGTTGCCAAACATTCCTATAAATAGATGGAGAAGTGGGTAGGTAAAATATTTTTCTCCTTATATTGGAAAATGTTCAGTATATAATTTATCATAATATAACATTTGCCTAATGAGTTTGTAAAAATAGCATAATCTTCATTCTGCCTACTAGGGAAATGGTCTCCTGCTGCTATATAAAAGCAAACTCTTATGTATCTTTTCTGTCCCAGTAACTAATTTGACTGTAGGAGATTGATGCCTCTTTAATCTTTTCATCTGATGATTGTGAGTATCCCGGAATGACAGTTTGTTTATGTTGACTTTATTGCTTTACTGTGCTTTGTATCCTCCTCCAGTGTCTCATTGGGGCAAGGAGATCATTCTGGGCACTCAGATACTCTGCCCTCAGGGTCCAAGCTTTGGCATGTTTACCAAGCCAACAATGCTCCAAGTTAGGGCCCCACAATAAGAGACTAGACCAGGAACATATGGAAAGGCTCATCACCAACATATATTGGCTGGTAAGTGAAAAAGTTTTTGGCTATAGGAAGCTATGAAAGAAAAAAAAATGCAAGGACATTTGGTCATTTTGCCTTGTGGTGCTCATGATGAGCTAAGCAACAAGAGGATCATGACAATGATTGTAGCTTATTTGCAAACATTTGTTGTGCAGGATGAAAAGCTAGAGAAATTCTATGAGGAAATGACAGGTTCCTCTAATTTAATTCACCATACGTTTATTGTATGTATTGTGACTTCAATGCCAAGTACAAGACAGTAAAACAATATGTTGGAAAACATGGTTCAGAATGATTGAATGAAAGGAGAAAAAGGCTTGTAGACTGTTCAGAAGTCATGGGATCAGAGAATTTGGGAGTTGGGAGGCATCTCATCATGTCCTCCAACACATACTTGAAAAGAAACATTCCCTCTACTGTCTCCAACAGGTAGTTCCTAACGTCTACCTGAAGACCTCCAGTGAGGGGGACCTCCGTATTTTGAATTTCCTGGTTTAACTTTTGGGGACAGTTGTCATCATTAGGCAGTTTTCCTTGACATCAAACTGAAATTGGCTTCCTTTCAACTTCCACAATTTGTTTCAGTTTTTACTCACTGTGGTCAAAACCAGTCTGCTCCTTTTTTCACATGACAGCTTTTTACGTACTTGAAGACAGTTGTCATATCTTCTCTCAGTCTTCTAGGCTCACCTTCTCATGTCACTTTAGCTGACCTTCATGGAATATGGCCCGAAGGTCCTTGATCATCTACGTTGTCTTCCTCTGTTCTCCATCCAGTGAACATTATTTAAACCATGGTGATCGGAGGCAAGCTTAGTTCTTCCAAATGTGGTCTGATTTGGTACAGTACAAAGGGCCCCTGTCACCTCAATCCTGCAAGCTCTGATCCTCTTTATATGGATGAAGATCATATCTGATTTCTGGGCTGCTACATCACATTGCCAACCTGATGACCACACAGATTTTTTTTTAATTAGGTAAATTGCTATTCAGTAAACCTGCAGCCTTCTCCTCTTACTTGTAAAGCTGATTTTTCTTTTAATCTAATACTTTATCTTTGTCCATATTGAATTTCATCATAGCAGATTCAACTTGATAGGGCGGCCTCTCAGGATCTTTTGGTATCCCAAAAGTGTTGTACAGAGTGTCATGCATGTGTTAAGGTCTCACACTTCCATATGAATAATTTATTTTAGGTGACAGTACAGTAGCTGCCTTCTACTCTAGTACTGATTATGACAATGTAATAGGAAAGTAGGCAGAGTATGTTTTTAGGATTCTGATTGTCTGTAGATCTGAATTTAATTCTTGGTCTTCCAGAGGTGAGCTCTGAGTCCAACAGCTGATAATTTAACATACATACAGAGTAACTGTACCATATCTATATTGATGTTTTTGGCACAAATGAAGCAAGAAGACAAAAGGAATCCTCAACTAAAAGGAAGGACTATAGTTTTTCCTTAGAGAGAAAGAGATTATAAAAGAAGTGGCCCAATTGGCTTTATCATGAATCCAAAGGCAAGAAGAAAGGTCAGTTTGAAATATGCTTCTTCATATTGCTTTGTAGTGGTCAGTATAAATAAAACAAAAGGGACTATCACAATGATAGAGCTTACATACTGATATTTTTTGTAGAGGAATAAGAATTAAGGACATTTTATGAGGAACCTCATCAAAATCCTCTCAATTAATGGTTTTTTAACATAGGGTCCGTGAGTATATTTGAGGGATATAAACTACCAAGCTAGGGATTATTTTCCCATTTGTTGATCTTGCAGTGATTTTCTATCAATAGCTAAGAGGATCTGTGTTTCTGGCACCTGTTTTTTTCTTTTTTCATGAACAATCACATTTTCTATCCTGGCAGGCAGTAGAAATGTACATATAAGCTGACTTCTCTTATTATAGTGTGATCTGTTTCTCTAGTGTCCAAGTTCTTCCCGGTTACTAAATGAGTTAGCAGCTTGAGGAAGTGCACTGTCTCTTCCAGTAATGAACCTCCTTACGTCAAACACAGCATCCCTGGGGCCCCAGAAATCATTGAGCTCAAAAACGTCAATGCTATACTGGGAAGGTTACATAGAAAATAAAAACTTTTTTTCTCCTTAAAACTGTCCCTTCTACATTTTGTATGGACATGCATAGATTCAGGAAAAAAAGAGTATTTGTCTCCCCAACCCTGCTCTCCCCACCTCAACTTCTCACTTTCTCTGAAAGGTAAAAAAAAAAAAAAATCTATTGATCTCTTCCAGTCATCAAAACTTTCATACTGCTATTTGGAGAAAATACTGATGGAGTCCAATAGTTGGAATGGTTCATGGGGTAAAAAAAATTCTTTTTGCTAGATGTAAAATGTCAAGCTGAATCATTTCTATAAATTCTGGAAGAAAGTAAGAGAGTATTTGGAGACTCCAGACTCAGGCAATGTGGCATCCAGACCAGTGGGAATGATAGGTCAGTGCTTGGCAGATGGCATCATGAGTTGGAGAGGCTACCGGCAGATGGACTTGACAATTTGGGCAAAGCAAATGAGCTTTTGGCTACTGAAGCAAAGCACTAGGAACGCAATGAAGGAGTCAACTTCTTTCTATTAATGATGCCAACTTGGAAATAGCAGATGATATGTTCACAATGAGACATATGGAAGATGGGGAAGTGACACGCTTTCTTTGGTATGGCAGGGGAAAGGCAGCTAATGAAGGGAAATAATGCTTGGGGAATTTGGGGATTAACCATATATATCTTCTGTGCATATGTGCACACAAGTGGGCGCATGCGTGCGTGTGTGTGTGTGTGTATGTGTGTGTGTGGATGTTTATCATTACCCTATTCAATTTTACTAAGTTTTACTAGGAATAATGCTTTTATATGATATCAATTTTAA
Source organism: Antechinus flavipes (assembly GCF_016432865.1). Lineage (NCBI taxonomy): Eukaryota > Metazoa > Chordata > Mammalia > Dasyuromorphia > Dasyuridae > Antechinus > Antechinus flavipes. The sequence goes on from NC_067404.1 coordinate 49,036,299, forward strand.
GACTGCCCTTTAAACCATAATATATATATATATATATGTATAATATATATACACATATATGTATATATATAACTATAGATCAGTAATATTTTTATGTTTTTCTCAATATCTATCTATCCTATCCAATAATCAACATGTATTTTAATCATAATGTTCTATCCTGCATGGGAGAAGTTAATGTTACCCATATCCCATTGATAGAACATGTACTTAATTATTTTTTCTAGTATTGATGGTGAATTTGCAATAATACACCTAACCTTGCTTATTCCCTGGTCTTTTGTATAAATGTGTATGCGTTGGGGTTTTGTTTACTAATTTCTGAGATCATAGGATTATGGTTTAATTATGGAACAGAGAAAACTTAATTGATAGCAAATCTATTCAAATAAACATTCATTAAATGCCTAGAACGCTCAAATGGCTATTCTTGACACTTGGGGAAATACAAAGATTCTAAATACAACATACTTCTTGCCCTCATGGTGCTTACAGTCAAGCAGTAAAATATGGTACATGCAGAAATAAAAACAATGTACAATAGATGATTATTCAAACTCTGGGTTGTGACTCGATATGGGGTCTTGTAACTGAATGTGGGGATCATAATATTATGATTTATTATCTGTAAATATTTGATTCATATTCATATTTTATGGTTTTATAAACCCATGGTCACTAAACTTTCTTTAAGCAAAAGGGGTCATGAGTGGGCAAAGTTTTGGTCCAGATGACCACTGAGTGCTTTTCCATTCTGATAATCTGTGTGTCTTTGTGTATACATCTTTAGTCAGAATGTTTAATTACTTGATCTGCTTAACTGTTTTTTTGTTATAAGGGGCCATTCATTCTAGAACAGGAAAAGGATACTTCTGTAAAAGAGTATGACAGGCACTAATTAAAAAAAAAAGTTTAAGAAAGTTCTAGGTAGGGGCAGCTAGGTGGCACAGTGGATAAAGCACCAGTCCTGAAGTCAGTAGGACCTGAATTCAAATATGACCTCAGACACTTAACACTTCCTAATAGTGACCCTGGGCAAGCACTTAACCCCAATTTTCTCAGAAAAAAGAAGTTCTGAGTATCTCTGGGTAATGGCAAAGAGTTCAGTTTGCTAAAATCATATGAAGTATGTAGAGGAGAGTTAGTTTGCAATAAGAGTAGATCAGATTATGAAGAGCCTTGGATGCCAGGTTGTGGTGTTTGAACTTTACTCAATGGGCATTAAGGGGCTGCTGATGGAAGAAGAGCAATATGTAGATAAATAAGTAGATAAAGACTGATAAAAGTCGGGCAAGACTGTGAAGTTTAGTTTGGAGGAAGCAGAGGGTGGAGGGGGAAAGACCCAGTAGGAGTCTATTCTTGAAGTATTGCTGCTGGGTCCAGAGAGACTGGAGGATGACACCATTTTCTGTTCTCCACCATGGTATGGGATTTGGACTGGGCATTTCCTGAGACGCCCTCCCTCTAGTAAGAAATGTTGTAGGCTCCCTCTTTTCACATTCTTAGGGTACCCTAGTACTCCTGGGATGATTTTACTTATAATTTCAGTTATGACTCATAGATATGAGGGTTTCCCCTAAAATAGACATATAGAATGTACTTGGTAAAAGGTGGAATACTAATCAGGTACAGGGCAGACAATATATTTCTGTATACAAAAAGAAATCCCTAACATAAAACAGTTCCAAGTGTTCATTTGATAATAACAAATCCAAACATGATTAGATTATGTGTAATTACTGTTACAGTCAGCTGTAAAGCATACCTTTGGAAGCATATCCACACACAGTTTGCAGGACTGCTAAGCATGGCTCAAGTTTCTATTTTATCTATGTCTTTTGGTAAATGACCCATTCTCCTGTCATTGGCCATCTTCTTCAGTGTCCAAAAACTTTCCTCGTCACTAGGTCTCACATATCCTAAGGAAACCTGACCCCCTTGGGCCTCTCAAATTCAAAACTTTATCTCCATGCCTAGGTACTTCCCATCTCAGAATAGTGCTAGGTCATCCTCTATAAAAAAGAATCACAAGTGTTAAAGGACGGCAAAGGCCCTAAGTGCAGGTTCGCTTTAAGTCTCTGCTTCATATAAACACAAAGGACAATGCCCATCTCCCCACTCCCTTTCAAAGGGAGTCTAGATACAGAGAGTACCACTTGTCACATGCAAGAGTTAAAGGCCCAGTTGGATGCTTATTTCTTCTTGTAACTGATAATAATAATAATAGCAATAACTAGCATTTATATGTGTTTTAAGATTTTCACAATACTTAACAATATTAACTCATTTTATCTTCCAACAACCTTGAGAGGTAAGTGCTGTTATTATCTCATTATAGGTGGAGAAAGTGAACCTGTTAGAGGTTTAGTAACTTGCCCAGGTTAGCACACCTACTAAGTGCCTGAGGCTACACTTGAATTCAGGTCCACTGCCCCATGTACTACTGTGTTTAGTTGCTGATGAAATCATTCTTCCCTTCCCCCAGCACCACCAAAACCTCTGTCTCCCGACCCCTACCACACTGTCAACAGTCTGGGTACCAAGAGACTGTGCAGAGCTTGCCATATTAGACCCAGTTGCCATGTCCTGGCTGTTGCTGGGCCACGGTGGCTGGAGGGCTGTGACCAGAAACAGGACAGAATTCTGAGATGTCCTATGGGATGATCCCCACCCCAGGGGACTGCTACATTGCTCCAGACTCATGTTGCTGATTAACTAGACAAGCATTATAGCAGTAGAAATAGTGAGATGACTAGGTGATACTTCAGAGGTAGACTAGAATTGGATAGCATTAATAACAGAGGCTTCTTAGAAGATATTTCGAAATAGAAACCTTTGGCCATCTTTCCTGCTCCTCCTCAAACAAATATATTTTAGTATATTCTGAAGTCCTTTGGCCCTTGTTTCAAATGAATATACATTTCAACTAAGTAGGAATTGTCAAGAGAAACAAGGTACATATAAACCTGAAACAAATGTAAAATATTAATTTAACAACCATTTCTCCAGACAACTGAGATAATCTGTGTCAGATAAATATTTTCAGCAAAGCCAGGCAGAAAAACCCAGCTACAGCATCTTCCTTCCCTCCCACTCCTTTCCCTTCCCTTCGTCCTCCCGTCCATTTTTCATAAGAGGTTAACCTTTGAGTCAGGGCCAAGGTGAGGAACAGATGCTGCCAGATGGAGATAAGTATTTAAGGCCCCCAGGTGCTCTCCTCTGTGCTGGTGATCTGTCTCTGTGTATCTTATCCTAGCCTAATAACCTGACCTTCATTGCTGACTGCTCTCTTTGCTGGAGATATTCCTTCTGCGTTCTTGAACCTACGTTCATGGGCCAAGACCTCTTTCCTTCACAGCTATGTTTGATAGGGTAGTAAATTATGAATGATTTTGGCATGGAAGTACAGTCCCAGTTGAGGGGACCTATGTGCTTGTTGCTTTCTCAGCTTCTAACCTCTTGGAGCCATATCTTCCATAGCAAGAAAAATAGTCCCTTGTAGGATATGATCACACTAAAGTCCATGTGCAGCCACTGTGCATGGGTCTTGGGTCTATTTTATGCCTTTGGCTCACAGGTTTTGAAGTTGGAATGGACCTAACAAACCATATAGTCTAACACCCCCCCCCCAATATAATCTGGAAACTGAGGTTCAAAAATGAGAAATGATTTCTTGGGCTATTTCTTTTTGAAAACCTCTATAGAATAAAGGAATTGACTTTTCCTTTCATATTTATGGATGTTGAAACTGAGGTAAATGTAAGATTAGTGGCATCCTTGGCCATTTTACAGTCTGTGACAGGGCCACACACAGAACATAGAATCTTTGACTTACATCCAATTTTCCAGGTTAGAGAGTTTCTATAGTGAATTATTTGGCAGGATTCTTATACTTGCCTAATAGGAAATGTTAGAAATGCACTATTTTTGTTAAAGATGACAACATCTATATCAGTTTCCTATTGTTTTGTATCTGGCTCGGGTACTAGAAAGGCTCCAATTCCAACCTTACCAGCTCCATAACGTGTAGCTCTCAACTCTTCTTTTCTTTCCCCTCCTTTTCATCTCTAGCACCCCTTCCTGTGTGGTCTGTCCCCATTAGAACACAAGATCCCTGATGATGGAAAATGTTTTACTTGCTTGTATTTGTAATGACAGAACATGGCGTTGTGCCCACAAGAAGTGCTCTTAATAAATGATATTTTATTCTTTTGGCTCCTTGATTGTTATCTGAAAGACACAGAAAAGAATTTCATGCTTTTCATCTTCCCTTGATTTTTCTCTGGAAGTTTTATTTCCAGGACTTCAACTAAGTTAGTATCATTATTATTATGTTTGCTTCTGCAGAACCTTCTGTGTCTGTGATGTCTCAACCTGGTCACTGCTGCTGGTATGCTCATATTGCCAATGGTAAAGTAAGTGAGAAATGCCAAGGAAGGAGAAAAGGAGAACAGCTGCCAAGTCCAAATCCCAGGTTTCCTCATTGGGATTTACTGATTACTGAATAAGATAGGGGATATATGAAGTGTTGGAAAAAACCAGCTCAGGATCTCCAAGTGCTTTGTTATGCTAGGGTAAAGGAACCATGGAACAGCTGACAAGATCACAGTGTACTATGTAAGGGGCGACAACAGGGGAATGCCCTATTTGATGAATCACCAGAAATGATTTGTCTGGCAAGCTGATGAACTTTGGCTAGCAATGACCATAATTTCCTGGCATGAGGATTAAAAAAATAACATGAGAAAGAGTTTAAATTTCTCAGACTAAAATTTCAAATACAATTCACATATATTGGCCAATATCTTTCCTTTCAAAAAGTTACATTATGCTACTAAAAGGAAGACAATATGGTTTAAGGAAAAGAATATTGATTCGTAAGTCAAAAAACCTTTGTCATCTTGGAAAATATACTTCATGTCCTTAGCCTTATGATAGGTCATTTGAAATTTTTTAAAGAAATTTATTTTGAATTTTTAAAAATTATTTTTAAAAAATTTTAAATTAAGATACTCAATTTCTTGGCTCCCAGGAATTCTTCTTGTCTAGCTCTGTATTTCTTGTAACAGGACTAGGAAGGCTACCCCATTTGCAATAGATATCTATGGAAGATATAGTTGGAGGGCAACTCCAGCTTTTAATAGAGGTCAGTGGGACCAAGGGGATTAAGTACTTGGAGGGGCTTTTTAAGTGAGCTATTCTCCTATTCTTTAATGACCCATCACATGAGACTAGTCAGGAAGAGCACAATTTTTTTTTTCAGATCAGTCAAGAAAAAGCACATGAGACATGATGAAAAGGATAGCAAAGTTCTGATAAGGCAAAACATGGTGATACCCAAGTGAGGAGTAGGTAGCTGACTCTTACCTTCACAGATTAACCTTTAGTACACTTCCCTAATATCACCAGACACTGAATCATACACTTTATGTCAAGGTCATATTAGTGAGGTCTTCCCTAAACCAATAATGTCCTGAGAATCAGTGAACCAAAAATTGCAATAAGGCACATAAGATGATTTCCTGAATAATTAGTGACTAATTAATGGTTGAGATTTAGATTTCCAGATCTTGTTATAGAATAGATGCCAAGGAAAGAATTGATAAGGGAATGGTACATCTGCCACCATCAGCCCATTTATTTTTTCTTAAATTCTCAACTGTGACAGCAACTCTCATCCTGTTTCCTGTTGTCTACTCCCATGGGTTGATGTCTCTCTGTTCTTGTGAACTTTGTCATATGAAATTGTAAACCTATGTTAGGTATTACTGGTAGTATATTCACTAATGAGCCTCTACTGAACTTGTTTTGCTCTGGCTGGTGAGATGGGTAACGAATGTTATTAGTGTCTCACAAATGATTTTAATATTATTGAAAATTACATATATAAATATATTTGATAAGATGGATAAGTAACAGCATACACCCAATTAAACATTTTAAAAGTAAATAAGTCCAGACTACATGAGTGGGGGGAAAGGACAGGAAGGGAAGGGAATAGTTAGACCAAAAAATGAAGTAAAATTTTAAAAACATATGATGTGTTTGTTGCCAAGAAATCTTCGTTGTTTTGTCAGCTGAATTCCCTTCGGGTTTCATATTTTTGTTTACCAAACTGAGAACTTGTAGATTAAATTTATACATAGTAAGAATGACTTTAAAATTTCTTTTAAAATACTTGTAAAAATTTCCATTAGTTAAAACTATAGCCTTTACTTCTTAGAGTCTATTTCAGTTGGTTTCAGCTATCACTTTTCTCCATTAATTACTGCTGAAACTCTGTCTTAAAGAATTTTCCCCAGTTTAGCTTAGAACCACATTTCTTCCTGATTATAAATTTAACATGTCTACAACCAAACTCATTTTCTTCCAAAATGACCCATCTATGTGATAGTACAATTTGTGATCATTTTACCATTTTTCTCAGAATTGACTTTGACTCTGTTCTCTCCCTTTGTTCTGCTCCTCATCTAATTGGTTGCTATCTTTGTGTTTCTATCCCGAAAATCTTTCCCATGCTTTTTTTTTCCACTTCTGCTGTTTCCATTATACTTTAGTTGCTCATCACCTCTTGTCTACTCTCTTATTGTGAGCACCTCCTAATTGGGCTTCTTGGCTCTGGTTTATTTCCCCTAGAATTGATCATCTCTATTGTTGCACCTCTTAGATCATGTCACCAATACTTCAAACTTTCCAATGATAGTTTCCTGATAATTAAGCATAGCTTATATTCTTTATTATAGCATTTTAGGACTTCATAATTTGGTTCCATTTAACGTTTTCTTCCTAATTTTCCATTTCTCCCCTTTGTATACCTTTTACCCTCACTCAGGGGGACTATTTAGTGTTCTGCAAAAATGCCCATGCTTTCCTGCCTATGTGTCTTTGTTCATGCCTTTCCCTCTTCCTGGGATGCCCCCATCCCAGATTTGCCTTTTGAATGTTTAATCTTTCTTTAAGGTCTAGTTTCTCCCTGAAGACTTCTTTCATTCCTAGAGTCTGAATCAGTCTTCCTTTCTTTTAACTTTCATAGAGAATTTTACCTCCTATACCGGGCTTTCACATCTTCTCATATTAAAACTGTTTTTGTTTTATTTGTGGATAAGCTCCATAAAGGTAGATCAGTTGAATTATATTCTTTGTATCACCAATACTAGCAATCCTAACTCTGAGCTTAAATTAATTGGATTCAATCTTGGGGGCCAGCTCCTCAGAAATCACTCTCTTCAGTGATTAATTTTGACCTCCCTATGTTTCACTGGGACCCTTGTAATATAAATCATATCTAGGCCTCCACAAATGTGAGTTAAAGGGCCCCAGATCTCATGCAAGCAATCAAGTTAACAATATCATGTATAGGAAAGTGATTATTTCATCTCGGAGAAAGATTATATAAAAACACAAACATTTCACAGGAGTCTCTAACAATCCAGTTGCTTTCTTCCCTTTGGGTGAATTACAGTTTTCATCCAGGTGACCAGTAAATTTTTCCTGCAACATAGGACTATCTCAAAGGCTTTGACTAGCTTCATAAGGGAAATGGATTTGAGGTGGCTCATTCAAGTGAGTCTGGCTTTGTTCACAATGTCTTATACCTAATAGGCCCTCAACACTGAAAATATTTGAAGAATAAAGGAATACCTATTGAATGATCACATGAAGCAATATTTGTGGCAGTGCTTATAAAATGGTAAAGAGTTATAAAAATGAAGTGGTAATTTGTGGTAAGATTCTGTATCTTGCCAGAATTGGTAAATGCCTTTGGATTTGGGAAATTTAGAAAGTTTGATTCTCCGTGTGCAATAATGGAAGTAGCCTAAAGTCTCAGAAGGGAATTTTTGGAATTATTTTGTTTCCTTTCAGGGAAAATGGTGTGGATTGTAGGCAAAGTCGGAGGATATGATTTAAATCTGACTCTGTGTGTTACTATCTAGATGACATTGAGAAAATCAGTTTTCCTCTCTGGATGTCAGTCTCTTCATCTGTAAAGTGAGAACTGTGGATTTAATGATCTCTGAGATACCTTGCAATCTTAGGTCCTGTGAGTCAAAGCATAAAAATGTGACACTTGGAAAAAAAAAACACCAACAAACATACAAAAATATAGACTATGCTCAGATCAATTAAAATAATTTTAAAAATTTAATAGAAAAAAAGGAAATTAGTTTAGTGCTTTAGACATGGCAAGTTATCCAAAGCACACTGCACCATTCTCCATGGAAACAACAACGAAATGTAAAGTTGAACTGTTTATTAAAAATAAAATACCTAGCTTTCTTGCTGTATTTCATGAGAATACAGGCAAGGGAGAGATCAACTAACAATGTTTACTACTGAATATATAATTTCCATCCAAATTTAAAAGCCTGAAAAAAACATAAAAAGGAGAAATAAAATTAATAAATGCAACACCTTTAATTAGACTAAAAAGTCAAAATGTTCTTTTAGCATTTATCCCAGACATTCATTATTTTTACAGTGCAAAAGAATTCAAATTTCATACCTTTAAGCTGATTAAAAGAGAGGCTCCTCATTCAATTTCATGAAACTGCCCAATTTACAGAGAATTTGGGTATTAAAATTTACTGTACATGACAACTAGTCTCATTTTCAGAATGCAGTCTACCACCTCCATGTGATTAGATTTCTTATTATAAGCTCTGAAAAGGTTAATGAATACCTTAGCAAAGCAGCTCCAGTTCTCTAATTGGGTGTAATAAGTAGATATGGTGATGGACTCCTTTGTTAATGTAATTGTAGTGCAGATCTGCAATGTGTTATAAAAACAGCATAGTGAGAGGTCTAAAGAGAAATAAGGGCTCATAAGTTCAGGGTTTGCAAATATGCTATAGAAATTGTTTCATTTCTTATCTGATGTAAACAGGCAACAAATAAAGTCTTATGGTGTTATTTGTTTAATAACTGCATGGGTATAGCCCAGAAGCAATTACTCCTTTATTTTTTTAAATCCATAAACAAAGTTAGAGCACTCTTGCAACATGAATCCCTATCCATTCCCCCCACAGAGATACTCTGTTATTTCAAACACCCCAAACAAACGTGGTCTGTGCGTGTTTGCCTATAATGTTTCCCTTCCAGGGATGCCCCTTTTCTGTACCAAATAACGCTCATATATTTCAAACCTTGGCTCAAAGCTTGCCTCCTTTAAGAAGTCTTCCCTAGCTGAGGCCACCTGAAGAGGAGATCTTTTATTCTCTGCTCTTTGCCACTCACATATAGCTTATTCTTAAATTGCTTCCATTCCCTAGGTGTTCCTTCTAGATTTGTCTAATCTCACCCAGAGAATCAGGGTATTTCATAGCTGGAAGAGACTCCATATAGCTTGATTCATACTTAAAGGACTCCTTCCTATAATAGGTCTGATATGTTCATTTCTCTCTATTGGAAGACTCCAGTGAGGAATACCTCTTATCCCCTTCAGCTCTACCCATGTTGTCCATTCCACTTTTGAACAGCTCCAATGGTTGAAAAATTTTTTACTGTAAAACCATCCTCACTCTGCCCCATTTTAGATTCCCTTGCTCCTTCTTCCACCCTCTGGGGCAGAACAGAACCAGTCTAATGGTCCTTCCACTGGATGGCCCTTTAAGTACTTGAAGACAGTTCTCTTGTGCCCCTGGAATCGTCTCTTCAGTGGGGTAAATGTCTCCATTTCCTTCAGTGGTCCTTCATGTTCCAGAGAATCGAATCTCTTTCTTCATCATCCTAGTCAGGGATCAGATGTCAGATCTACCATGTTGATACTTTGCAGTGACCGCCTGCTCAGCATTGCTTCTCCTGCAGGCACATAGCTCTCACAACTTGCACACATTTTACTTGTTGCTGCTCTATTTCACTTTCCCTTTTACTAAGATCCTAGTAGCCCTTATGATATGATGGTAGTTTCTGGTCCCAGAACCATCATTACAGTATTCTTTTCTCATTCTAGTCTCTCTACAATTCAGCAATTCAATTCAATCCATTAAGTACTTATTAAGCATCTGTTATATATAAGTTCTCCTTGAGATTTAAAGAGCAAACAAAAAAGTCTTACTTTTTAAGGTTCCATTGCAGGGATAGAACATATAAACAGGTATACGCATAATTAATTTATGAGGCAATGAGTACTAACAGTTTGATCAACTATGGCTTTCTGTAACTGGGGTAACACATGAGTTAAACCTTGAAAGAAGGAAGGAAGGCAGGAGTTTCAAAGAATTGGAAGTAAAAAGAACATCATTTTAAAAACTTTTTGAATAATAGCTTTTTATTTTCAAAATACATGCAAAGATAGCTTTCAACATTCACCCTTGCAAAACCCCATGTTCCCAATTCTTCTCCCTCCCTTTTCCCAACCTCCTCTTCTAAATAGCAAGTAATCTGATATAGGTTAAACATGTGGAGTACTTCTAAACATATTTCCACATTTATCATGCTGCACAAGAAAAATAAGACCAAAGAGGGAAAAATGGGAAAGAAAAAAAAAGCAAGGAAACACAACAGCAAAAGGAAAATCCTGTGTTGTGATCCACACTCAGTCCCCCCAGTCCATGAGAAATCTATTACAATTGGCCTGAATTGCCTTATTGTTGAAAAGAGGTACATCCATCAGAATTGATCATTGCATAATCTTGTTGTTACTGTGTACAATGTTCAAAGAGAATTTCTGAGCATGAGTAGAGAGGTAGGAGAGACAATGGTGAGCAGACAAGTAGACTGGACTCACTGGAATTTGAAGTGCATGATGGGAAGTTTTGTGAAAGAATGACTGGAAATGTAGTCAGTGGTCTGATTGTAAGAACTTCAAATGTCAAATTAAAAAGTTTGTACTTTATTATAAAGACAAGAGGGAACAATTGGAAATTTTTAAGCAGGGAGTCATGTTTTTCTTTGGAAGCTCTTCTTCCCACCAATCTGGGAGGGCTATGTGTATGTTTGGTAAAAGGTTGTGTTACCTACAGTCACCTGAGGGCCATCCTAAATAATGATGAAGATGTTTATCATCAGAATGTTGGGCACCTGATATATATATATATGGAGAGAGAGAGACAGACAGACAGACATAGACAGACAGGGAGAGAAAGAGAGAGACAGAGACAGATAGAGAGAAGTAACAGAAATTGTCTTCTAGGGTTGGTCTGGCAACTAGAATTTATTAAGCACTTAACTGTGTGCCAAGAAATGTGCTGAGCTTTGGAAGAATACAGGGAAACTAAGAAGTAGAGATGAGGAGGAAGAGCATTAGGGGGTTTAAATTTGCATAGACAGAAGAAACATCCACAGTGATAAAATCTTGAATCATTTGTAACATGACAATACTTAAGAATGAGGACAACTTAATTCAGTAGATATAGAGGTGACCTCAGAATCAAAAAAGTCCTGGGTTCAAGTCTGACCTCAGAAAAATACTGAATTTGTGACCCTGAAAAATTTACAGCCTCTCAGTACACCCATGTACATCTGTAAGATTAGGTTGCAGAATAGTATCCATTTTATATTAATAGGGGAAGTTTTTCAAGGAAAATTCTCTATAGTATAGCAATCCCAAGCCTCTGTGTAAAATAATATCACTCATGTCTCTTATTCCTACAGCATTTTGTAGCTTGCAAAGTCTCTTGGGATTGCTTTGGATCACTGAACCACTGAGAAGAACCAAGCATTTCATAGTTGATCATCACACATTCTTGCTGTCATTGTGTACAATGTATTCCTGATTCTGCTTGTTTTGCTCAGCTTCAGTTCGTGTGAATCTCTCCAGGCCTTCCTAAAATCAGCTTGTTCATAATTTTTAATAGAACAATAATATTCCATTACCATCATGTACCACAATTTCTTCAGCCATTTTCCCTACTCATTTTCTAATTCTTTGCTATCACAAAAAGAGCTGCTACACTTTTGCACATGTAGGTCCTTTTCCTTCCTTTATGATTTCCTTGGGATACAGACCCACCCACTTAATGGCACTGGTAAGTTGTCAAATACTTATAAACTGGCTTGAAGTCACATTTTAGTTTACCTGGAATAAGGTAGTCTTTTATAAATGTGGACAGTCTCTCCTCCACTCCAGATGTATTATATGGGAAAGGATCTGTAGTCCAGGAAGCTAGGAAGAAAAGATAACATTCCTCATATCAAAGACAATATTCAGGCAAATGACACATTAGCAAGACAGATCCCAATATTTGGTCAGAAGGAACTACTTGTTTGGGTTAGTTAACAGGAAGGAAATGGGGGAAGAGAGTGAAAATTTAGGAGTGAAGTACCTGAGATCCAAAATTTGGAACTAGAACAGACTTTACATGACTCATGTATCTCATTTTCCTAGAGAGAGGAACTGATTTATCCCAGATTCCATAGGGAGTACATGGCAAAGATTAGAATGCAACTGCTCTCATTCCAGATCCTAACCCCTTTCCATAATATTATATACAGCATGAAGGCCTGCCATAGGTCTGGGTTGCCAACTCAGATTTAAGTTTGGGGAAACTCAATTCCAGGTGAGCTGGGCTGCCTATTGCTTTACCAGATGAATGTGTCACATTCACATGTAGCCAGTGGTCTATAGGATCAGACCTAAAAAGATATCAAGGGGATGACTGCCAAACAATAACAGATATTTTCTATGATACAATTCATTTATTCACATGTAAATAGTTATAATGTCAATTTGATTGGTTTTATTGGTGCATAGAATTCTTTAAAATGCCTCATTTGTTTAAGAAAACCCCACATTACCTGGTTCACAAGGTTGTAAAGATCAAATGAGAGGATCTATTCAGCATATATATTACATTTATAACTGGGCAATTTTCCTTTCTGTGAGTTTATGTAACTAAAAAGTCAATTTCCACCTAACCTTTGTTTTTGAATGTTTCCTCATTTGTAAAGCATAGCTATTCTTTTACTTTGTTAAAACCTAGTGAGATCAAGATTGACTTTTCAGTCAGAGTGAGGAAGAAACTTTTTAATCCCAAAGGTTTCTAGACTTTGCAGGCACTTGCACGCGTGCGCACACACACACACACACACAGACTTAGACCCTGCTATGTGTGATTATGTGAAACACATTAGCAACACTATTGCAGAGCTTTAAATATACATATTTTAAAAGTCCCTAGCACGCAGTAGGTAGCCTTTGTCCGGATGCTTTAAAACCTCTGCCTTCCTGCCAAAGACTACAGCTGACTGCTATTTTTAAAGTTCTGCCTATTGAAAGAAATGCAACACAGCAGTAGTAGAAAATGAAATTAAATATAATGGAAAGTTAATGGGAAGAGAATTTGAGCACTACTAGGCTGTTCCATGCCAAACAGATTACAATCACCATTATAACAATTATTTTCCAGGTTCTGTTAGGTTTGCCTTCTGGGTACTGCCGTGTTCAAAAGTAGAGGTGGAGTAGCATATCGAAAAATTACAGTCCTTAAAAACTGGAGAGTTCAAAATAATTCTAAATGATTACAGCCAAAATTTTGTATTTTTAAAAATGATTCTCTAATTTAAATGTTCAGTGCATTGGGGATTACTATTTATTTTAAAAAGGTGCATGTTAATATTGCTTTATAATGATATATTGGGCTTATTATATTAGAGTTGTGATTTTTTCAGAAGATTAAAATATATCATTTTAAAATTGGTAGGCCTGTCTTCAAATGGCTTTGAGTAGACTCGCAAACCAGGAGAGAGTCTCTAGAAATCTCCATGAAGCTACTGGGCTAATAATATGAACTAAAGATCATGGCCATGTCTTATTAGTCCGATAAAAATGGGACAGGATTAATTCTGTCTCATAGAATTTACAATTTAGCTATGGTAGAAGAAATAGGAGGAGAACTCCAAAGAAATTAAATTGCCATTTTTAAGCTGAGCCCCAGATTCTTCTTCTTTAAAATTAAGATAGATACAGTTCATTGTATTGTGAAGAAAGTTCTTTGTAAACTCTAAAGCACTATTTAGATTTAATAGATTAAAACTTGACTAAGATATTTGGATTACTTTGGATAAATATAAGCTGCTATTAACGTCCTCTTCTGAGGACTCATTGTGGTCTGGAGATGACCTTTGGTTCTCCTAGGCCATATCAAGCTGAAAATACCTCCAACATAGGCTCAGTGACAAACTTATTGAGCTAGAACAAAACTAATTAAGTTGACAGCAGATTGGCTGCAAAAAGATTAATTTAGGGGCAATGGTAACACTTAAAGATTGTCTCCTAAATCATAGAACTGACAGATTGTGGCCTCCATTGGTAGATAGAGCATTTGCACCAATGAAATCCTGGTTCACTGAAGTGTCATGATGATTGCCTTGTAGATGTTGTTATCATCTGTGTACAGATTTCTTTGGTCATCAGAATTATCTAAAAATATCTCTCTATCTCTATTTTTGTCTATCTATCTAGTTGTATATCAATATCTAACAGTATCTCAGATGCTTGTCTGAAATGAGAATAATGGCAATTATGTTATGACATGAGATTTATCAAATAGTTTCCGTTACTATTCTCTTTTGGGAAGATTCTCTTTAGCCATAGACTGCCATCCATTCTTACCGTGGTGCAGAGCACAGCCGGCTAGTCAGAACATGGTGCAAATCATTTGACACCACACTTTGGTTGTAAAATTAGTTCTAATTGGCATCCATGACAGTGTAGTTCTAAAGACAAGCTTGACTAATAAACTACTAAACAAAAGCCATTGCAGTCCAGGATGTTTTATAGAGATGTCTAGTCAGGTGCCATGGGCACCTCATCTTACTTAACACATTTATTAGGCATTGGAAAAGGGGAGTGTATAGTATGTAAATAAAGCATTCGCATAGTACTGAAACTGGAAACATTAGTAAGAGATGAATTTTGGTGTGAAAAATCTATTGCTTTAACCAATACAAAATAGTCATTCTTTGGCCCAGTCTTAAACTTCTACTTGTTAGATTTCAGTCCAGTGCCTAGTATTCAGTCTACTGAATCTGCTCTTAGAAATTAGAAGACTGATTGCTAAAAATTTGGTTTATTTTTAAAATATTCTGCAGGGTGCCATCCAATTGTTCCATGTCATTTCAAACATGAGATTCAATATGATTCCAGCCCTGCGAAATCAATGAATGGCATTTCACTGAAAGACTGAAAATCTAGGACTAACAGTTGATAGGATAATGCATGATCCTAATTGAAAATGCCAAGGATTATAAAGTATGGAGGAACCAGATCAATGATCTAGAAAACAAGTTCAGTTTAAGGAATAGCAGACTTGTGAGTTGTCAAATATTCTGAAAAAAGGAAGACCCTGAAATATGCTGTTCTGACTGGGTTATGGAGGCCTGGTCATGAATGATTTTCATTCTTTACAGGCTAGTGAGTGAGGAATGTCATCCCCAATAAAGGACTGCTTTTTGATTTGCCTCAGGAAATCTGCTTAAGCCAGGAGGAACACTACTTGGAAGGTAGGATATAGCTTGAGTCCTTTGGGCCAGATTCAAGCTCAGAGTCATATTTCTACAGTGAACTCTGTACTTAGGTTGGCCCTGATGTCAGAAGGCAAGATGAAACAGATTTGGGTGAATTATGCTCTGTGTTGTCTGTTGGGTCAGAAGGCCATCGCAATGGTCATGCGTGGGGTTTTGCTTTCTCTTTTTCCCAAGGCTTATATGAGTAGTGACCTTGGATATGAAATAGCCATGGCCATATTCCAAGCTGAAATATTATTTATAGACTAAAGCAGAAGTCAATATAATACCGCTTTGAAAGTAAAAGCAAAAAAAAAAAATGTGTTAAACCGAGTTATTTGCTCAATCAGATATATATCGGTAGACATTTAAATACATATGGATATGTGTGTATTTGTTATATTATATGTTGTATTTATTACTGTAACATAAGGGAATTTAATGAATTGTCATTCGGGTAAGGGGCTGAAGAGATAGCCGCTGAATCTCTTCTAAATCTGAAATTCTATGATTCTGTAAATAGAAAACAAAGAGAGAAAAAAGATCCACATACATTGATAATATACAGTAAGTCAAGGACATCAGCTAATGTCCAAGAAGGGAGTGAAGGAAGGCATAAACAAATAGCAAAAAACCCCCAAACAAACAGTGATCTATAATAGTCTGAGATGGAAGAGATGCATCACTTATTTGGAATTGCAATTGGACTAGGGTCTAGGCTCCTTTGAAGAGAGAGAGAGGAAATAGGAGACAGGCAGGCAATTGGTGGAACTCTCCTGCAGTGACACACATGATGAAACAGTAATTACAGACTGCATAGATCATGTCCTGGGAAAGGCAGGATGCATTTGACAATCCCATCCAAATGCACAGCCAGTATCATGCACCTTTGTAGCATCCAACTCATACTGCAAAATATTTTTTTTTATCATGAAAGCAGTCCTTATAGATATGTTGAAAAATTGCCACGAGTTCTCAATGTCAGTAACCACAGTTCCTTGTCATTCTCATTATATCCCCATCTAAACAGTGTCTGGAGAGTGGTTTAATCACAATGATTTTGACGACTTGCATTGCAATTATGTTTGCAATATTGACAAATTATGCTACTTTGTCATAAGTACTTTAAATAATTACAGTGCTTGTCGGGGATTTCTAAATCAGATTATTTCATGCAAAAGAAAATTTTGTGTATCTATACCCCAATCGTATTATATTCTGTCCTTGATGCGACATCACATCACGTTGTTTGACAGCTGATAACTTTAGAGATAAAGAAGCCTCTTTTACCAGAGGATTACACCTGTCATGGTATAGGAGGTTTAGTGCCAGTCAGCGGCAGCTAGGAACATTCTTCGTGTAAGTTTGGGGAGTTAGGGATAAGGCCAGATGACAAGGCTATCACAAGCACTTCATATCTTCTAACATGTTAATACAAATGGACACACGAGTCTTCTCATTTGAAAAATTCTCTCTTTGAGATTCCAGGCTACCATTTGAAATATGATATCTATCTGCCATCGAAACATTACTTTCCATCGTCTTCTGGTTGTTCAGCTAACTTTGAAGTTCGAAAAATGCCTGTGATTTCTTATCAGTGCCATGGTGATGGGATGCTCCTTTGGAATCTAGCTTCATCTCCTTCACTGCAACCTGAAACGCTGTACTTGGTGAAAGGACCAGACGTGGGATATTATTTATCTGGGGAATGCCAAGGGGGAAACTGCCATCACTGTAGATCAGCACTTGGAGAGTTGCTCCCAGCACCAAGAAATTAAGTCACATTCCCTGGGTCACATAGCCAGTGTGTGTCACAGGTGGGACTTGGACCCAGTTCTCACTGGATGTGAGGGGAGTTGTCTCTCCAGGATGCTAGATTCCCTCTCCTTTAAGTATAATTCTAATTTCTTTCATTGAGTGCTAACTTAAGTTTATAACACTAACCCAGAATGATCACAACTACCATGCCATCTTGGCTATTCTTTGGTGGGTACTTGTATGGATCTGTGATCTCAAAGATGTTGGCAGTTCTGCCAGTAATGACGGTAGTAATTGACCCACCCTATTCATATTAATGAAGAAAATTCACAGTGAATTTACGGGAATGAGAGTGTACGTTAAGGGCCAAATGGAGAAATCTCCCTATTCACCTGTTTCTTTCACAATACAAATAAGCTCTTTCCCAGCACAGCAAACTCTTTAAGGCTACTTTATTACCCCAGATGAGACAACAAGAAACTGGTTTAGCTGAGCTTCTCTGCCTTTCAGGAAACATGTTCCTTTTACCGGATCTATTCTTTGTTATTGTTTTTTAAATTTGGTTTGAATCAAAGGCAATTTGGTATTAGCATTACTATAAAACACATTGCTTTTGAGTGACATTTGTATAGGATCAAAGATTGAAGTCTTTATAGATTTAGACTTCATCAGATTTAATCTCCTTATTTTACAAAGGCCAAAATCAGGGTTTCAGAAGGGAAAGTGACTTGTCCAAAGTCATATAGCTAATAAGTAGCAAAGGCAACATTTGAATTCAGGATTCTGTTTCACTTAGGCCCATTGGACATATAAGTAAATTGGGGGGGGATTTCCCTCTAATAATTACTGCTGAACCTCAAATTCAGGAAGATGTGTTTATAAACTGGCCTCAGTTTTCTCATCTGTAAAATAGGAATGACAATAATAGCATTGGATTAAGAAAGTTATTATAAGTCTCAGATTATATATTATGTACATATCTATATACACAGAAACATGTATATGTATATGTATACATTGACAGCCCTCAAGTACCATTGATATGCTGCAAGGGTTTATAAATCCCTATTCTACTGATTATTGTTGTCATGGTAGGCAGCCTTAGTATCAGTTCAGATCAATAATTACCCCAAAGGCAGCCAGCTGGTAAAAGTACAAACGTTTATTTTCTCCTTCCAAAGTAGCCTGGTTAGTTGAGGCCTCTCTCTCTGCTTGGTTCCAAGAACTCCCTCCAAATGTCTCCAAAACCAAAGGTTTTGTCCTTCAGCTTCTGCCTCTGCTTTCTTCTGCCTCTAGCCAGCACAAAGATGGAATGAATGTCTTGTCTCCTTCACTTGGGGCTCGGCTAGCTTTTCTGGCTTTCAGACCAGCTTGGTCTCATTGGGGGAAGTGCAGGAGCCCAGCCACCACAGAGAGCCTTTTCAATCTCCCGCTCAACTCTCGACTCGTAGCTTCTTCCTCTCAAAACTCTTCTTCCGCTACCAGCTAGCCAAGTGGAAAATATTGGAATGAATCACTCTTCACTGGCTTATATATGACTCGTCTGAGAGAATGGGATTATGGGTTTTCTCCCATAGTGCTCTCTGGCCCTAAGAGCTTCAAGGGAGGTGTGAATTCAGATATCTCATACTAAACCCTGAAATTTCCCAAGCGTGTGAACTCCAATGAGTAAAGGTGCAAACACAAGCATTGTATCAATTAGTTTTACTTAGTACCTTATTTCAGGTTCTGGCCCAAAACATCTTCTTGTAAGATCAGATCAATAATCTATCAACTCTAATGAGTTAGCAGTTTGTAAAGATTCCAACACCAAGCTTGGATGGTGTATCTAAAATGAATATACTTTTTGATACTGAAGTTTACAAAATTGATATTATATTTTGGTACACAGGGAAAACTTCAGAAAGTCAGAAACATTGAAGGAATCCATTAATGCTCTCTTTTCTTTATGCACTTCTTCATTGGTTTCATTTTTGTTTTGCAGTCTTCAAGGCAACTGTTTTATACCATTATTCAAATGAAGTCCAGGAATAATTGAAGGAAAGTATTTATAACATGCACAGTCGAGTAAATTATATTAAAAAATAAGGATGATGGTCAGGTACAAGGAAAAGGATCAGTGTTCCTGGAAGATAATTAAGTTCTCCCAATTGGTCTGCCATTTTTTCTCCATACTGATCTATTGGGGAATGTTTTCTTCTATTAGGGATGTGTGTGTGTGTGTGTGTGTGTGTGTGTATAAAATATTTCTTGGAACCATAGCAACAAAGCCATATAGATACATTCTCAGACCTATAACTTTCCCCAAGCACAAACCATTGAATGCTGTGAGTCAGAGGAGGAAGGGCTGTTAGTGACCATCTAGCTCAATCCCTTTAGAATAGAGAATATATATCTATATATAGAATATGGAAGAAGAGATTCATAAGCACTAAACAGGGTTTGCTGTCACCCAAGTAGTAAGTGTGGCTGATTTGGGACCCCAAAGCCTGCTTCTTTGACTCCAAATCCAATGCTCCTTTTACTGTTATGGCTACAACTGAACCTTAAGAATGGGCTTGGGATTTGAATGCATTTCAGGTGATAGAAAATTAACTATCAGGAGCAAATTTTCTATCTCCTTCTCTTTCACTTTGTTTTTATGGAATGCTAGGGAGTGGTTGCATAATTTCTTGTCCCTGATGAACTTTGAGGAAGATCTGGCCAGTATAGAAATGGATTCAGTGGCCACTCATGGTTCCTTTAGTCAGAAGTATTACAGGAAAGACAAAAGACATAGAACCACTTCGATTATTTAAATACTACAAGGACAGTTTGTTTCTGTCTAGACAACATGACAGTGAGCCTCTTAGAGTTCTAGAAGGAGTTACGAGCTGTTTATTTAGGAGCCTCCAAAAATGAGCATAGCTCTATCATGGCCTTAACCTACTTCCAGGAGGAAATATAATAGTGGAATTGGATTCACCATATTTGTAATCAAGACAAAAACATGTTGATAATGTAATAATCCACAAAGTTCACATTTGTAGAGGGCTTTAAGGCTAGCAAAGCATATTTATGTAATCGTTTACTTTGATTCTCATCAAACTGTGAGGTGGGTTCTATAGATTTTTATTATCCCCATTTCACAGATTTGGAAATTGAGGATCAGATCAGTTGGGACTTTTTTTTTTACTAAGCACTTGAAACACAATTTGATCCCAGGTACTCCTGGCTCCAAGTTTAATGTTGTTGTTGTTTTCTACTTTATCACACTACTCCTTCCTAATATTGCATGTAGTAATATTACCAGCGCCATCTTAAGCCTTTTTAATCAATCGACTAATATAATAGAGAGGCACTGCAGTACAGTGGAAAGAGCCATGTTTTAGGAGTCAGAGAAACTGAGTTAAATTCACACCTTGTTTGACCTTGGGCAAAACATTCATTTCCTATGAGTTTGTTTCCTTATCTGCAAAGTACAGGGATTGGACTGGATGGCCTCTACAATCCCTTCCAGCACTTGATCTATGATCGAATTTTATCTCATTTGCTTCCCCTTCCACTAGTCCAGACTTTGACCTCTCTGTTCCCTCTCATCCTGGGTGATTTTCATCTATGACCTCATGGAAATTCTCCTTGGTAGTCCATCTAACATGTGAGAGGCCTTCCTCAAGCTCTTTGTATGGTTCACAGAGACCCATGAACCATAAGCATTTAATAAAAAAGAACTCTGTTTCTGCTTTAACTGCCTCAGATTTTTGTGGTGTGCTTGTGACCCTTGGGAATTGTTGGGTGTGGACACTATCACCTCATTGCCAGTTAATAGGAAGGTTAACTTTAAATGAGGGACTTGTAAAGAATTTTGTGAGAGTAGGAGAAGTTTCCATCTGAAAACAGATTAACTTGTTCTTAAATAATCCCAACATTGCCTTCAGGAGGGTGGCTGACTATATATTTCTTAGAATGTCATATATTCTTGTAGGAACAGTCATTTGTAGAATTTATCCATTTTATCATTTAAGATATGAGGATGGATAAGCCTATCACATATAGAAGAATATAAGTATAGAACCTGGGATCTGGAAGCCTCCCAAGTTCTATACCTGCTAGATACATTTAGTCCCTTCAGTCTTTTTTGATGAATTGGTAAATATGTATTAAGATAACCATTGTCCTTTGTAACAAGGTAGTAACTAGTAACAAAGGTGCCCAGTTTCAGAGACAGCTTTATGTTCCCATCTAAGGAAAAGCAGAAGGAAACCAACACACACACACACACACACACACACACACACACACACACACACACACACTCTGAATAAATCAGGGATGGATCTTCCCTTAAAATCAATGAAAGAATTGTGCGTCCTGAGGAAAAATGCTGCTAAGGGAGAATCAAACATATTCTTTTGAATGAGGAGGATTTCTCAAATGTCAAATAACTACTTTTAACTTTAAGAGGTAGCTTAGGGAAGAAAAAAGGTCTTTGAAAATCACTTTTGTCAAGACTTTCTCCATTTAAGAGACATTTTAAAAAATTAAAACCTGGGGCTAAATAATTGAACTAGGCACTGTAGCAGTTGTGTTTTCAATGACAGTCTGAGTCTCGCAAGAGCTTGTTAATAAAAAAATCAGCATTTATTTCGTGCTGTTATAAACAAGTTTTGTGCCGCACATTTGCAAATGTATTTTCTTGATAATTCCTATTGTATAGCCCATGGACTCCCACTGCACGAGGCAAATGATGATAATAGTAATCATCAGAGCTAGAATACTGAAAGTCCTATTAAACTTGACTCCAGAGAAAGCATACTGTGTACTTTTGGCTGGCACATTGTTACATAGCTTTCTTTTTCTTCTTTCCCTGAGCCTTTTTTCCCCAACAATTGTTATGCTGTCAAATCATTTTCTACAGCCTTAAATATTATGAGGCTATGTATTACTTATGTGACAAGTAGGAAGAAGTTGGCATAAAATCCTACTCAAAGTTTGCCTGAAAATTTCAGTTGAGGGTGTGCTAAGGAGGTAAAAAAAGATGTGAAAATTTGACAGTCAATAAACATTTATTAAGTGCCTACCATGGGCTGAGCACTGTGCTAAACATTGGAGATTCATATACAGAAAGGCAAAAGATAGCCCTTATGCTTGAGAATCTCCCAGTCAAATGAAGGAAGGCAACATACAACATGTAAAATGAAAGTGAAAGGGTTAGGGGCAACGGGATGGGTACCTGAAAGAGTCCTCCTTAAATAGAAGATTTGAGAGTTCTCTAATGACTTCTACAATCAATCTTTTCCAATAAGAGGGAGGGAAGAGTCCCAGGGTCAGGGGTTTACTGAGGAGGATCAAGTTTCAGAGTTGGTTCAGTTTTGCTGGATGATGATTTCCTGGAGACAATGGTGTGGGCCAGTACTCACCCATTTGGGAAAAAATGATTTTTACTGAAGGAAACCATTTTTAACAAATAATTCAGCCTGAAGATAGATTAGTGTGTCCTTTACTTTATAGGCAGTATGAAAAACAGGTAATTGTCCAATAACCTGCCTAGGTTGTCAAGTTTGTTTTACTACTGTTGTCAGGTGACTGATAATTCTCTTCTAAAATGGACAGGTAACTCTTCCTTCCAGAAAAGAACATGAAGAGGTTAAAAGAGTACCTTATTACACTTCATATTAGAGGCTGAAGGTAGAGAGAGCAGCGGGGAGAGGGAGAAGGGAGGGAAACAGAGAGGGGGGGAAGGGAGGAAGGTAAGGAAAGAGGGAGACAACAAGAGAACTGTTCGGTTCTGCAAACATATATTGTATCTAGGATATACTGCAACATATCCAACATATAAAGGACTGCTTGCCATCTAGGGGAGGGGGTGGAGGGAGGGAGGGGAAAAAAAATCGGAACAGAAATGAGTGTCAATTTAATGTAATTATTAAATAAAAAATTAAAAAAAAAAAGGAAAGAGGGAGAGAGAAGGAGGGAGACAGAGAGGGAGGGAGGGAGGGAGAGAGAATAAATTTGACTTCAAAGGAAAAAAAAGGTGGATCTACATAGGAAAAATGGAATTCTGACCTGTGGCAAAAGGTTAGAAGATGGGAAAATGTGAAAGCAAGGAGGGAGAGAAGAAGGATCATTGAACATGAAGCTAAGTAACAAATATGAACAGAGCCATAACTAGGGAGGAGAACCTGGGGCTTGGCTTCAGGGTGCCAAATTTAGATGATACTGATAGCACTTCAAGTCTTTCTGAAGCTAGAAACAAGAGAATTTTGTGCCTAATTAGCAAGACTAATTAGTTAAAATAGGAAGCTATTAGATGGCCGACTGGGGTGAGTTTAATGGGGATAGATGTTATATCTTACATTTCGTTTCGAAAAATTGACTTCACAAGCACAAGATGGGGAGGCATGTTTGTCAGTGATTTGTCTGAAAAATATCTGGAGTTTCAGTCACTTCAAACTCTATATAAGTTAACAATGTAATAACAGCACCCAAAAAATCACATGCCATTTTAAGTTATATTAAGATAGTTCTGGTCCCCAAGACTATCGAGGTCAAAATTCTGGTCTCTTCTATCAGTCATGGTCAGCTGCATCTAAAAGATTATATTCTACTCATTATAACACATTTTAGAAAGAATGTTTTTTTAACTGTAACATACCCATAAGATAATAGCAATCATGTTGGGAAGAGAAATGAAAACCATTAAAGAATAACTGAAGGAATTCAACATGATTGACTGGAAGAAGAGAAGGCATAGGGGAGAAAATGTTAACTCTTTTTAAGCATTTCAAGTACTGGCAGGTGGAAGCAGGATTAGGTGTTCTGTTTGATCCCAAAGGGCAGAGTGAGGAACAAATAGTGAGTGGAATTTACAAAGAAGCTGATTTATGCCAGATGTCACAATTAAACTATCCCAAAGGAGAAGGGCTTCCCTCCTTAGATGTCTTCAGTTAAAGCCTATATATTGCCAGGTATGTTGGCAAGTAGATTCTTATTTAGTTAATGCTTTGACTAGCTGGCTTCTGAAACCCAGTACATCTCTGAAATTCTCGTTGTTCATAATTAAAGTAGAATTGGAAGATAAACCAAAGTTACAGAATTACCATATACTCATCTATACCAATGATGAATTGATGAGTTGTCTTTTATTTCATTGAGTTGTATAGATTAGATAAGTGCTGATAAAGTGTTTATAAGTCAGAGTTAGATTTATAAAAGCAACTTGAAAGAAATCACCCACATGAAAATCTTTGGTTTCTTAAAGGTTTCTTTGTTTTTTTTCTTTAAAATTATGATTTGCCACAATGATTTTTACAGCTGAAAATTCAGAAGAATATCCATTTCCTCTGGTTAGCATTATTCATAGTAGATGTCATTTCCGCTTGGATGCATACTTGGTTATTTCAAAGTTTTATAAGCTTATTGTGATAATTCTGACTCATTTGTACTAGCCTAGGATGGGTGGGAAATTCTTGCCTCACCTGTAATTAGCTAGTACGCTTATTAAATATTTTAGCTTTTCTCCTGCCTTTTGCTAGTTAGTACTTCTCACCTAATTAATACCAAGAATTATGAGTTGATGTTTTTATTATTTTCATGGATTCATTTTTTAACCTTTGGAAAAGCATATTTATTTGTTATTTTTTAGAAACGAATGAAATATTTTTGAAAATTGTCAACTAAAATTTTAAAGCATTATCTATGTTAAAACACTGACCACTACATACTGTCTATATCAGGGTATAAAAAGGAGTAAACAATCTTATTTTGAATCATTTAATATTTCCTTTTTTATATTCTGAAATTAACACCAAATAAAATGAACATCTTATATACCTAGTACAACAGAAAAAGAGGATTATACATGAAAGCATGCATCTATATTCTGTACCACCTTCCTTCATCAATAAAATAAATTGCAATCAAACATAACATTTTCAATGCCTAATTTTCAAATTGTCCTACTTGCATTGTCTTCCCTTGTTTTCTGACCATTAAAAAAAGAAGAAGATTCAGTTTGTAAATTTTTTTTTTGTTTTTCCCTCCCATTTTGTTCTCTATCCATACAACTTCTCTCCCTCTTACCTACACCAGAATGGGAAAAAAAGAAAGAAAAACAAAGTCCTTGTAACAAATGTTCATAATTTAAGCAAAAGAAATTCCCATGTTGATTATGTTGAAAAAAATATGTCTTATTCTGCAGATTGACTTTATTACCTCTTGGTAAGATGGTATGTAGCATGTTTTATCTTTAGTCCTCTTGAATCTTGATTGATCATTGTACTGACTAGAATTAAGTCTTTCAACATTTGTTTTGATACTGTTATTATTTTTGCATGCAATGATCTTCTGCCACTTATGACACTCTGCCTTATTTCATGGAATTATTGCCAAATGTCTTTTTTATCATTTCTAACAGTGCAACAATATTCTATTACATTAGTATACCATAATTTGTTTATCCATTTTAATTGATGGGGACTCCATTAACCTCCAGTTCTTTGTTATATCAAGAAGAGTTGCTATAAGCATTTTTGAACCATTTCCTTTGTGGTATAAGACTAGTAGAGGTATCACTGGTTCAAAGAAAGTACATAGTTTAATGACTTTTAGGTTTCAGATTGTTATACAGAATGGCTGGACTAATTTATATATCTATCTACAATGCATTCACATGTTTTCTTCCTCAAAGTCCCTCCACTAATTGTCCATTTTTATTATTATTTTTGCTATCTTCATGAATGTGATAGGTATAAGAGGGAGCCTCATAGTTTTATTTTTAATCTCTCTGCTGATTGGAGATTTGAAGCAATTTTTCCTTAATAATTTCCCCCCAATATTAATTTGATGACTTAGGGTTCTTTGAAAACTACTGGCTCATATTCTTTGACCATTTAACTCTTGGGTTATAGCTCTTGTATGTCTTGATTATGGCTTTATGATCAAAAAGCTTGTTGTAAAAACTTTCCCCCAGTTTACCATTTCCTTTCTACTTTTAGCTGCATAGGGTCTATTTCAGAAAAAAATTATCTTCTTTGATCCTCTTTATTCCATGTTTAATCATGAACTTAACTGATCTCCAGAGATATAAAAGATAATTCCTTTTTTGCCCTCTTCTAATTTGTTTTATCAGTAAAAAATTAATATCAGTGAATACATATTTGAAGTATAATTTTTGATCTGGCATTGATAGGTCTCTTCTTTCTCATTTTTTCCTATTAACTTTCTAGATATCCTTAACCTTTTGTTCTTCCAGATGAATTTTGTTGTTATTTTTTCTAGCTTTATAAATGAATCCTTTGTTATTTGATTGGCATATCAAACTACCAAAAATAAATTAATTGTCACTTTTTACTATTAGCATATAATCACATCAACAAATGTCATTTCTCCAGTTATTAAAGTCTGTGCATTTCTTTCAAGAGTGTTTTGAAGTTATTTCCAAATAATTCTGGTGTAGGCCTGATAGACATTCATATTTTTTATATTTTGAAGTTACTTTGAATACAATTTCTCTATCTTTTTCACTCTGTTTTGTTGGCATTATGCTCTTATGATTGATATGAATTTATATCCTGGAATATTGCTAGTTATTGTATCAGTTTTTTAATTGTTGATTTTTTGGACTTTCTAGTTAGATTATAATAATATTCATTAAAATGATATTTGTTTCCTCTCTGTCTTTTCTTTGAATTTCTTAAATTATTTTTGTTTTAGTGCTATAGCAAACATTTATTTTTTCTCTTTTATTTATTTTTTGGTAATAAAAGCTTTTATTTTCAAAAAATATATGTAAAGATAGTTTTCAACTTTCACCCTTGCAAAGTCTTGTTTTCCAGACTTTTCACTCTCTCTCTTCCCTCACCCTTTCTCCATGACAAGTAATCCAACATATGCCAAACATGCACAATTCTTCTATACATATTTCCACATTTATCATGCTGCACAAGAAAAATCAGATCAAAAAGAGAAAAAATGAAAAAGAAAACAAAAAGCAAGCATTCAACAACAAAATAGGTGAAAAAGTATGATGTGATTCACATTCAGTTCCCATGGTCCTCTCTATGGGTATATATGGCTTTCTCCATCACAAGTTTATTGGATTCTCCCTGTGCAGCGGGAGAACTGTTCGGTTCTGCAAATATGTATTGTATCTAGGATATACTGCAACATATTTAACATATATAGGACTGCTTGCCATCTTGGGGGTGGGGGGGAGGAGGGAGGGAGGGGAAAAAACGAAACATAAGTGATTGCAAGGGATAATGTCGTGTAAAAATTATCCTGGCATGGATTCTGTCAATACAAAGTTATTACTAAATAAAATAAAATTAAAAAAAAAACAAGTTTATTGGAATTGGCCTGCATTAACTCAATGTTGAAAAAAACCACATCACTCAAAATTGATCATCACTTAATCTTGTTGTTGCTGTGACCATGTTCTCCTGGTTCTACTCACTTCCCTTAGCATCAGTTCATGTAAGCCTCTCCAGGTCTTTCTGAATCATCCTACTGATTTGGTTCTTATGGAACAATAATATTCCATAACATTAATATATCAAAACTTATTCAGCTATTCCCCAACTGATAGGCATCCACTCAGTTTCCAGTTACTGGAATTATAAAATGACTGCCATTATAAAAATGACTGTATGGCTAGTGTTTCTAACACAATTTTAAATAGTAGGGATGATAATGGATATCCTT
Organism: Antechinus flavipes; assembly: GCF_016432865.1. Taxonomy (NCBI): domain Eukaryota; kingdom Metazoa; phylum Chordata; class Mammalia; order Dasyuromorphia; family Dasyuridae; genus Antechinus; species Antechinus flavipes. The sequence goes on from NC_067404.1 coordinate 49,064,184, forward strand.
GCTTTGCCTTAGATCTTATTGGAAAGACTTCCAACTTTTCTCCATCACATATAGGATTGGCTCTTCACTTACTTTTATGCCCCTTATGGACATTAGCTGGCTCCTTAGACCTTTTCCATCTCTGATGTTCTGTTGTAACTGTTCTTAATAATTGAAGTATAAATTTAAGTTAAATAAAAGTTACTGAATTAATCAATTTTTTTTATCACATACTGCTTTTCCTACAATAAATGCTGAAAGAATTGTTTCCTTTTTCATCAAATTATATAATTAATTAAGTTCTGCTTAAGGGTTCATAAGTCACTTCTGGCTACATTTTTGAAAGAACATGAAAGAAATCATCCAAAGCAAAATTTTTAGTTTTGCTTGAGGGATTGATATTGCATTCTGTCACAATGACTTTCCCAGTTAAAACTTCTCAAGAATATTCTTTCCCTCCAGTTATGGTTATTCATAGTAGATGTCATTTCTGCTGGCATGCAGTCCTACCTCAGTGTACTTCTATCCTTGTCTCTTGCTCTTCATTTCAGATTGGGTTTCCACTTCCTGGTACCTGCCTCTGCTCAGGACAGTTTCTTGCTGTTTTTTTTTGCAATCCTGCACTAGATTTTTTTTTTCTCTTTGTTTTAATTTATAACTGTTTCTTCTGATGTATATTTAGAGTTTCTCTCTAAAATGTATTAGTTTATGGGGAATCTGGGATTCTCTAGGTCCTAATATGCTCCTATCTCCTCATTCCAAAGGCTATGATTTAAGAAATTCTGAAAATCACAGCCAAAGACAATGAATATGTTTCAACTTCATACTTAGAATTTGGCTCACCCAAATTTTTGTGCCTTGAAACAAGGAATGTGTTTTTATTGAACTAATTGGTTTTGAAGTTGGAAGTTTAAAAAGAATCATCATTCCTAAATGTAATATTTTCATTCTTTGTAGTGTACATTAGACATAACTATATGTAGCTGTACCATCACTTTCATATTTTGTGAAGAGGTAGTAAAATAATGACTATTCTTATGGCTTAGCAGTCTGGTAAATTTGACTAAAGATAAGTAAAAGTAAATCATCCCCAAATCTCAGAATCCAATGAGGAAAGACCAATGACAACATTTTGGATAACTAAGTGATTCCATGTTTACTCATGCAAATACACACACACACACACACACACACACACTACACACAATTCATTTTCTTTTTGCCAAGAATATTTTGGTTCTTCTCACATGGAAAAAAAATTAACATTTTTATGGAAAAATTTTTTTAGCTAGTACCTTCATCAGAGTAAAAGACATGAAAACTTATCAGCATTGTTGGAATGGATATATTTTTTCCCTAAATAAATTTCTCTTTTTAAATTCTAATTTCTGAAGAATTTCTCTTGTGGAAAGAATACTCAATGAAGTTAAGAAACCCATTTGTTTAAATTCTTCTTTTCCTTACCACAGTGATCTTTGATAAGTCTCTTATCTTCTCTCTCCCTCAGTTTTCTTTAAAAAGACAAATTATGTGAGATAATCTCTAAGGCCTCCTCAGCACTCACATTTTGAGATCTAATAGCATGTTATAGTAGAAGGCATACAAGATTTGAATTCAGAGAATGGACATTCAGATCCTGTTTCTAACTTTGTGACCTTGATCAAGTCAATTAATCTGCTCGTTGGAGTCTTCGTTTGTCAAACAAGGGGATTAGCTACTACATAATCTCTGGGGCCCCTTTTACTTCTGACAATCTGTAATTTTGAATATAGTAGCGAACTTGTTGTGATCATAAAAGAAAACAATAAATTCTCTAAAAGGGGTTATGAAAAATTGTTGGAGGCCTTAGGAGGGCTGCTGAATTAATACACTTTTTTAGGAGACTGTTTCTTAGTTTAGTCTTACTCAAATACTCCAAAAAATCAAAGATCACATCCCTGGGTATTCATTCTAATGAAGCAGAATTCATATTTTTCACATATCCAGTGCTGAAATACTCTCATTCACATCTTTATGTTTGCCACAATGGTTCCATTGAATTTGCTGAAGCTTTTCTTACTAATGCGGAAGTTATTATTTCTCTCTCTTGCCCCATGATCAGATCATCTTTTTTTTTTCACTCATGCATTTCTTTCTTGACATGCTTTACTCTGATTTGCCTTCCTAATGTCCTATTTTTAATGTCTTCAAGCCTGCTAGTACGTACTGTTTACCTCTCTATTTTCCTTGGATGATATGCAGTTTCAGTAGAGTTTTTACTCTACTATATTAAATTATTTTTATAGTTAATAAATCATGAATACCATGATATTGTCTATTCTCTACCTCTTTCATTCAATTGCAGAATTAAAAGTTATTATCTACTGTAGAATATAGCTTATGTTAGACTTGTAGATCTCTTATAATACATTCATAAAGGATATCCTTAATGTCTATATAGATTATTTCTATAAAAATTTTATAAGTAGACATATGTTTATTTAATTACCATTTTGCAGTAATAATATCTGACTTTTTTCATACATTTAGTATCTTCTCCTAATCCATGCCTTGAGAACTGATCACTCAACATCTTCAAAACTTTGTTTTCTCAAGCATGGATCTTCTCTGTGTATATTTGGTCTGGTCTGGCTAATCCATGTTTTCTTTAGTACTATTTTCACTTCTTTCATAATCACCTGATGTTAGAGAATACATGTGTTGATACTAATTGTCCCTGATGATAGAAAGAAGTTTGTGTTAAAGAAAAATCCTTGCAGATTTTCCCGATCTTTTGTTTGCTGTTCTTCAAGTTTCATCATTAAATATCCTCAGGATGACTGCATAGTTATTCTTCTTGCCAAACTTTTTTAAGTGTTTTTTCCTGACACTGCTTTTTTGGGAGAAGGGAAAAGACTTCATAAATTTATACTAATTTTCTCCATATGATTTTTATACATAAGTTTACATACTGAACTGTTTTTAACTGTGGCTGTGATATCCTTCTGTTTGGCAAGTTGATCAAGAATTTTCTAGCTAAGGCCATTTTTAAACATTTTCTTCTTGTTGATTTCCATCAGTTAAATTTTATGTGAAATTATTATGATTTTTGCAGAGGTCTTTTCCTCCATCTATTTCTTGCTTTTTTGGCATAAGTAACTCATTTAAACATGTAAAATTGAAGACATGCCTTTTCCCTTTGTTTTTCTGCTTTCTTCTCCTTTTATTATTTTTTTTCTTTATTCTAGGAAGTGAGTGGATTGTAAGCATAGACAATGACTTCAGAGCCAGGTAATAGCTCTGATAGTTGTGAATCAATCTAGATGATTTTCTGCATCTGGGTAGTGATAATGTGGTTATCAATTAACATACATATTCTTTCTAGCAACCTCTAACATACTTAGATTCCAAACCTTAAAAATTAGCATATTTTCAGTATTTTCAAATGATCCTAAAAGGGAATTATTTATTTACAGAATGAAAATAACCAACTTATGAATAATTACAAAATGAAAATAAATAACAAATTTACCTTCTGGTATAAATAGCAAAAAAATTCAAAAGTAAAAGGATGTGGATCTAGTTAATAATGTTACTTTAACAATATTTCATTTATCCCTATCATGCATACTTCTAGGTTACTAAATTGTTTTTCACTAATACAAAGATGAAATAAGAAACATGAGATGTATTTGTTCATTCTTTTCAGTTGTGTCTGACTCTTTGTGACAAGGCTATTTGGAGTTTTCTTGGCAAAGCACTAGAATAACGAACCATTTACTTCTTTAGTCCATTTTATAAATGATAAAACTGTGGGGAGACAAGGTTATGCTCTTTGCCCAAGATCACAAAGCTAGGAAATGTCTGAGGCTAAATTTGACCTCAGGAAGAGTAGTCTTCCAGATTCCAACTACAGTGCTCTATCCACTGCAGTACCATCTAGATGCCCTAGATGCCCCTGAAATAATTATAAAAATATGTTTTTGTGCAGAAAACCTATGGTACTATTATGAAACAAAGGTCTGTCATTCTAGGCTGATCTATTAGTTTTTTTCCCCCTAAGACAAACTCTTAAGTTTTATTTATTAGTTCAATAGTTTTCTTATTTTCAGTTTTATTAATCTCATTTGATTTTTTTTCAGAATTTCTAAGTTGGTATTTATTTGGGGTTTTTAATTTATCCTTTTTCTAGATTTTTTTTAGTTGTATGCTCTAGTCATTGATCTGTTTCTCAATTTTATTCATGTAAGCACCTAAAGATGTAAAATTTTCCCTGAAAACTGCTTTGGCTGCATCCCATAAATTTGGGTATGTTGTCTCATTATTGTCATTCTCTTGCATAAATTTTTCAATTGTTTCTATGATTTGGTGTTTGACCCACTCATTCTTTAGAATTACATTATTTAATTTCCAGCTAATATTTTGTAAATTTTTCTCTGGCCCTTGGTTACATGGAATTTTTATTGTATAATGATCTGAAAAGACTGCATTTGCTATTTCTTCCTTTCTGCACTTGACTGTGAGGCGTTTATGCCCTAATACATCATCAGTTTTTATGTAGGTGCCCTGGACCAATGAGAAAGAGGTGTATTCCTTTCTATCCCATTCAGTTTTCTCCAAAGGTATATCCTACCTAACTTTTCTAAAATTCTGTCCATGTCCTTAACTTTTTTCTTGTTTATTTTATGGTTATATTTATCTAGTTCTGAGAGAGTGAGGTTGAGATCCTTCACTAGTATAGTTTTGCTGGCTGTTTCTTCTTGAGACTTACTTAAAGTCTGCTCTAAGAGTTTGGATGCTATACCCGCTTAGTACTAAACAAATTTGTTTAGTATTGATATTACTTAATCGTATATGGTACTTTTTAGCAATCTGCAGTTTCCTTCCTTATCTCCTTTAAATAGATCTGAGTTTTTTTGCTTTTGCTTGGTCTGAGATATCAGGATCAGTATTCCTGCTTTTTTAAAACTTCAACTGAAGCAAAATATATTCTGCTCCAGCCTTTTACCAAAGATCCATCATTCTAGACCCTGATTAAGTTCACCATCTTTGTTTCCCTTACCTGTGAATTTCTCATTCTGATTTCTGTGTTCTGTTCCCTGGAACAACTGTAGGCAATTGTCTTAGGCCAAAGAAATCTCCTAAAATCAATGTTTTCATTCTACACTTGAGAAACATCATATTCTTCTAAATGACCTGGACCTGGTGTCATGAATGCTGTTTGGTTTACCTATGAACTGTAGTACCTGATGGACATGTGGAACTATGGAGGTAGTTTTCACACTAATAGAATCATAAGTTTTGGCCAAAATAATAATTATCAGGATGATACATTATTAAGTTTTCTTCTAGCTCAAGTCTATATGATGTTGTGATCTTGCTGGATTAATAAAGAAGAGGAATGTCACAGACATAATTCTATCTTAATTTCATTAAACCAGTTGACAAAATCTCTTAGCCTTGTACACAATATGGAGAAATGGGCACTGGAGGATAATGATCCTAATGTGTGACTCCATAGTGAAAAGTGTACTGCAAGTATTGATTAATGGACTGATGTCAACCTGAAAGTGTGCTGTCTACTAGCATGCTACAGGGCTCTGTCATGTACAACATTTTTATCAGTGACATGGATGAAAGACATAGCAGGCATGTTTATCAAATTTGTGGATATCACAAAGCTGGGAGGGATAACTAATAAATTGGTTGACAGAATCATGATTCACAAAGATCTTGACAGGCAGAAATGATGAACCAAAACTAACAAGGTGAAACTTAAAATGCTCCTGAATTTACTTTCAAAATCACAAATTCATGAGTAGAAAATGAGGGGCACCTTGATTAATGACAGCTCATGCAAAAAGCTCCTGAGGGTTTTAATTGATTCAGTCTGGGCTAGCAGTAATTCTTGACTACAAATCTAATGTGAAAGCTCATATAAAAGGTTGATTTCATACAGGTATAGTGTCTAGATAAGAGAAATGAAAATCCCATCAAGCAGAGGCAACAGACCTAGAGAAAAGCAGTGTGAAAATACCAGGAGCAAATAAAGGACATTGAGTTCCTGAGGTATCAGAGGAATGATTCATATTGGACATGTTTGTTTATCACATGTATGCCTCTCTACCAGAATATTCTTCTTGGCTCTACTCTTCCTATTAAGCTGGATGTATTTGTGGGAGAGTGCACCTAAACTTTATTGGTTGACTCTTTTTTTATAGTTTACATTTTATTTTATTTTATAGCTTTTTATTTTTCCAAATACATGCAATGATAATTCCTAACATTCACCTTTGCAAAACCTTAGGTTCCAAATTTTTCTCCCTCCCTCCCCCAATACCTTTCCACATACAACAAGCCATCCAGTGTAGGTTAAACATGTGCATTTCTTCTAAATATATTTCCATATTTGTTATGGTGTATAAGAAAATTCAAATCAAAAAGGGGTAAAACATGAGAGAGAAAGAAAAAAAGAAAAAGCAAGGAAACAAATAACAACAACCAAAAGAGGCAAAAATACTGTACTTTTATCTCCATTCAGTATCCATATGTGATGTGGATGGCTCTTTCTCTCACAAGTCTATTGAAATTACCTTGGGTCATCTAATTGTTGAAAAGAGCCAAGTCTATCACAATTGATCATCACAAAATTTTGTTGTTGCCATGCACAATGTTCTCTTGCTTCTATTCATTTCACTCAGTTATCAGTTCACGTAAGTCTCTCCAGGCCTTTCTGAAAACAGCCGGCTCATCATTTTGTATAGAACAGTAGTATTTCATTACATCCATATACCATAGCTTATTTAGCCATTCCCCAACTGATGGGCATCCACTCAGTTTCCAGTTGTTGCCAATATTAAAAAAAGGCTTCTCCAAACATGTTTGCACAGTGGGTCCTTTTCTGTGGGTTGACTCAACAATTATACTCCTTTGCCATCTCAATTGATGCTTTTGTTTTGCTGTAATTGTAGCTATTGATTATTAAATCTTAATGAACTGGTGAAGCTTTAGTTTTGTGAGTTTGGACCCACACAATTAACCTTGAATTTGTAAGGATAGTTATCCTCAGGGGATTCAACTTGAATCTGGAGAATGCTAATGATAGGGGTGCCATATTGTGGGGGTCCATCTGGATTATCTTTTAAATCCTCTGAGTATTTGTAGGGAATTATTGGAGAGATGCAGGGGCTATTACTCTTCTATCTGAAAACCTTATAGTTGCAAGTATCCACTGGAGAAAAATTATCCTTTCATGTTGTTTGGCTTTCAGACTGTGATGAGATAGTCATTTTTTTTCAGCATGTTTCCTTGACAAGTCATATCTGTTTCTTGGATATACCTTTTGAATGTTTCAGCACTCATTATCTATTATATCTAATATAGCTATCATATTACTGATATTATATATATTATATCTAATATCACTATTATATTTCTGTATTCATTAGGGAACTGATATGAGTAGTATTATTGTTGCCTAGCTAGGATACATACTCCTAACAACACATCTCTAGGCACCATAAAAGCCTCCTGGTTTAGGGAGCAGTGCAGAAATTAAAACACAAGGACCTGGAGAGATTCTATAGATACTTCAAGAGAAGTGTACCCTTCTGAAATCTCTGGTAAAATAAGACTTTCAGAAAGCTATTAGAAACTCATTACTAGGTCTTTTACAAAGGATAACAGGATATTACATAGAGTTAAAACATTGTTAATCAATGAGAGATTTGTCTGGCAACAGATTGTCAGAATTGACCTTGGAAAAAAGGCCAGATTAGCTTAGATCTTTCAAAACAAAGTGGAATCTATTAACCTTAGTACAAGGGAGTCAGTATGAAAAAATACAATCCTTTTGTGGGGAGAAACTTGGCTCACCAGATGAGTATTCCTTTGCGTCATGGCTGGAACTTTCTACTAATGTGATACAAAGTGTGGGATAAGACTGAGGTGGATAGACATATATGACTGTTGGAAAGGCCCAGGGAGCCAGCCACTGGTAAATTATGTACTCTTAAAATACAGTATTTAGAGATGACAATATTTAAGACTTTTTGAGTGACTAATATATTTGGTTATGTTGAAAGTGCTGATGTTATTTACATGTAATACCTAACCACCTTCGAGCTGCATTTGAAGAAAAAATGAAGAAGCTCCTCTGATTGACAAGAAAATTAATTTTAATATTGTTAATGTCAAATGTAATATTCCCTTCTCTGTCAAAAGTCCATCATGACAGTAGCTTAAAAAGAAGCTCTAGGTAGTCCTAGGAACGTCATTCCATTTCAGCTCTTAAAAGAAAACACTTTTTTTTCCTCAACTACATTGGGCTGGCTTTCACCTTGGGAATCTGAGTTCCATTTATCCTGTAAATAAAAACTAAGTTGGGCTAGTGTTGACTATAGAAAGTTATTCAAGTGCCCTTGTCCCCATCCATAAGATTTGGAGCAACTTGGATCATAAAGAAAACAACCAGAAGGAAATCATTTGTCTTGGTCAGATAATCAGAGTCTACTGGAACCTCATGAAAAAATCTTTCTGCTCATATGCTCTCCCTCTTTTCCTCCTGTAGTATATGAGCCATGCCATATAGGATAATTGGCACAATTTTGACTTCATTAGGAAAAAGACCCACATTCTCCACCAATGCCCAATTCCCTCTTTTCCAGCTAGGGATATAATTGATAGAGTTCTGGGCCTGAAATTAAGAAGACCTGAGTTCAAATCTAACCTTATACACTTACTAGCTAAGTATGGCCCTTGGGTAAATCAATTACATATATTGTTTGCCTCTGTTTCGCTATCTGTTAAATGGGGATAACAATGGTACCTACCTTCTAGAGTTGCTGTGAGGATCTATATTTGAAAATAATATTTGTAAAAGTTCTTAGCACACAGTAGATGCTAACAACCTCCCCCTCTTTCTCCTTCCACCCCAATTGATATAATCAGTAGAGCAGGGAGAACAAAAATGTGCCTTACCCTATAAGGCTGAAACCGAAAGTCACTTCTTCCTTCTCAAGTATCTTCCCAGGTATGGGCCTCTGAAAGCAAGAAATTGATATGCTTGGATTACCTGATTTTGGCTTCCAAGAAAGACTGAGGCAGGTTTGGTTAATTAATGTTGTTAATATATTTCATTTGTTTCTGACTGTCTGGGGTTTTCTTGGGCAAAGATATTGAAATAGTTTACCATTTCCTTCTCCAGTTCATTTTACAGATGAGAAAACTGAGGCAAACAGGATGAGGTGATCTGCCCAGGCTCACCTAGGTCTGGTCCAGATTTGAACTCATAAAGATGAATCTTTCTGACTGCAGTCCCCTAAGCTTTATTCACCATGCCACTTACTAAAAGGTGGCTTAATAGCCAGAGGCATACTTTCTGATGTGAAAAAAAGAACTTTGGAGAAGCTTCCCAAGGAGACTTATACCAAAAAAGCAATGACAACACAGACGTTAGTTTTTCTCTCTTTTTTCCTTTGTATTTTTTTCCTGAATCTGTTCACATCATGGTGAACAAAAGAAAATTCTTAATTGATACTCTCTCTCTCTCTCTCTCTCTCTCTCTCTCTCTCTCTCTCTCTCTCTTTTGTTTTCTGTCTTTTTCTCTAGCTCTCTCTTCTTCCTCCTTCCTTCCTTCTTCCCTCCCTCCCTCTTTTCCTCTCTGCTTTTCTCTTGTATTCTTTCTTTTTCCTCTTCTTTCTTTCTTTCTTTCTTTTCTTTATCTTTCTTTCTCTTCTTTCTTTCTTTTCTTTTCTCTGCCTTTCTTTTCCTTCCTTCCTTTCTTTCTTTCTTTCTCTTTCTTTCTCTTTCTTCCTTCCTTTCTTCCTCTCTCTCTCTCTCTCTCTCTCTCTCTCTCTCTCTCTCTCTCTCTCTCTTAAAATGTAATTTCCCAGAGCAGTTAAAATTACCACTAGATCTGGATATTTCTAGAAATTGAAGTAAGCAGTTGTGGGTATGAGGTGGTTGAAAAAAAAAAAAGCAGGGACTAGCATGGGTGGCTGCTTCTTGCCTATTCTTCTTTCCATTGTCCTTTTGCTGATTGAAAGAAAAGCCATCCCCCCATAAAGAGAGAAAGAGAAAAAGTCATGATTGTGCTGAACCAAAAAGGATTCCCTAATTTCTCATGAGAATCTGAACTTAGCCTCTTCGCACACTAGATCAAAGTGACAAGCATGACCATAGAGTGACCCTGCCTATTTCTGTTCTGCTTACTCGGGCATCACACCTGTGAGATGCTTCTACAGATAAGGTCAGTTATTGTTCTCCAAAAATATTGACCCTGGAAGGTCCCCTTAAACCCATTCCCATAATTGTGTACATCCCAAGCCCATTCCCACCACTGTATGCATCCAGTTCTTCCCACCATTGTATGAATCCCAAGTCCATTCCCATTATTGTATGCATCTAGTTATTGCTTTTACCTGTGAGAAATAGAATTTTTTGTATAACAGCTGCCTGATGACTTAACTGCATTCTTTTTGCTTCTATATCACCTGCTTGCTTTGCTAGTTCCAATCTTATATAAATGCTGTGCCTTAGTTACTCCATACCAATGGTAGTCCATTCTCTCAGCTAGCTTATTAAATTCTCCATATTAAAAGATTAAAAACCAATCTCTGTCTTGCCTCAATTTCTCTTACATTACAATTGAAAGGAGGGCCCTGGAAAGGATCAGTGCCACTTATGGGAGGGTGGGAAGAATTGCCAAGCCCTTAGCAGTATAGCAATCCAATACCCCAATATAGCTTCCACAGCCTTTTGGGATAAAATTAGACCTTGCTCTTAATAGGGCCTCAAAGTGAGGCCAGAAAAATCTTAAGGACAGAAGAAACCCTGCAGATCATCCAGTCTATTCTTTTGGAAACTGAGGCTCAGAGAGGTTAAATGCTGTCCTTTCTTTCTTCCTTACACTGACAGTCTTAATTTGGTCTCAAAACCTCTTCCCTTCTTCCCCAGGGCATCTCATCCATTGGGCTGAAGCTTATTGGGCCTAACAACCTTATCTCTCAACTGCCAGCTTTACTTTATTTCCCTTAGGGGATTGTCTCTTTGCCTCCTGCTGGTTAGAAGGGGGGGGGGATCAATCTCTTTGTCTAAACTTTTCTTTTGAGCTTCAGAGTTTACCACCTCACTTGCTCCTACCTTAGATTGTCTCTGATTTTCTCAGTTCACCTTCCTACTAGTCTGTGTAGATTCTACTTGGATGCAAACATGGCTTCATTGAGATAGTACTTAAAACAAAACCAAAAAAAAAATCTTTTTTTTTTTTTTAATGAAAGCTGTAATTTCCTTGTATTACCTGTCCATGTGTTTTCCATTTTTTCCTTTCATTGAGACTCCAATGTTATTCCAATTTCCTCCTACTTTTTTTAACCTATTTTACTCACACTTCATATTGCTAATCAACCCCTTTAAAAATGATTCCATACTGTTCCAAGATTTATATACCTTATAAGAGAGGGTTGTTGTACTGTTTTCTTAACAAAATTTCAGAATTCTTTTTTATAAAAACACTAAAGAAAAAAAATGTCAATATTGAGTCAACTACTTCCTAGAATCCTAATATTGCAGCATCAAGAGGTATCTCAGAGATCATTTAGTCAGAAGCAGGAATCTACTGTGCATCTGCAGCTAAGGGCCCCTTCAAAATATTCCTTCCCCCAACTATACTTAGGCTCATTCTGCCTTTGGGGTAAATTTGGGGTAAAAAGAACTGCCTTAAACCAAAGCTTCTTAAACTGTGGGTCAGGACCCCATGTGGGCTCTTATAGCTAAATGTGGGGGTCATTAAATTATTATTTATTCTCAGTAACTGATATACCTATTTTATATACTTTTATACTCGGGGTCAATATTTCTCTGGCATATAGGGGGTCATTAGTGGGAAAAGTTTAAGAAGCCCTGCCTTAGAATATATTGGGTTCTCTTGACTGGAGATCTTCCAGCAAAGAGTGGATAAATCCTTGTTGAAGATGTCATGATGGGAATTATTCTGATGTAAGTTAGGCTAAATTAAAGGTATTAGGCCAGGAGTGCACGAGACCATAATCTCCTACGCCTTCCAACTTCATACGTACATATTTCAGGAGAACTTGATTAGGCTACAATGGAGAAACATTTAACAAAATAAATAAAAATTAAAAATATGCAAAAATTATCTGATTTTTTTTAAATGTAGATAATTTGCTTATGTATTTTTAAGTCAATATGTGACCACAGTGCCTTATATAAGGTTTACTAACATGTCTCTATTTGAATTTGATACCATTGGGCTCAAAATGACCTCTGAAGTCTCTTCCAACTCTTAACTTCTTTGATGTTGTACAGAATAAATTGGAGAGAAGGAAAACTGGCAGGAGGGCAACCAGTGAGAAAGTTATTGAAATCCAAAGGAGAAAAATAATGAGCTCCTGATCTCATTGGTGGTCATGTGAGTAAAGCAGTGGGGATAAAAGAAATATTTTTATTTGGAAACTATATTTAGGGAATAGTGTATATATAAATACACACATACACATATGTATGTATAGTAAATGTATATTAAATAAATACAAACACATATATGCTTATGAAATATGTATCTATAAATACATATATGTGAAATATGTTTATATGTGCATGTGTATATGTATAAATAATACACATATATCAGAAGGGTCAACCCAAAGGCTGAGAAACTGTGCTCAACTGAATCAGTGTTAAATATCCTTTTCATACTATAATTAATAAAGTTCCTTTTGTTAACTGCTAAATGGGCTAAGCAGATACAATAGACTAACATGAAGCAGGCCACGGTTACAAGAAAGGGACTAGTTGGCAGCTGACCAGTATTCACGGATTATGTATATATGGTCTAAAACAAGGTTTCTTAAACTGTGGGTTGTGACCCCATATAAGGTCTCATAACTGAATGTGAGAGACATGAAAGCAATATTTATCATCAATAAATGTTTTATTTGTATCCCAGTTTTCTATACCTATATACCTGTCATTACATAAAAAAATTGGAGGCTGTGAAAAGGGGTCTCATGGAGAAAACGTTTAAGAAGCCATGGGCTAAGAGAAGGGCTTCTGTCCTTAGAATCTGGACTTAGCTGAATTAACATCTTACCAGAGACACTAGTTTGTGACCATGTTCAAGTCACTTATCTAAGCTGCATAATTTCTCATATGTGAAACATGGATAATCCTATCTCTAGTGCCATCCCACAGGAGCAAATTGTGGATCATACAAAATAATGCAGAGGAGATTATAGCTTTAAAGTGCTGTCTATATGCTAGCTACTATTTTTGTATAATACAAACAATTTTTTGCAATGTGCGTGCAGATTCTTTGTGTGTGTGTGTGTGTGTGTGTGTGTGTGGTAAATATATATATATACATATATATATATATATTTAATCTGTGTACACATTTTATGTCTATTTCTGGTAGAGTATAAGCTCACCGAAGGCAGGAGCTCTCTTGGTTTGTTCTTCTATCCCTCTAACCTTACAGCATGCCTTGCACAGATGCTTGGTGAGTTAAGTTAAATGCTGGGATTGTGTGAATTCAATTTCAGTAAAGTTTCTCCACTGATGCTGATAGCTATCATTTGTTTTAATTGTTTTTAAATGTTTTAAGTAGATTTAGTGACCAGAAATACTCCTATATTCCTTTATGAACAATATTTTGTACTTCACACCTACCAGTTTAACTCTGAACAAAATTAGGAGGGAAAAGTCCAACCATACAATCAACTTGGGATTGGGTAGGGAAGTTATCTCTTGCACAGTTTGACCCAAGGGCAAAACAAATTCCCCAAACAAAAGTGTTGTCCAAAAATCACCTTGTTTTCAGTTCTCCAAAGTGCTAATTTCAAAACCATTAGGGAGAAGCCTCCACAGATTCCTAGCATTCTAGGAGTGAGACAGGCAATTTCCAAAATATTAAGGTGTCACAGCAAAGTGATTTAAGTTCTCAATTTGCTCTGCCTATAAACTTTTGAACTCAGATACAATAAGTCCTTGACTGCCTTTCATCTAAGGTATACTACCTAAAGCCTTTTGAAAAGAATTAATATATTTAATCACTCTATAATACATAGGCCCTGTGCTTATTCTCTCCCTTCCCTCTCCTCTGGCAGAGCTCATCTGGCCCTTTTAGGGGTAATACTGAAGGATTACCCCTAGTAATGGTGGGGTCAGGACTGTCACTAGTAAGTCAGCATCTGGTGTGATCCTCCAATAGAAATTGCTAGTTAATATCTCCCTAATTTCTTATAACTAGTTAACATTAGTTCACTTTTACAAACATTATTTACTGAGAAGTTACCAAATATTCTTGTACAACAACTTTTTAAGGCAGAAGCCTAAATTCTTTTATCGCCCTTGAACTTTCGGAAAAGTGAGTCCAAATTTAAAGTAATTGCTATCAAACTTTCCTTGCCTGAAGTTCACTTCCAAGTTTGATGCATCCAACGGACACTTAATGGTTCTCAAAGGCTGCCTTTATTCACTTCTGGGCATGTAGGTTGATCCTTGGAAATTGCTCCTAACTGGTCTCATTTATCCCAGCTACTTGTTCTGGTTAATGAGGAACTCTACCATGGCTCTTTTTGACCTTTTGAAGCTTGCAACATCTTTCTGGTCCATTCTGTCTTTGATACTTCTTCACCTAAGATAGGCAAAGAATAAAACCCAATAGAAACAGGAAAAACAAAGAAGCATCCAGTATTTATAGCCACCTGACAGCTGGGTCTGGAGATGAGATGGTTTGGGCAGTGGGCAGCGGGCCACTGTCACTTTGTTCCCCCACTTGGAGGTTTCTGGCATTTCTTATCTCACTCACAGGCATCTGTTGGAGCTTTTTATATGCACGCTCAAGTCTAACTGAGCAACCAAGAAGCTTTTTAAATTTTTAATTTCCTTTCTTTTTGTGTCTATGTTTTTTTTCTTTTGTTCTGCTTCTTCCCCTACAACATGACCAACGCGGAAACATGCTTTATATGATTGCACATATGTAATCCACATCAAATTGCTTATCATTTTATGGAGAAGGGGAGGGGAAGGAGGAGTGGGGAAAATTTGGAACTCAAAATTCCACACAAAAAAATTAATGGTCAGAAATTGTCTTTATATGTAATTGATAAAAACAAAATACTGTTGTTGTTGTTGTTGTTGTTGTTTTTAAAGAATCCCTTGTTTAATTAAATATCTACATTTTGCCCAAGAATCTTTTTTCAGCATTCGGTGAACCTATAGGAAACAAGATACCTATACATTTTCTGAAGTGGGGAGGAAACTGAGACCTCCATTCCACATTTCTAAGTGCATACCCATGTGAATATTACAGCAGGCCGAATATATTATACAGGACCCAAAAGCTGAGCTCCCACTAACCAGTATTGCCCTCCTCCTCTTATCCACCCCGTGACAAATAACAGTTACAGCCCTGGTTATGTCTCTAGAAATATCAAAAGCGTATTAGGTATTGCCTTGATTAATCCAGAGAGGTAGAACTTTCCATAGAAACAGTATCAAATAATGAGGAGAGAGCTTGATTTTGTGATCCTGAGCTTGTGTCACATGACCTTTCAATACTTCAGACAACTCTTTATGACTACAAACTGTATTGGTAATGGGAGAACCTTTACCCAGAACTTTGCCCATTGGTTTCAATGTCTCAATTCAAATCCCTCTTCAAAGTGATAATTTAATGCAGAGAAGGAAAGCGTTTTTTTCTGCCAAGGGCCATTTGGATATTTACAACATCATTCGCAGGCCCTACAAAATTCTCAACTTCTAGAACTCAAGCAGGGGGGAGGTTGTTCTACCTAGCATTCAGCTCATCATCACCTGTAGTTGCCTTAGCTAATAGTTGTGTGGACCTTATACAGATCATGATCCAGATATCCCCTACCCCTGCAACAGCCTGGGGCTGACCATGTCATAACCCAGCTCAATAAATTCTAGTGGCTTTCTATTATCTCTATCATTGAATACAAAACTCTCTGACTTTTAAATGTATCTGCATCTTGACTCAACCTAACATTTTAGCTTTATGATACATTTGTATGCTAACAACTTCGGAGAACAGCAAAGCTCTTTTATAGGAAGTGATATCTGAGCTATGATTAGAAGGAAGCTAGTGGTTTTCTTAAAGGCTGAGATGAAGAAGGAGTCTTTTTCAGATATTGAATACAGCCTAGGCAAAGGCACAGAGTAAAGAGATATAATGTAATATCCCAGGAATACCTCACAAACTAGTCTGTATCAGACATAATGGGAAGGGGAGCTATATAGAGTTATAAGAAAGATAGAAGGAAGCCAGTTTCTGGAGGTCTTTAAAAGCCAGATTCAGGAGTTTGTTTTTTATTATATAATATATATATATATATATATATATTATATATATATATATATATATATATATATATATATATATATATATATATATATATATATATATATCTCCCCATCCATCCATCCATCTCTGAGAATTCCTTGTTAACATCAAGGCTCAACTCAAATGCCACATTCTGTTTGAAGACTTCCCTGATTCTCCAAGACACTACTTCTTCACATTATATAAGTATCCATTTTGTATCTAACTATATATCTATATAGTGTCTCCTCTATCTAGACTATAAGACTCTGTAAGGTCAGAAACTGTTCCACTTTTGTCTTTGTATTTCCAATGCCCAATATAGAGCCTAACACATAATAGGTAGTTAATTAATGCTTATTGGTTGATTGAAGGAGAGAGATGGAGTGGCAGCTAATTAGAATGGCAGGGTCTTTTAAGCATGGGAAGAGCTAATGGCCATTTGTTGGTGGTAGTGAAAGAAATAAAGAATGTCCTGACTGAAGATGAAGGGATAGGAAAAGAAGGAATCACTGAAGGAGTAAACTCCTAAAGGGAACTGGAGAGCATATGAACAAGTAGCAAGACTGGATTGTGAAAAAAGGTCTGCTGGATATTGGGCATCCAACCCAGTTGGAGAGGGAAGGAGGAAACTGAATCTGGGGACTAATGCTGATTTGTTGCTATTAGAGAGAGGAGTGAAAACTACTCCTAGGGAACTGGCCACAAATTGATATACCTTCTCCTTTCTGGAAGAACAAAGGGGCTTTGGACAGTTGCTACTCATCTTATTTGGACACAGTGGCTCAGGTGTTTTTATGTTTAGTGGAGTGGGGAGACTCCTGAAGTCCTTAGTCAAACAGCTGCTTGGTAACAGAGTTGTTTCTGAGAATTTTGCCTCTTCACCCCAGGGTTTGAAATCTGGCCCAGCACAGAAGCTTCACTATCACAATTCCAACACTGCTATGCTGTTTTATCTAGTGTGGGCTCAGGAGACATTCATTAGTGTTTGAATACAGGAAATCTTCAAGCAATCCAGGCAGTCAGTAAATATATATTCAACACTCCCTATAGAAAGAGCCTGCCTTAGAAACTGGAAACTGAATGGCTGCCCATTAGTTGGAGAATGGCTGAATAAGTTACGGTATATGAATGTTATGGAATATTATTGTTCTGTAAGAAATGATTAGCAGGATGATTTTAGAGAGGCCTGGGGAGACTTAGAGGAACTGATGCTGAGGGAAATGAGCAGAATCAGATCATTGTACACGGCAACAGCAAAATTATATGATGATCATTTCTGATGGATGTGGCTCTTTTCAACAGTGAATTGATTCAGGCCACTTCCAATGCTCTTATGATGAAGAGAGCCATCTTCACACAGAGAGAGGACTATGGGAAATGAGTGTGGATCAGAACATAGCATTTTCACTCTTTTTGTTGTCTGCATTTTGTTTTCTTTCTCATTTTTTTCCTTTTTGATCTGATTTTTTTTGTGTACAGCACTATAATTGTATAAATATGTATACATATATTGGATTTAACATATTTTACCATATTTAACATGTATTGGATCACTTGACATCTAGGGAAGAGAGTTGGGGGAAAGGGGGAAATTTGGAACACAAGGTTTTCCAAAGGTCAGTGTTAGAAAATTACCCATGCATATGTTTTGAAAATAAAAATCTTAAAAAAAAGAGCCTGACTTGTTGAAATTCACAGTCTAGATTAAAAACAACAAGCATATGAAAAAAAAAGATTTACAAATACTTAGAAAACCTAAGACAGATGCAGAGAGCCAGATGTCTTGGAGGGTCTGTGCAGGTGATGGCTTTGCAGGAGGCTATTTTAATTTCTAGCTGAACACCTGACCAGTGGAGGAAACAGCTAGAATTTTATAGTAATGATTAGTTCTGATTATGGACCCCATGATTGACTGTCAGTCATGGCATCAGAGGGCAGCCTTACTGACTGCAGAAATAGAATGCTTTAGCACTGCCTTGGTGGTATCTAAGAAGATAAGGAATTGATTAGAACATTTCCAACCTTCAAATGGATCCACTCACCAGACAAGTAAGCAAAATTAAAAAAAAAAAATAAGCAAAAATAAACATTTGAACTGATTCTGACATTAGCCATCCAAATTATAAAACTGTGTTGGTAGAACTCTGTAGAAACACATTCTGTGAAAGAGACTTCACTTTGATTTTCCCACATTTTGTGGGGAAGCCATGAAAAAAATGGCAATTTCTCTTCTATAATTTCTACCTTGAAATCTAAATGGGAATTGTGGCATCATAGGGTTTTACCTGTTACCTATTTATGGAATTCAGGTTTTCAAATAATTCAGTCAATAGGAAAAACTGCAGTACAAATAGCATAGCTTCTCAGGGTTCTTTTAATAAAAATTTACAAAACCTCTATGTCTAGATTTAAGCAAACTTGATTCAAAATTTATAGAATCAATTAAAGAATGATTATTCTTGCAAAAAAAACTCTTCCCTTTCCAGATATTTCACTCTCTAAGTGCATTGCCAAGCCCTTTCATTGACTGCTATCTTTAACATAGTGGATCTGTTGGCGATGTTCTCATCCATTCCCAGCTTTCTAGGACAAGAAAATTAAACCCATGGTGATGTGTGGTATCTCTCTCTCACTCTCAGAGAGAGTAGCATTCCAAAACCTTTGGTAGAATTTGACTACTTTTCCTGACATCTTCCTCTTCTACAGTTTGTGGATATCTCAAACTGAGGATACACAGCGTATAAAGCACTGATGTCATGGTTCTAGGAGCCCTCAGGTGTTCTGAACAGAATCCCCAAACCAACTAGAACAAGCTGACTTCCACATTTTTGATCATACTTTCTATGATACATGTTGGTCCTTTACTACCATTGGTCAGTACTAAATACTCTAGAAAGAAATGCCTTGTATGATTCTATCTGAATGATGAAATTTAATTAAGATAAATTAATTTTTCTCTTGTGTATGCAGAAGGAAGGACTCCAGATATTCCCATGATTTGCTGCCCAATAGTTATGGACTAATTCTGCCTTTAGGCTATCTCTCTGCAAATTGCCATGTTAAACCCAAAAGATAGCAATTGATTTAAAGCATCTTAGATTCTAGGAAATCTCTATAAATCTTGGCTCTGTTGAATTGGTTTGGGTTGTCCTTATAAGTTTATGTTATATCTATGTTTTAGGTTATGGGTCATACTTGTTTTTGAATACAGATGGTATATAAGGTTTTAAATTCTAATAACTTATTAGTGTCATATCTCTTGCTTTATATAAAGCCTTATATAATTTAGATGCACAAAATCGTCTGGTAGAACACAAAAAAACATACGGCCTATAACTAATTATAACTGCTTATTTTCCTTGAAAGTTTTTTGTTAGGTTAGCACATTGTTTTTATGTGCATATTTTTTATTCATTCCTTCTTATCGCTCTTATTTTATCTTCAGACATCGCTTGGTAAATGAGCCCTTTATGGCTTCCCAAAAAAAGCAGTGGATGGTTCAAGTTGAAAGCAAACTTGGAAATTTACAGAAAAGGTTCTGTTAATGTCATAAAAAAGAAGAAAGTCATTGAGGTTCTTTACAGAGATTGTCTTAAACTGCCAGTACCTTTCCTGCCGTAGTATTGTAAGAAATGTATTCTTACCTAATTTCTTTCTTTCTTTCTTTCTTTCTTTCTTTCTTTCTTTCTTTCTTTCTTTCTTTCTTTCTTTCTTTCTTTCTTTCTTTCTTTCTTTCTTTCTTTTTTTACAAATAGAAATCAGTCCAGTGCGCAGAGGTAGTTGTGTAAAAGTGGGAATTTCAGATTGTCAATTTGCTAAAAGGCGTCATTTGTGAAGAAAGTTTTAAAATGCACAATTTTTTACTTAAAAACCACAGAGAAACATTTTGTCTACGACTTTCACCACTTCACTGCATGAATTAAGCTTTCTGTGGGCTGTGACATTTTTAGTTATTTAGAACACTTTTTTTTCCCCATTACTACTGTGGTGGGGGTTGGGAGGGGAATACATTTGATGTGAAAGAAATGGTATATCTTGGCATATCTGTGACTTCCATAGATTTCCTATTCATTGAACAGATAAATGAAGGCAGGACAATGTACTACAAAGTGTTGTTCCTACTGGACTGAATTGCTTGGTGATCTCTTCTGCAGGAAATAGTCTATCTCTGTTCTCATCCTCAAATCCAGCTTCCTGATAAAAAGGGGTACCCTCCCATCCATTCCTTTAAATGGAGTCCTTTGTAGTCTCCAGTATCTCTTTCATATGTAAAAATGTGATTGAAATGTATAGGCCATTCCTAGCTACTTTCTAGGCAGCCAGTAATGGAAAATGTACAGATAACCCAGGGAAAATGATAATACCAAACATTTCACAACATGGAAAAAGTGCCAATGAGCAAAGAAGAAGCTCATAAAAAGGTTTCATTGTACAAAACCACTGTGTGCCCTGGTGATATATCCTTTGTGCTTTCATATTTTTCTCCATTCCAGAATCATTCTTTTAAAGGAATATCTTTCTTCACAGAGATAGCCAGAGAGACATGCTCACTTCTGCTTCTTAATCTGTTGCTTGTATTGTTCTTCAGACATTTTCAATCATGTCTGTTCCTTTGTGCTGGGGTTTTCTTAGCAAAGATACTAGAGTGATTTGCCATTTCCTTCTCCAGCTCATTTCCCAGATGAGGAAACTGAGGCAACTAGATGACTTGCCCAGGGTCATATGGCTAATAAGTGTCAGAGGCCAGATTGAAACTCTTAATTTATACTGGGTGTAAAAGTCTTATGGCCTGTGATTCAAGAAGAATTTGCCTTTGAAACCTTCAGTATTTTTTGAAGGGAGAAGAAAGGAAGAGATCTCTTCCACTTTCTAACAGTGAATCAAACTGGATACTTAAAGCCTCCTAAATGTCTAGAGCCTTCTCTGAATGGTGGCCCTATACTCCAAAAGCATTCTGCCCTCTGCTCCCATCTTCCTCTTTCAAATTCTCATTTCCTGTTGTTCTCCCCTCAATTAGCTATAACATAGGATGCCGCAACTAGTCAGCTAATGTGATACTTTAGTAGTGCTCCAAGGATTTGTGGGTAGCCTCTTCCCATTCAGAGGTTTTGATGAGTAGAAAGTCTTTTAATTCAAATGAGGTACTAATAACTAATAACTCTTATCTTTTGCAGAATGTAGAATATTTTGCAAAAAATAAAAAAATCAAAATGGAAAGACAATAGTTAGGCATCAGACAATTCTATAGGATATATTGTGACAAAGCCACCTTCCTGGTGCCATCCAAATGGTATTCCATGGGCAATTGATTGCCCCAAATGAAAGAATTGTATTTTACCTCAATTTCCTATCTATCAAAGAATGTCTGCTGGAGCCGGCAGATAATCCCTTTCAAAGAGCCAAGTGTTAAATTTTCAGTGTGAGAATTTCTACTTCATTGTCTGATTGATCATTTTGCTTTTCTAGACTTAAGGAAGTGATAGAGAAAACTATAATGTTGCAAATTAATCTTAAAAGGGTTTTATGCTTAGATTTCTTCTTTTTCTGGAGAGCTGGTTGTTAAAAAAAACTTACCAAAAGATCCCTAATTCATAACCATTTTCTGCTAAGTATCACCTTTTGTCCTAAGTAGAAATGATTGTTCAGGCAAATTAGATTACTCTCCTAATCAAAAAGTCTTTTACTGAAATCTCATAAATTACCTTGGATTGTAAACAGGGAGCAATCTGCTTGGGGTAGGTTTCCCAATCCACTGGTGGCAGCTGTCAGTATAAAAGTGACTCAAGATCTCACAAGGTCTATAGAGAAGTATACATATAGATATAGGTAATAAGCATGTAATTATACTGAGGAGAAAATGAAAGCAATGCTTGAAAATTATAAAGATAGAATTGACAACTTCGTAAAAGTGTCACAAAATAACTGAAAAAAAAATCACTTCTTAAAGGGCAGCATTGACCAGATGTTAAAAGAGGCACAAAAAATTCACTGAAGAAAATTTTCTCCTTAAACATGAGAATAGGTTGAATGAAAGATAACTCAGGGTCAGCTACATGACACCATAGATAGAGCACCAGCCCTGGCGTCAAAAGGACCTGAATTCAAATCTAGTGTCAGACACTTAACACTTCCTAGCTGTGTGACCCTGGGCAAGTCAATTTGTGCCAATTGTCTCACCAAAAAAGATAATGACTCCACAAAACATCAATAGGCAACAATTCATAATCAAAAAAATGGGAAAAAAGAGGGAAGGCTACACGTATACATATACACATATATACATACATAAAATATATATGTGTGTGTGTGCATGTGTGTGTGTGTATCTATGTCTGCATGTATTGTATCTATATCCATCCATCTATCTATTTATATCTTCACAGTTGGGTTTAGAAATTCCTCTACACAGAAAAATATGAGGGGAAACTGCTAAGAGAAAGAAAGATGATGGTAAGAGGGACAGAAAGGTATAAAAAAAGAATAAGATAATAGAGAATAGGATAGTGGGAAATAGGCAGTTATCAGTTATAATTGTTAATATATAACTTTTCTAAAATTCTATAAATCTCCTTAACTTCTTTCTTATTTATTATATGGTTAAATTTATCTAGTTCTAAAAGGTATAAATTGAGGTCCCCCATTAATATAGTTTTACTGTCTATTTCCTCCTAAAATTAATTAAACCTTTCCTTCAAGAAGTTGGATGTTACATTTAATACTGGGCCTAGGAAGGATAGATTAAAAATTAATTACAAACTAAATAATCTAATCCTAAAGAATGAGTGGATCCATGAACAAATCATACAAAAAATAAATAATTTCATTAAAAATAATGATAATAATAAGACAATATACCAAAATTTGTGGGATACAGTCAAAGCAGAACTTTGGAGAAAATGTGTATCTCTGAGAAACACTATATCAGTAAAAGAGAAAAGGAGCAGATCAATTATGCTCAATTAAGTGAGCATAAAACTTAAAACAAACAAACAAAAAAAACCTAGAGAAAGAACAAAGTAAAAATCTACAACTGAATACTAAAATAGAAATGTTGAAAAATCATAGAAGAGGTTAATAAAATTGAAAGTAAAAAGTCCATTGAAATAATAAATTAAAAACTGATTTTATGAAAAAATAAGAAAAAAAAAACTATTGGCTAATTTGATTGTAAAACAGAAGAAAAACAAATAACCAATATTAAAAATAAAAAGGGTAAAATACGATCAATGAAGATAAAATTAAATCAATTATTAGGTGTCATTTTTCCAATTGTATACCAATAAAACTGACAATCTAAATGAAATGGATAATAAATATTTACAAAAATAGAAATTGTCCAGATTAATAAAAGAGGAGATAGAATGTTTAAATAGCCCTGTCTTAGAAAAAATAAATTAAGACAGAAAAGAGCTTCCTAAATTGAGAGGGAGCTTAGAATTAGATGGATTTACAAGTGAATTTTATTAAACATTTAAAAAAATAATAGGTTGCTATATTCTATAAACTGTGTATAAAAAGATACCAAATACCAAATTTCTTCTCTGACATAAATATGGTTTTGATATCTAAACCAAGGACAGTAAAAATATAAAATTAAAGGCTTTAGTGAATTTTGGTTAAAATAATTTAAAGTACTAGCAAGAAATTTCAGCAATATATCACACATATTCTGTACTATAGCTGTTTCAGTATTACAGAAATGATGATCATAATTGACCATGTCAGTAACAAATATCTCTCTCTCTCTCTCTCTCTCTCTCTCTCTCTCTCTCTCTCTCTCTCTCTCTCTCTCTCTGAATATACCCCCCCAATTTTATCAATAGACAGAGAAAAAGCTTTATCCAAATATATCACTCATTCCTATCAAAGTCACTAGAAAGAATAAGGTTAAATGGAGCTATTGTTTTTTTGGCACATAGTATATATCTAAAATTAAGAGTAAGAATTAGCTAATTTATGGAAAACCTAGAAATCTTCTTAATTAAAATCAGGGGTGAAGCAAGAATGCCCATTATCGCTATTATTGGTGATTATTGGACTAGAAATACTAGCTATAGCAATAAGAAAAAAATTGAACTAATAAGCATAGTCAATAAAACTCATTTTTTACAGATAATATATTTAGAGAACCTTGGAGTGGATTAAAAAACTAGTCTAAATGTTTAACAATTTGAGCAAAGTTGCAGCATACAAAATAAACCCACACAAATCATTAGCTTTTCTATATATCACCAACAAAGCCCATCAGCAAGAGAAAGAAAGAGAAACTCCATTTTAAATAATTGCAGATAGTATAAAATAGTTGGGAGTCTGCCTGTAAGTTCAAACAGGATCTATATGAAAACAATTCCCAAATATACTTCATACAAACACAGATCTAAATCATTGGAGAAATATCAATTTCTCATTACTAGGTCTAGCTAATATGATAACAATATTGATAACTACCTAACTTAATTCATGTATTCTATGCCATACCAATCAAATTACCAAAGAATTACTTTACAGAACTAGGAAAAAAAACACAATTATATCCTGAGTATCAAATTGACAAGACTATCAAGAAAGTAAATAGAGAAAAATGTGAAGGAAGATAAGCTAGCAGTATCAGATCTCAAACTTTATTATATAGCAGTAATCATTACAACATTTTGTAGTGGATAAGAAGTAGAGTAGTTGATCAAATGAATAGATCATGTGTAATATGCAGGAGTAAATGAACACAGTAACCTAGTATTTGACAATCAGAACCAAAGATTCCATATATCAGGGCAAGAATTTACTCTGACAAAAATTGAAGGGAAAACTGGAATGTTGTCTGACAGAAACCATAAATCAACATCTGACAGTATATACCAAGACAAGCTCAAAATGAGTATATGTTTTAGACATCAAAGGTAAAAAAACATAAGGAAATTAGGGAAGCATGGAATAAACCACATATAAAATATATAGATAGAGGAAGAATTCATGACCAAATAAAAGATGAAAAGGTTCAGAGGAGATAAAATATTTGATTTTTATTACTTTAAATTGAAAAATTTTGTACAAACAAAATCAGTGTAGCCAATATTAAAAGAAAAGCAAGTTTCTATGATAATGGTCTCATTTCTCAAAAATATAGAAAACTAAATCAGATTTTAAAAATAAGGGTCATTTCCCAATCAATAAATGGTGAAGGGATATGAACAGGTTTCAGAGGAAGGAATCAAAATTATCTTTATCAAATGCTCTTAAATCACTAACATTTAGAGAAATTCACATTTAAAAACTCTAATATAAACACCTCATAAATATCAGATTAGCTAATATTACAGAAAAGGAAAATGATAAATTCTGGAGAGATGTGGGAAAATAAGTATACTAATAAACTGTGGAGCTATGAACCAGTTCAAGTGTTTTGTAAAACAAATTGAAGCTATGCTCAAAGGTTTTGTAAAAATATAACCCAGCAATACATTTATTAGGTTGACATCCCAGAGATCAAAGCAAAGGGAAAAGGATCCATATGTACAAATATATTTATAGCAGCTCTTTTTTTGTGGTGTACAAAATTGGGAACTGAGAATATACTCATTAATTAAGAAATGACTAAACTAGTTATGGTGTATGAATGTGTTGAAATACTATTGTGCTGTAAGAAATGTTGAAGGGAATAGTTTCAGAAAGTCTGGGAAGGTTTAAATGAACTGATGCAAAAATGAAGTGAATAGAACCAGGAGAAGAGTGTACATATTCACAACAATATTGTAAAGATTATCAACATTGAAATTCTTAATAATATTGAACAATACAATGATCCATCACAACTTGAAAAGACTCATGATGTAAAACACTATCAATCTCCAGATAAAAAACTGATATATTCAAAAGTAAGATTGAAGCATATTTTTTCTTTCCTTTTTATTTTTTTAAATGGCTAATGTGGAAATATGTTTTGTATTACTTCATGTGCATAACAGGTATGTTATCTTCTCAGTGGTTAGGGATAGCTTAGAGGGAGGGAGAGCATTTGGAACTTAAAATGAAAATTAAAATAAAATTTAAAACCTTGTATAATTTTGCTAATAACAACAATAATAATATTTTTTAATTTGATATTACTATTTTTATTCCAAGTCCTAAAATTACATAAACTGAAATGTAAGCACATTGGGAGAAGCTTCTCTGTTCAGGTCATATCATTTCTTTTTTCCCTTATTTTTTATTTAGTATTCTATTTTTCCCCAGTTATATATAAAATCATTTTAAATATTTGTATTCAAAACATTGAATTCCAGATTCTCTTCCTTCTTCTTTTTCCATTCCCCCTCATTGAAAATACAAACAATTCAATATAGATAATACATGTAAACATGTATAATTATTATTATACAGGTAGTTAAACAAAATATTTCCATAATAATTATATTGTAAAAAAATAAAACATAAACCATGTAAA
Organism: Antechinus flavipes; assembly: GCF_016432865.1. Lineage (NCBI taxonomy): Eukaryota > Metazoa > Chordata > Mammalia > Dasyuromorphia > Dasyuridae > Antechinus > Antechinus flavipes. Next base: position 49,090,952 of record NC_067404.1, read on the forward strand.
TCCTTAAGATGAATAAGGAAAGTAAAAATATATATATGATTCAATCTGTATTGATACAAATCAGCTCTTTCTCTGGGCATTGATAGGAGTTTTGATTATAAGTCTTTAAGAGTTGTCTTGGATTATTGCACTGCCAAGAATGGCCAGGTCACTCACAGGTAATCACCTTACAATATTGCTGTTACTTTGTCTTTAGTACATTTCATTTTGTATCGACTCTTAGAAGTCTGTCCAGGTTTTTCTGAGAGGTTTTTACTTATCATTTCTTATAGCACAATAATATTCCAGCATTACATACCACAGTTTATTCATCCATTCTCCAATTGATGAGTATCTCTTCAATTTCCAATTCTTTGCCCCCATAAAAGAGATTCTATATTGTGTGTATATGTGTGTGTGTATACTTTTCCTTTTTATTTTTTATCTGTTTTGAGATCAAACCTAGTAGTAGCATTTCAATATCAAAGAATATCCATGGTTTTATAGCTCTTTGGGTGTAGTTCCAAATGTTCTACAGAACGATTGAATCTGTATACAACTTCACCAGCTGTGCATTGCTGTCTCATTTTTCTCACATCTCTTTCAGCATTTTCTTTTCCTTTTTTATCCTATTAGCCATTCTAATAGGTGTGTGGTAGTACTTCAGGATTGTTTTAATTTGCATTTCTCCAATCAGTAGTGAGTTACTACATGGCTTTTCATATGACTGTAAATAGTGAAGTTTTCTTCATCTGAAAATTGTTCATATCTTTTGTTCATTTTATCATTTGGAGAATGACTCTTATTTTTATAGATTTGACTCAGTTGTCTATATATATGAGAAATGAAGCCTTTATCAGAAAAATTTACTTCATTTTTTTCACAATTATTCCTGCTCAATTTATCTCCTGTTTATCTATTTTCTCTCTTTCTCCCTATCCCTTCAAAGTATTTTGCTTTTAACTATCCCCTCCCCAAATCTGCCCTCTGTTCTCTCACTATCCTCTTTTCTCTTGTCCTTTTCCTCTCCTACTATCTTGTAAGGTAGAATAGATTTCTATGTCCAATTGTATGTTTATGTTATCTCTTTAAGTTAGTTCTGATGAGAGTAAGGTTGACTCACCTCCCTTACTTCCCACCTCTTCCCCTCTACTCTAAAAGTTTTTTCTTGTCTCTTATATGTGATCATTTTCCCCCATTCTCCCTCTCCCTTTACCTTTCTCCCACTACATTCCTTTCCCAGCCCTTAATTTTATTTTTTTAAAATATCATTCCTTCACTTTCAACTCACAATTGTGCTCTTTGTATATACTCCTTTTAACTGCCTTAATAATGAGAAAGTTCTTATGAGTTATAAGTATCATTTTTCAGTGTAGAAATATGAACACTTGAATCTTATTATTATTAAACTCTTATGATTTTCCTTTTCTGTGTATATTTTTGTACTTTTCTAGAGTCTTATATTTGAAAGTCAGATTTTCTATTTGGCTCTGGTCTTTTAATCAAAAATGCTTGAAAGTCCTTTGTTTCATTGCATACCATTTTTTCTCTGAAGGATTATATTAAGGTTTTCTTGGTAGGTGATGCTTTGTTGTAATTCTAGCTCCATTGCCCTCTACAGTAACAAATTCCAAGCCTTCCAATCCTTTAATATAGAAGCTGCTAAATTTTATGTTATCCTGACTATTAGCTTCACCATACTCAAGTCATTTCTTTGTAACTTCTTCTGGGAGCTCTAGAATTTGGCTGTAATATTCCTGGGAATTTTCATTTTGAGATTGTTTTCAGGAAGTGATTAGTGGATTCTTTCCATTTCTGTTTTACCCCCTGTTTCTAAAATATTGGGTCAGTTTTCCTTGACAATTTCTTGAAAGATAAGTGTAGGCTTTTGTTTTTGATCCTGGCTTTCAGTTTTTCCAGTAATCTTTCAATCATCTTTCCTGAAATTAATAATTAATAATCCTCCTGGATCTATAGTCCAGGTGAGTTGTCTTTCCAGTGAGATATTTCATATTGTCTTCTATTTTTTCATTATTTTGGTTTTATTGTGTTCTTTTTAAAATTTCTCATAAAGTCATTAGCTTCCTTTCACTCAATTATAATATATAAGGACTTATTTTTTCAGTGAGCTTTTATACATTCTTTTTCTGTTTGTACAATTCTGCTTTTGAAAGCATTCTTAGCCTAATTGGCTTTTTGTATTTCATTCACTATTTGGCCTTCTCTGGTTTTTAATGTGTTTTTTTTTTTTCAGTATTTTTGCATGTGTCTCCTTTACCAAGCTGTTGAATTGTTTTTCATGATTTTCTTGTTTCACTCTCATTTCTCTTCCCTCTCTTACTTAATTTTCAAAATTCTTTTTGACCTCTTTGTAAACGGAGAGCAATTCATATGTTTTGGAGACATTGGATGTAGGAACTTTGATTTTGTTATTTTCTGAATATGTGTTTTGTTCTTCCATTAATTTTGTATGGTCAGAATCTTTTTCTGTTGTCTGCTTATTTCCCCAACCTGTTAATTGACTTGCTAATTGTTTATTAAAATAGGGCCCTGGTAGAAGCAGAAGGGTTTTTTGGTAGCTCTTTACAGTGATCCTTCTAGGGACCTGTAAATTTTCAGGTGTTATGATCTAAGAAGAAATGTGTATCCTACTCTCCTGGCCTGTGCTCTGCTCTGTGAGAAACCCCAAGCATTCTTTTCTGTCCTGAAACTGTGAGGAAGATCCCTGCCCCACTGTGGTGCAAGCTTTGATTTGCTAATGCTCTTTTTCACTTAGACTGCCACCAAGGACTGTGATTGGGATCCACCTATGGGCAAAATAACAGTCCTGCTTCAGTGCTAGCAATGAGAGCCCTGTAATCTCTTTCTGAGAGTTATTCAACACTCTCATAGCCTTTAAGTTTTGAGTTCTGAAAGCTGCCATTGCTGCTGCTGATTCAGGGTCTCCCAATGTCTGCTCCTGGTTTCCTGTTGCTGGAGATCTGTGCTTTCACATGCTTAACAGGACTCCAATCTCATTCTGGACCTTTCTTCTCAACCTTCCAAGTTGTCTTGGTCTGGAAAATTTTTTCACTCTATCTTTTTGTAGGTTTTACTTTTCTAGAATTTGTTTAGAGTCATTGGTGTATAGTTCCTCTACCATCTCCTAAAGCACAGAGAAGCTACAAAAAAATATCAGTAGAGGGACCACACACCAATGAATTTAAAGACCCCTGAAGTTCAGAAGAGATGGTGCTGCAAGTTGGTGATTCACCTGAACTCTCCTCTAAACTCCTCCAAAAAATCTTTCTGTTTGCTGTCTTATAGATAGATAAAACAAGGCTTTGTGTAATTAAATAAAAGTTATTTAATTCCAGGGACAGAAAAATACAACAAAGAAAATAAGTGGCATATCCTCGTTCCACATGGCTTTGATTTCATCTTTGCTTAGTTTCTCTATTTTGGAAGCTTTTCTTTACATATGGAATGAATAGTATTAGTATATGCTATGGCAATATCTACTAAAATATTGTTCTTAAGGTTTTTAATTTAATTTTTTTTAGTTATTATGTCTGGGTGATTCTGGGCAATAATTCAGTTTGTGATAATGGTTCAGTTTCAATATAGTTACTTGTCTGAGTTCTCTAGGATATTTTAAATTTTCCATTTATAGTTTGGGGATTTGTTGTCTAACAGTCTATGAAAGATAGAGTGCTTCTGATATGTAATTTTAGCCACAGGACCATGTTTTGCCAGGTAATTGATTAATTGCTCCATGTTAACAGCCTGTAGTGATTTATTTCCTAGCTTCTATCTTTCCTTGCATAGCCTAATGTACACTAATTACTACTACTAATCCTGACTTCTTCAAGAGAAGTTTTCAATTGTTTCCAGCAACGACCTGGTCTGAATTGTTATAATAAAGTCTTCTTTCTACATATCCACATGATTCAGCCATTTGCTTTTTTCTCAACATATCATGGTTAACTTTATATGGATTTTACCCATTACCTTTTGTTTTTATTCTTGCTTCTTAGTACTTTCATAAATTCCATCTGAAAGTAAACTGCTTAGGGTTGCATTTGGCAAACCCAGTGAGTTCAGAGGATTTTCAGTTTTACCATTGCTCTGTGAATGATGTATGATTGTTCTGTCTATTTAATGAGTTCTCTGACTGTCATCTTTTTCATTCTTTTTTTTACAAGGTCGTCTTATTTTTCTGTAGTTACCTTGAGATAATGGCCCTGTGTTCTATTAATGATGTGTGGATTTTTGTTTGTGTACTTTAAAAATCTTGTATCCATTTTTGTTTTCAAAAGTGTTCATTGAAATTGGTATTGCATAAATCATAATTGCTCTAAATGTGTTCTTCCTGATGAGTTTTAACTTCAGGTTGTCACCAAGGTTCTTTACATAAACAGTCACAGCTTTCTTCTTTTTTAGCTTTAAATTTGATATGTTTCCTGGAGAAAATCAAGGTATTTGCAGATATTATTTTCATACATTACATTAGTTTAATTTGACTTCTGAATTCAAATTTTCAATCTCTGTTTTTCCTTGGCACATGTTAATTATCTCATGCTTAATGAATCCATATCACATTTTGATATCACTAGAGAAAATTTTCATGAGACAAATAAGTTACTTAGTGTGTTTTTTCATTAGGGCCATAAAATTTTGTTGCGTAAGGCAATCATTTGTTATGACTCTCACTTTCTTGAAAGCTAAACTCACTTCTTTTTAAGAGAATTGCTAATGAGTTTTAAGGTTAGTCAAGACCTAACTTAAATGATGTCCTTTAAAGATGTACCATTTTATATCCATTATTAGCATTATTATTGTGTTGATCACGTCCTTTGAATAGATAACAATTTTCTACATGGACACTAAATGTTCTCCTGTTCTCACTGTAACTGAGTATATTTTATTGACTCATAGTACATGAATATGCCATAAATGTAGAACTGAGTCAAACTCTTTGTGGTAATCAATAAAGACGGTATAAATGTTATAGTACTTGCAGGCAGCTTATTCAATAATTACAACATAAATGATAAATTGATCTTTTTAACCTGAGTATTTTCGGCACATTATTTTAGCTCTTTAACCAATATATTATCTCCCTGTAAATGTTTAGAATTTTTTTAAAAGTGAATAATTTGCATAAAGTACATAAACATACATTTAGCCTAGATTTGGAGGGATAACTGAGGATTTTATCTCTTAGTAGTAGTTATATGATGCCTTCTGCTAAGAAATGTGAAATCAGGCTTGCATCTGATTAGAAGCTAACTGTTTTCCAAGTTATTCATGTACCACTGTAATATGTTTAAGCCAAGAATCATTAATCTTACCCATCTCTTTTGCTTTCCAGTTTTGTAGAGAAGTTAGATTTTCATTCCTTGTCTCTCCCAGCCCAACACAGTGACATCTCCATTCTAAAATTTGGTATTGCTAACAGTATGCAAACTTTCAATTTCATGTATTATCCAACTTGTATTTTATTGTGTTAGATTTCTTGGAACCATATGGACATAAACAGATGAATATGACCAGAATTTTTCCTCCCTTAGGAGTTCTCTCTCCTGTTATTTTCTTCCTAAGCCTCTTTAGTAAGTTTTTTTTTTTTTATTTTGTTGACATTGATATTATATATTTATCGATATTATTAGCCAAATAATCAAGTAATCATTTTATTGGATTGTTTACAACATTCTTGGTATTACATTGACTCCGTGTGTTGTCCTAACTATTTGGTTTTTGTTTTCAAATGTTTATTTGGGAAATTCTATTCTGCTTGGTTTTTCTTGTATTTATTGCCTTTAGTCAGGTGATACAACATTCACTTTTATGTGGCATATGGCCAGATATTAATGTAATGTTCCAATACTTTTCCATGGATCTTCAATGGCTTTCTTAAGTCATATCTGCCATGGTGGTATATGAATCCTGTGCCTAGAAGTATTCCTTGATATCAGCCCCTTTTTTTCCTTTGGTCCCTAATATAATTATATCTACAGGACGTAATGTATCATAGCTGCTGAAGCATTTTTACACTTTCTCTTAAAAATTGTGGGAAAGTTTTCATGATTCCAACTATTTCATATTATTAAGGGGTTTTTGGTGTCTTTTTTTTTTTTTTACTATTTGTAGTATTAGTCCTTAAACAGGACTTTTTGGGATTCTGTTATAAGTATACTCTTTTCAAAATTGTTTGAGACATTGGCATTATTTTTGTTATGTGTTTTGCTAATACATAAAATATCTGATTTGTGTTCAATGAAAAAACGTTAATGTTTTGAAATGCTTTAATTTTTTTTCCTAAAATTTTAGCAACTTTATAATTTATTTTTTATATTATCTAATTTAGTTTTTAAAATTAATCTATTTTCATGAATGCTCCATGTTGTTCTATAACATATATTTGTGTAACTTAAGGCCAAGATGTATAGACATATAATGAACAAACAACTCTTCTGAGAACAAAAAATGCAGACCCAACATATTTTTAAGTTTAATCTGCAATAATATTTTCTTCATCACTTTCTTAATTTTGGTAGATCAATAGAACAAAGCAAAAGCAATGTTATAGGATGATCATCTGTGAACTACTTTGGCATTTTCAGTAATACAATGATCCAGGACTACTCTGAAGGATTTATGATGAAAAAAAAATACTATCCATACTCAGAGAAAGAACTGATTGTGTCTGAATACAGATTAAAGCATACAGTTTGTAAACTTTATTTTTCCTGAGATTTTTTGGAAAGAGAGAGATCTATGTATTCTTTTGCAGTATGACTTTTATGGAAATGTTTTGTATAATTTCACATGTGCCATCTCAATAAAGGGATTGGGGAGGGAGGGAAGGAGAGAATCTGAAACGCAAAGTTTTAAAAACAAATGTTAAAGTGTTTGCATGTAACTGAAAAAAACAAAATATTAAATAAATGGAAACTATATATATTACATATACATATGATATTTATTCATATAAAGAAAATCAACAGAACAGTACTTCAAGACCTAATTCCAAGATGTAAATACTCAAACTGAAAATTTAACAGTAGGCTCATTCAAGTCAGATGTCTTAGTTAGCTTCAGTACCACCTATCTTAGGGCTGAGGATATTATTGACAAAAATACAGAAGTCACAAATAAAAAACAAAACAGACATTGTCTATAACTGGTAATATATTTTCCCAGATATTTTCTCTTGAAAGAATTCATGTTTCCATTCCATTCAATGTGAATATATCTTTGTCCATGCCATCAGTACTGAAGGTTTTGGAGTATTGATCTTTTTGATTTTTCTAAGTATGACTTGCTTTCTTGTATCCATGTCACTTCACTATTAAATTCTCTCTCTCCCTCTCTCTCCTTTTCTCCCCCTCTCTCTTCTACTCCCTGTCTCTCTCTGTTCTCTTCATCTCTCCATATCCCTTTCAATTTCCTTTTCCTTGTTCAACCTTCTCCATACTTTTTTTCCTAGTCTTTTTTTCCTTACATTATGTTACCCACTAGGGCAATTATTTATATTGCTGGATATAGGCCTTATGCTATATAGATTAGAAGCTTACAAATTAGTGAGTGGTCACAACTATTATATGTCAGAACTGAAAGAATGCTCAGAGACCCATCTTGTCTTAGCCTCTTCTTTCCCAGACTCCAGAGAAGGGAAGGCCCTTGATTAGTGCCACATGCCACCTAGGGACTTGAACTCCAAATTGAATGCTTTACTCACAGTCCTTCTTGAAAGGTACATATATAAAATCATTCAGATAAAACTCAAGCTTAGACTACATGAACTGTACATTTCATTCAAGAATACATATGTTTTGTGTCCTATAAATTCATCTCTGAGAACATAGTGTATTTTTAACAGGCCTTGGGTCTGCCATCCAGAAAAAGGAGTTCCTACTGTGTCACTAACGAGAAAGAGGGTAGGTTGGAAGCTCTTAATGTCCATCATAAAGAAGAGCTGAGAAAAAGGCATGTGGGAATAACTAAAAAAAAAAAAAAAAAAAAAAAAAACTACTTCTACTCAAATCCATCCACTTTTATTATTATTTGACACTAATTACTCCCTAAGATTAAAAGGTTTTCTGTTCCTCTAAACCTATTTTTCCCTAACACATTTTATGAGGATGGTTGCTAGGATTTGAATCCGTCTCCAAATAAAATAGATATAATTTCAGTTTGGCATTGGGTGAATTAAATATGTCCATAATGTGTTTTTATCTTTTGGATACTCATATGGAGAAACATTTAAAATATGTTCATTAAGTAATTACTGTCAGGTATGTATTTGTCCACGTTTGGTATTAATGACATTTCTTTTCATTTTATTTGTGTAATTCAAATGGGAAGGGTTTAAAAAAAATTCTCTTCTTGGTAGCCTAGTAGATTAAATTACAAATTTCTTTGTTAAACTAATGTACCCATGATTTCCTTTTTGCTTTATTTACTTGATATTCCTCCTATATCTTATGATTATGATGCTAGAAAATATTATTAGTTTATATTTCCACTCTGGTGGCTCGAGCTCTTTGAATTATTGAAAAGATTTCTTATTAAGAAATTTCTTCTAGTGTTGATGGACTAGATTGTAGAGGCTGAAGGTTAGCATGCATCTTGCTGGCAAGGAAAAAGCTGAACCCAGAATAGAAAATCATAGTTTGAGTCCTATGTATTCATGTGTTAGGTGTATTCACTGATGTCTCTTCTAATGCTTTTCAGTTGTCTCAACTGTACAATGGTCAGAATAACTTTTGCATTACCTAATTTGCAGGGCTCTTAAATAGCTCAAGTGAAATAATAATAATGATAGCTAGCATTGCAATAGTACTTTAAGATTTGCAAAGTACTTTACAAATATTACTTCATTTAATATTCACAACATCCTGGGAGGTAGGTCCTAATATAATTCCCATTATATATGAGAAAACTGAGGTAGACAGTGATTAAATGACTTGATTAGGGTGACATAGCTAGCAAGTGATATTAAGATTTGAACTCTGGTCTTCTTGACTCACGGTTAAGTGTACTTTCTGTTGATTTTTGTAAAATATTTTGTAAACCTTAGTGGTGCTTATATTTTATGATGTGAGCTTTCCTTCCCCAAATTCTAATAGATTTAAGAAGCCTTCCCATTTGGTTTCTGACTCTCCCATGCCCTCCCCCAAAGGAAATATCCCATAGCCCTGTTCCACTTTGGCTCTAGAGACCAATACCTCCTCCTTAAAAACAGTTGGTGGGTACACTGTACTCATATTACTTAAACTGAGAATGTCACCAACTAGCATTCTTTTGGTCTACTGAATCTAAACATCTGTTCTACCATTGTTCATTCAAAATTCATGCTAAACACTTTGGCACTGTAATCTGATGTGTATTGGACCTTCAGATCTGCCCTCTAGCTGAATGCTCTATCTTTATATGTTCTTTAATTAGAATGTGAACTTCCTACAACAGTCAATAATCAATAGTGTACCAACATTTATTAAGCCTTTGCAATTTGCCATGCACTGTTTTAAGTGCTCACAATACAAATAAGACAAAAGAATGACAGTTCCTGCCCTTGAGGGGTTTCTTATTTGAGGGGAAAAGGGGGAAAAAAAGAAAATTAGTGGGTCAGGAGTTAGATATGGTGAAGGAAGCCTAGTGAAGAAGCCAGAGAAGTCCCAGAGTAGTATAGCCAGGTGAGAAATGAGAAGGTATTTGAGCTGAAGTCTCTCCTTAATTAGAGCTTTGGTGTTCATGATCCTACCATCCAGAATATTAGAGAATAGTGATGAGGTAGGGTACCAAGGTTCATGAGATATTACAGAAGGATGAGGCTATCCCAATAATGAACTTCAAGGGGTGTGGTAGAGAAGTAAGTCAGTAAAATACCATGATAGTGTAGTCAGGTGAGAAAGGGGAAAGCAGGGAGTTTTTGCCTTCTCTTTATATCCCCAGTATTGTTGATAGGTAGTAACTACTTAATAAATACGTTTTCCATTCCAGTTGATTTTCATTCATTTATTAGTTTTTGCAGTGAGGCACTGAAAGAAATATAGCCTTGGGTTATTAAAGAAGCAGAATCCAAGTAATGTATATTTGGTATCTATTTAGAATAAATATCTGATTTGACTGATTTCTTATAGGTTTAAGCTTGTACATGTACTGTGTCTATCTTTAGGTATCACAATCGGGATCCATTATTTGAACCATTGGACTCCTAGCACTTTGAAGTCAGAAACTATCTTTTGCCTTTGTTTTCCTAATGCTTACCCCTGTACCTGGCACATAATAGTCATTTACTAAATGTCAGTTGATTGAAATAAGAAAAATGGTTTTAATAATTAAAAGATATCACAAAGAGCATTCACACCTCTAAATATTGGAAAGGAACTAAGATCCCCTGATTATAACAGTGAAGTGGCAGGTATTGTGGAAAAATAAGAGGCAGGGTAATATAGTAGAACAGAAAAAAGTGCTTTGTTGGAAGTTAGAAAGGCTTGAATTTTAATATTCACTTTTACTTGGTTGGTGAGTTGGTGCTGTCCTCCATTCTCCAAGGAGACCAAAATGCCATGGCTATTTTATAATCAAGTTATGGTGCCTACAACTGTGGCTGATCAGACCAATATGAGCTCAGAATGTTCTACCACAGGTCAGGCACATAGTCCCTATGAACATTTGGAGGGGATTCTCTAAATTTGCATATTTTACATTTCTTTTGATCTACTGAAATTAGGCTTTGCTCATAGAGTACAGCACCCTGTCTGATGAAGGCATGTCACGCTGCGTGGTCCTGTGTCAGCAATTCCCATATTGCACAATCAGTTCCAAAATTTATAAGAGAGTCCTTGAAAGTATCTGTGTTACCTTTTCTGACCACCATGTGAGCATTTGCCCTGTGTGAGTTCTACATGAAAGTCTTTTGGCAAGCGTAAGTTTGACATTGAAACAGTGTAGCCAGCCTATCAGAATTGCATTCTCTGTAGTAGAGTTTGAATGAGGGGCAGTTCAGTTCGAGAAAGGACCTCTTCAAAATATTCTTGAGACAATTCAAATGGAAGTGATTCGGTTTCGTGGCTTGGTGCTGGTATCCAGGTTTCACAGGCATACAACAATTAGTTCAGCACAATGGCTCAGGAAACCATCAGTTTGGTAATTAACTTACTAGCTAGATGACCTGATCAAAGTTCCTCCATTTTTGTGTATTTCAGGTAGCTCCACAAGTGTTTTCTACTGAGTCACAAACCAGGTTTTGATCTGTATTACAGAGTTAGATGAGCTCTGAAAAAGATGTATCTCTGTCACTTTCTAGCTGTTGAACAAGCTATTTCAGTTTAGGCATCTTGAACATGAGAATACTATGTGTACTATGTAGCTCTTGTATGTACTTTGTTGCCCCCTGTAGTTTCATTATTGATTCTTGAAATGCAACATTGATAACCAAAGATTTGATAAAGCCCTTTGGGATTCAAAGAGACTCTTGACCATACCTTAAGTCCTAGTTACTCTGGTTCTTACTATTTGGGCAACAATAGATAATAGTCCAAGCCTCAGATGGTCATTGTTTGGGTTCTGTTGGCGCAATATAAGTGTAAATAGCAATTACTTCTGTTTTGACCAGAAACCCTGAGGGTCTTCCTTTCCCGTATTGATTTTTTTGACTAGGCAAAAGGGGCCATGTTTGCCTCATTTCTTACCTAACCTTAATCATTGAATGACATTACCTCAGATAAACTGAAACCTGGGAAAGACATTAGCTTAAAAAGACCAAGGTCTCCCACTGCATCCAAGGCCATTTCCATTTGTCCTAATCTGTATCTTGCCACTGGATCCAGATAGTTTTGGAGGAGAGTGAGATTGGTGACCTTTCAAGATACCTTGCAGGTTTACAGCCCTTCCTCACCTAAATCCAGTTCATTTGCAAAACAAGATTACATCACCTTCCTGGTATCATTGGTCTTCTTGGAGAATGAAGGTCAAACAGCAAAAAGGATTATGTAGCAAACCCTGAGCTTGTTTTATATATGGCACTTTGTAAACCTTGTCTACAGTATTCAGGTGGGTCCTACTTCAATGAAATTATTATTTTAAAAAAATCAACACTTATGTAATAATAGAATTACTGAGCCCAGCAGAGTTGTGATATACCATTTCTACTAAGGGGCTCCAGATTCGGTATGGATATGGTTTCAATTCTAGCTCTTTTTTAAAGGACATTTTTTTGCTCTCGCTTTGCTCCTTAAATCCCTGCCCTAGAGTCATTAGAAAATCATACCAAGGAAGCTTTGATTTGACTCACATTTAGGCTCTCCCAAAAAGGGAGTAGAATGGTAATTCAATGTACAGTATACATCAGATATTGGACAGCTGTTTCTTTCTTCTACAGAAAAGAAATACTTCAAAAGAACAAGGAAAATCATTCCTGTGTTTATTGACAAAGACTGAAAACATGATGTAGTAAACTCATAACTCCTTTTATACTACTCAGAAGGTTGATACTTGAAACACTAAAATATGAAATAATAGGCATTACTGCTAAGCATCCATTTAAGCATCATTTCAGTATTCTATGATTTAAATCTCTCAAGGTTCATGCTCCCTGGCAAGCCAGGATATGACTTGGTGCTAATCATCCTGTTGATGGATATCTGCAAAATAAGTATAGAAAAAGTCTCTTCCTTGCAGTAGATCTGATTAAGGAGTCTATGAAAGCTTGAAGTCCTTTTTCCTAATTCCCCCATTCCTGCACAGCAATTCCAAGAGATAGTTTCACAAAGACCCCACATATTTGGCAAATAGAAGAGAGAATACTAGAGATCAGAGTCACTCCTCTTAAGTTCTAGCAAGAGGATTTTTTTCCCCTTTTATCAATGTCTAATACTAAAATTCTTGGTTGCACTCCTTTCCTCTATCCTCACCATCATGGGGATCATGGGACCAGAAAGAGGACTGCTTCATCATTCCCAAGAGCAAGTCCTTCAATTCTGAAAGGCATGGCCAGAGAAACTCAGCTCATTTATACAAATGATCAGGGGTGTATGCATCAATCCAATCCTTATTCTGTTAATAAAACAAGAAAATTAAAGGAAGATAAATTTCTCTCAGGAGCTGTGTAAGGCAAAAAAAGTTTGGGTTTTCACAAAGAAGTTGAATTTTATGGCAGTCATTTATTGTTATGACATTCTTAAAAGTTATAATTAAATCTTCCAAATATCATGATTAAAAATTGGACCATTTTGCATCTATCATTTTGAGCATTTTGCTGTCTTTTCAGCTATTCTTACAAGCTCCCACTTCCTATACCTTATCAGGTAAGTGTTAGAAGCTACCTTCTTGGTAGTTCAGTCATTGGTTACTTGTAGCTGCCTGCTGTACAGTACTGTCAGTTTTGAAAAGCTCTTTACATTTCCTGGGATTTTTAGAATATCTTTAGAAAGTATGATAATATTATCTTCTTTTTAGATGAGAAAACTGAGGTTCAGAAAAAAAAAAAAAAAACTAAGAGACTTGCTTATAATCATGACACAACTTTTGAATGCTAGGGAAAGGCGTTTAACCCAATTATTCTGAAATCTAAGACCAGCATTCTTCACAGTTCCATATAAGAGCTTGTCTCAAGACTTGATTGTTTACAAAATGCTATAATCATAGGCAGTAACTAATATTATGCAGTTATACCCACTCCCCATTTTACAGAGAAGAAAACAGAGTCTTAAGAATGTTCTCATTATCTCAACTGGAAGCCATTTATCCTATACAAAGAGTCAAAGAATTTTAGTGTAAAGGTACATGGTTTTGGTCTTACCCATCTTCTTCCTTCCAGTTGGTTGATTCCTTTCTAAACCATCACTCATTCATTCATTCATTCAATAAGCATTTATTAAGTGCCTCCAGTATGAAAGGCATACATAGTCATTAAACCTTTGTTGGAATATTTTCAACACAGGAAATTCATTACTCCAGCCAGGATTCACTTTAGAGGAGACAGTGTGCTATAAGGGAATAACCACTGGGTCTAGAGTAAGAAACCATGAGTTCTAATTTGGCAGCTACTAGTACAGTAGAGTGCTGGGCCTTGAATCAAGAAGACCGTAGTTCAAATGAAGCGTTATTAACATTTACTTGTTGTATGACCCTGGCCAAGTCACTCTGTTTGGATCAGTTTTTTCATCTGTAAAATGAGCATAGTAATAGTACTTACCTCCCATGGTTGCCAGGATCAAATGAGATAATATTTGTAAAATGTTTATCACAGTACCTGAAACACTATAGACACTTAATACATGCTGGTTTCCTCCTCTTTTTCCTTTCCTCCTTCTTCCCTTTCTACTACTCCATGTATTTAGATACCAGATTTCTCTGTTATAAAATAAGGTGGTTGGATGAGATCACTTGTGAGATTCCTTCCAGTTCTAGATATAAGAGCTTGTGAACTGATAACTAGTCTTCGAAATTTGGATGATGACACTACTTCTTCAGGTATGACACATGTGTTCTTATTTCTTTTTAGTTTATACCATCTGTCCATATATCATTGTTTATTTTCTGCCTTCCCACGGCTATCTTCTCCCACACCCTGACTGTCTGTATCTCCACAAGTACCACCATAAATGAAGTGCTGCAAAACTGTTGGCTTTTGTTGGAATGAATGTAAGAGTTCAAAAGCAGAGGAAGGAAAAGCATTGTGCAGAACAGGAATAATAAAAGAAAAAACGGACTTGAGGGCTTGCTCACCAGCCAAGCCAACCTCTCTAAATAATAGGGGAAGTTCTTTAACTGGATTATTCTGAAATCCAAGGGGAGCAGCCTTCACAGTTTCATGTGAAAGATTATCTCAAGACTCAAGTTTGTTTACAAAGTTATAACATTTGAAATTCGAAAAGTTTGATATGGATGACCCTGGGGGTTTTAAATTGGCAAAGCATCTTCTGAGTAGTAAAAATTTCCACTCTTTTTGTTTTATGAAACAGGGAATGCCAATTAATTTTATTTGATTTTCTACCAGTTTGGCTATCATGTGGCAAAAGGTTTGGGGTTGATACTTGGGATTGATGCTTATGTGTAGATTTGTAAAAAACAAAACAAAACAAACTAAAGCAAAACTAAACAAAAAAAATCTGCCTGCCCAGTTAACTTCATATTAATCATAGTCTGTGTGTCTATGTGTGTAATGTATGTGCCTTTTTAAATTAATGCACCTACTTTTTGCTTGAACTATATTTGGCTTTGTTGACATTTTCATTTGGAAGCTCAAGAGCTTCTTGAGGTGAGGGATCATGGCTGGTTAACTAATTTTGTACATGTGTATAATAGTTTTTTGAGGGGTGTGGTAATGAAGTTGCTTTAAAAAGAAAACTCAGCTGTTATTCTATTTGCCTAGAGATTTTTAAGCAAACTTTAATCTTCTTAGTTTGATTTTGCCATCCAAATGCCTAATTTGGCGGGGAAAATCCCTACCAGTGTGTACTTACCCATGTTGCCATATAAGATAAGTGAAAATTAAAAAAAAAACTCTTCCTTTCTAAAAAGAGGGGGAAGGGGAAGGTTGTGATTTTATTTGTGGGCAACTTCTGGAATAGAAACTACTTCTTCATGCACATTTGCACCTTAGTTTTAGAAAATGATCTACAGGCATTCATGGGCTGACTTCCATTTCACTTTTTTGTCTATCATCTTTTATTTAAATAAACTAATAAATTTACTCAGATGTATTAGGGGGGGTCACATTAAGGAATAGGGAAATCATTTCTCCATTTGCTATCTCTAAGTTATTGTGAGACTCTTATTTAGAGGGCAGTGGAAGTGATTTTATCTATAGTCCTCTTTATGCTCTGGAAAGATACCAATCCTTGATGACTGACTGATTCCCTCAGGAAAGTTCTTTGCCCTCTTTTACATGTGGCAGTGGGAAAACTAAATTAAATAAGTTTCCTTACATCTCCTTTTTCACTATTTTTAAAAATTAGAGAAAATTAAATTGAGCATATTTGACCCTATCACTGGGTCAAAATGAAATCAGGTGTTATTCCATTGAATGTAGTGTTGATTTTTCTGAGAAGAGATGAGTTTCACCAACTAGTAATTCCCAAGAAGATTAAAGATTTTGTAACAGGTGGATGTCTATATTAAGAAGAAAAATGAACAGAAAAGTACATTTACATTATTTAGCAGAAGTACAAATGATTATATAACATACGAACTTATTTCCACATTTATAAATGCTATAGGAGATGACAAAGTCTTCATATTCCAGAAGAAACTCTGGAGTCTGGAATGGAGAACATAACTCCTACTCTCTCCCATTTGTAGGCATACATATAATGTGGACTAGATGTGCTTGCATATCTGGTCATCCCCATCCAATGTTCATTGTATTCCTGTGCTCTCAACCATAACCTGTGCTGTCTTGATTATGCTTGTGTCTCTTGTGCTAGATGTGGATAATAATGTAAGAATTAGTGTATATAAAGACATAAGTCAATTTATATTAAGTAAAAGGATGGAGTTTGACTTGATTGTGTTTAAGATCTCTTTTAGCTCTGAATAAATGATCTTATGATTCTAAGTTGTAATGAAGTATTTGTGATGTTAGAATTAGAGTAAGGTAAGGACTAAAACATGAAACAAAAATTGGAGCTGATGAGATGCTACGTTTTTGGAAGGAAAGATTTTTGGGACCCATAGCAGTAGAGAATTTGCCATTTCTGTATCTAGCACCTGAGTGAAGTTAAGAAACTACTTACTGAAATTGGAGAAAACAAAAAATAAATTTAAGTACTTTAGAGTTTTTTTTTCAAAAAGTATTATTATAAAAGAATAATAGACAAAGTCTAAGGAAAGAAAGCTATGAAGTAGTCATTTGGAGTCTTTAAATAATAAAGTGTCTCAACAGATGACAAGCTTTTCATCAAAGGAAAGAAGAATATAAGTAAATGGCTACATGTTGCTGACTATAAATTGTATTAGAAATGTAATAATAAAAGCATGATGGATGACTTGTAGGTCCAGAAAAGAAATTTGTCTAGAACACTAATGCATTTTTGGTGGAGTTGTAAATTGATCCAGCCATTCTGGGAGTAATTTAAAACTATGCCCAAAGAGCTATCAAACTACCTACCTTTTGATTCAGTTGTGTCTCTACTGGACTTGCATCCCAAAGAAATAATAAAGGAGAGAAAAGGGTCCACATGTGTAAAAGTGTTTGTTAACAGCCCTTTTTGTACTGGCAAGGAACTTGAAATTGAGTTGATACTCTTCATTTGGGAAGTGGCTAAATAAGTTATAGGATATGAAGATAATGGAATGTTATAGTTCTATATGAAGTGATGAACAGGCTGATTTTAGAAAAGTTGGAAAGACTGATGCTGAGTGGAATGAATGGGACCAAGAGAACACTGTATGCAGCAACAACAAGATTATCTGATCAATTGTGATGAACTTGGTTCTTCTCAACAATGAGGTGATTCAGGCCAGTTCTGATAGATTTGTGATGGAGATAACCATCTGCATCCAGAAAGAGGACTATAGGGATTAAATGTGGATTACAACATTGTATTTTCACCCTTTTCCTTGTTGTTTGCTTGTTTTATTCTGTTGTTTTTTCCTCTTTTGATTTGATTTTTCTTGCTCAGCATGATAAATATGAAATATGTTTAGAAGAACTGCACATGTTTAATGTATATTGAATTTCTTATTGTCTAGGGTAGGGAGAGAGAGGGAGGAGAAAAATTTAAAATACAAGTTTTTGCAAAGGTGAATGTTGAAAATTATCTTTGCATGTATTTAGAAAGACTAAAAAAACTATTTGAAAAGAAAAGAAAAAAAAAGTTGGCCACATTGTGAATATGAGAGATAGTAGATGTCCAGCATAAATGGCACAGTGGCATACCCAAGAGATTATAAAAGAGAAAGATGCAATTTCTAGTACATTATATATATTGTGTTTGGAAGGCCTATGGGAAAACATGGAGAAGAATTTCCCAAGATGACAAAATGTAGAGGAATTGTGATATGCAGTGTTTAAGATGCCACAACAGTGAAATCAAAAATCTAACCAAGAAGATACTTTAAAAAAAGAGCCATCACTAGAAAAAATCACAATCATAATGGTTTTAAGCTCAGCCTTTTAAATACAAATTATTTATATGTATTTAACTAATTGTTGGTTGTCAACGCTATTATCATTTTGAAGCAATAATGCAGCTTATTGAATTGTCATCATGTGAAAATATTTCTGTGATATCAATTGGTTTATGGCATATTAGTAAAAGAATGGAACAAACATCTTCTGCAGTCACTTTATATTCATGGAAAGAGAATTGTAGAGAGAATGTGAACTTTGAGCCCCCAGTGTCTTCTTCCCAATATTTGTCTGAATATCACAAAGTGAATACCTTCAAATTTATTTTTGAAATGTCAAATTAACATTCACCATAGAGAACATTTGCAGAAAGAATTTTTTGACTTAGTCAACCTAAATCACTGGCTATCATCTGCATTTTTAAAATTAAAAAGTTAATGAATCTTCTGATGACAGAGTATAATGGAATAGCACATTCTTCTTCCACACCTTTTAATTAAAAATTGTTCAGTATTTTAAATGTGTAGCCCTTTGGGCAACTACCTAGGACCTCAAAGAGAAATGATGTCCTCACTATAGTCCTGACTAATTTAGATACTGATGAATTTTAGTTCATTGACAATGTGGGGTGGTGAGGTAGGAGTAGGAAGAAGAGGAAAAAGCAGATTTCTCAGAATTATGTTTTTTAAGTCTATAAAAGATTACAAAGAAAACATTATATTGAAATACACTTATCAAAATCTGAAAAAGGTAATTTCTTGGACTCCAGATTAAGAACTACCTCCCCCTAAAGTAGAAGTATAATTATTGTTGTTGTTGTTTGTTTGTTCTTCATTCTCAAAGAGGAGGTATCATCAAGGAGGTGATGCCATGATATGCAAATGAGTTGGATTTGTGAGGGAGGGCTGGGCAAGGTCACCTGCCTCACTTGCCCCTCCAGAGTCATCTCAGTCTAGTGACAAGATATAGCTCATCAACGACTGGAGATAGCCTGCATGAAATGGGAGACCTTGGCCATTTTAAACTAAAGTCTTTAACAGATCTGAGTTTGACTGAGGCAACCCCCATTCAGTGATTAAGGCTGGATAGCAATTGAGGCAAAGAATCTCCTCTTTCATCTAGTCCAAAAAAATCTAAATAAGTAAATAAACAATTAAATGAATCTAGGAGGGGAACATCCTTAGAGTTTCTGGCCAAAGCAGAAATGACTGCCATTTATTTTCTGTTTTGCACCTCTGAATCCTTCCTAGATTCCTAGTAAATCCCAAGATATTACTAGCTGGATTTCTTTCTTAAAGAACAGTCCTTAAATCAAAACCAACCTAATTCTAATTGGCCACCAATAGGTCCTAGGTTAAGCCCAGTTAG